>NC_063165.1:66595334-66901697 GCF_023159225.1 Perognathus longimembris pacificus
CAGCTCAGCCAGGAAACCAAAAGCCTGGAAGGAAACTCAGTTTCTCCTAGGAAGGCCCATATCAAATCCTGTTCATGGTTGAGACTGCAGTTCGAATGGCAGAATGAGGTTGGACTCATGACATATGTCATGTTACAACTCTGGCTTCCTATCAGAAGGAATTCTGAACATTGTTCTCACACTGAACCATACCAGATGGACTCCACGAAGAGACTCTCACTTCTACAAGGAGGGGTGGTCCTGGTTCCTGTAAATATGCAAGCTACACTTAGAGGGTTTCCCAAGAGGAAGGGAGTCTTGGGGAGGGAGGGGTTAGTTAGTGGGAAAGCAGGTTTCTCTTCTAGTGGGGGGGGGTGCCTTCTAGTAGGTACAAGGCTTTGTATCAAATTGGTCAAAACAATGACCCAATCTCATAATGCCCAGATCTGATTTTAGCTTTAAACCTATAAAATGATTGGATTCGATTCATTAGATTGGATAGATTTATTATCCACAGAGGCTTGTTAATTAGACATGATCGAGGAAATAACAGAACCAACTACAGGCCAGTAGAGGGATGACATGGAAAGAATAACCCTAGATATATTAGCTGGAAAGTGGTGATTAGAAAGCCATGCTGCACCAAGGCCTTACAAGGACTGAACACTGGCAAATGATGAACCATTTACTAGCTTGTTGATAATTTGGAAGACAACAAAATGTCTATATTTGCCTCTAGTAATTGTTTTTATAGCAATGCCTGTGTTGATTGTTGAATGACTGACAGCAATTTACAAAACACCTATTTCTTAAATATTCTCCCTTTGGATATTGCTGAATGGGAAAGTCAATTAAAGCTGACTAGGTTTGAAGAAAAGAAGATAAAACAAGGCAGGACTGTAGGAGTTAGAATCTTTTCTGCCAAAGTGCTTGACATAAGGATTGCCTTTTAAATGGGTAGCCACCATCTTATAAGAAGTTAAGCAACATCTTGTAAGAATTCTAGGGACTGAAGGCATGGCTCAAGTGGCAGAGTGCCGGCCGAGTACAGATTGCTTTTCTGACAAGATTTGGCCAGATGTCCAGGTCTTGCTTAGTTTGAAAGGGGTCAAAAGTTTTATCCGAGAAAAAAAGATTATGATTCCAAAGTTCTGATCAGTGAGAGCTGATGGTGGACCGCCTGCTCAGCATGCTTGCTTGGCTTCCTGTCAGTAGCACAGTCTTCTGTAAATTATGCCTTGCTGAGATCCTTTTGATTTGGGTGTTTTTTCCTATGTGGTATGCCTTATCCCAGGGTATTTCTAACATCTGCTCCGGCTGATAAACTTTAAAGACTCCTTATTTGAAATAACTTTGGAAAAGTACAGGCTGTTAATACTGTACATTAATTATACAAAGGGATTTCACTGGTTTTTTTTTCCATGCATACAAGGTGTACTTTTAAGGGAATGGGTCAATTTGATCACTCTTCCCCACTCATGTTTTTTTGGTATGGCCTTCTTTCATATCATTCTATAATGTACCTCCATCACATTCATCTCCATCTCCTTTACCTTTCCGGTTCCCCATCTGGCTGGTTATTGTTCCAGTTTGAGTGTTCTTGTTTGCCTCATATCTTTCTGCATAAATGATTGTAAGCAACAATATGGACAGAAAATAGACTATAGACTTTGCTAACAAGATTAAAAAGTCTTACAAAGTAAGAAATACTATAGTAACTCAGATATGCCTATTTTCAAACTTTGCTGTTTTCATTCTTTTCCATGAGGGACCTGCTTTCAATGCTTTTTATTTTCTGTTTAACCATTGAATCATAAGCCTTGCTTATTACTTATTTTGGAAATGTAAACACCCATTGGTAGTGAGCCTGCCTTTTAGTGAGCAAGGGTAGTTTTCTTTTTATTGCAGCTTTGGTTCTGGTTATCAGTTTCCCTCTGGCTTTTTTTTTTTTTTGTTTACTATTGGCTTTTTATCTGCTTTTCCCTTTGCAATCGATTCTTCCTGGGATAAAGCTAAGAAGTAGCAGAGCAAGTAGTCAAACCCTACGTCACTCGGTGGGCTGGCCAGCAGTCTCTAAGGTGGGTGTGCTCAAGGTGATCCACTGAGGCATGGTGAGAAGTTACATGTAAGCTATAAATACATACACACCAGAAAGTATTCTGTCTTTAATAGACAGAGATGGTATGAATACATGATTTTTAAACGATTTTGGGGATTTCTCTACAATTAGGCTTTAGTCAGTCAACTTTGCATTGCTATTACAAATACTTGGGTTCAAATGTTTTGAGGTTCCAGTCCACGATCAGGCCAACTTATTGTGGTAAGGCCTCCTATGTGGAGATTGGGGATGACATGATGGGTGTGCGGTGAAGGGAAACCATTCACTTCATGGTCAAGAAAAACCTGGGGTCTCATTTCTCACTTCAAAGGCACCCCCAAACAACTGGAAGATCTCCCACTAGACCTCGCATTCTCATTTGCACCATCTCCAAGAAGCTAAGGGCTGAGTCTTGAAAACACAGGCTTTGGGGAGACACTTAAGATCCAGCTATAGCACTGCTTCATGAACAGTAATGTGCATATAAATTATTTGGACATTTTGTTAAATGCAGCTCCAGATTCAATGGGTCTGGGGCTCCTGAGAATTTTTGAGTTTCTAATAGGTTCCTGTTAATCCATGTTTGGGTTTTGGAATTACTTTTTCTTTTTCATTTATTTGTTGTCAAAGTGCTGTACAGAGGGTTACAGTTTCATACATAAGGCAGTGAGTATATTTCTTATCCAACTTGTTACCTCCTCCCTCATTTTACCCCCACCTCCCCCTCCCCATTTCCCTCTCCCCTGCCCCCCCCATGAGTTGGACGGTTGGTTTACAACATATAGTTTTGTAAGTATTGCTGTTTCATTGGTTTGTCTTTTTATCCTTTGTCTCTCAATTTTGGTATTCTCTTTCCCTTCCTTAGTTCCAATACATGTAAATACAATACCCAGTGTACTAAAATAAGTTACAGTTATTTTTTAGTAACACTGCTCTTTCTACTATGCACGGTGCTATAAGCTGCAAGTTTTCAGCTAGTACCTGAATACTGGAGGAATGAGAACAAGCAAAACAAGATATATCGATATTAGGCTTCTAAAAGCCACAGAAGATAGGCAAAGGGATAGCTCAACACTAGCAAAGGATTATTTGGAAGCAAAGCCTGCAGAAGAGGTCTCAGCAAAGCACTATAAAGGCTTATAAAGGGGAAGGCAAGCAGGTTACTAAGAGGGCACAAAGGCGGGGGCTAACTTCCCATGGCTAATGGGAAGTGAGGGGGGTAAGTCTGGGGGGCAGGGTTGCTACAGGGGGATTTACAAACGTAGCTTGCTGTCCTTAGGGGTACAGAAGGTTGCCTGTGGTCAGTTGTGATACCAGATGTTACCTATGGTCATGCTAGGTGTCATCCACCTTCTTCCCACTCCCAGTGCTTTTATGTTGTTGTTTCTGCTTTCAGCTGACATTAAGCAAAATCCATGGGCAGAGGCCTCAAGGTGGCACTTTGACTGAGCAGACTTAACGACATATCCATATATATGCTCAGCAACTACTATATGGCAGCAGCTTGGTTAGGTGTCACATTGCAAATTGTTAACTCATTTAAGGTCATCAGTACTGAAGAAAACAAAGTAACAAGTGACATGCTGATGACTCCATTTGTGGACCAGTTCCGCTTTTCATCAAACCTAACTTTCAGGGGAGCATGATGAGCTTTGGGGACATGCATATAGAAAAGAAACTGCTCTTGCCTAAATCCATTCTGTCATCTCTCAATGCAGCTTTCCTGTCTAGGGCTGAGCACTCAAGTGAGTGATGGGTCTTCTGGTGGATTGGTTAGCAAGTTTCCTCCAGCTAGTTCTAAGGAATGAGCAGCACTAGAGGCATTGAACCTAATTAACACCTAGGTTTGGTCAGAAGGTTGGAAGGCAGCTAGAGGGCATGTCAATTACCTTCCAGCAGCTGCAGAGCATGGCACTAGACAGGATGGGGAATCTAGCTGGGATTATAGGGCATACAATGTGGAGGTCTCACAGTTACTGCAAAGTGTCAGGGAGGAAGCAGCATGTAGCCTCTTTTTTTCTTTTTTCCAGTCCTAGGGCTTGAACTCAGGGCCTGGACTCTGTCCCTGAGCCTCTCTGTGCTCAAGGCTAGTGCTCTACCATGTGAGCACAGCACCACTTCCAGCTTTTCCTGCTTATGTGACACTGGGGAATCGAACCCCAGTAGCATGCTAGCAAGCACTCTTCCGCTAAGCTACATTCCCAAACCACGTAGCCTCTTACCAAAGAACTTTCTTTACCACTTAGTTGTTTACACTTCCTTTATTTTGCAAGGAAACAATATGTTTTTAAATGACTGTTTCATTTTTGGGGTAGGAAAAATGTATTTCACAAAAATGGCATTTATGAATGGTCTTTTTGTGTAGCTAGAGGCATTTTGAATCAATATATGAATTGCTAGAACAATGGCAATTTTGAAGGAGTTACTTTGAAAGCACAATTTGTACTGAAAGTCCAATTTAAGCTTTTCTACTGATCTTTTATGGTAGAATTAAAAATCTTTTTGAAGAGTGATAATTTCATGGCAGACAGAAAAGAAGTAAATATTTTCATTAGGTTTTAACCTCCTTTCCTGACCTTTGGGAGTTAATAATGTCTTGTAAACTTTTATAGGATCTGTCTAGAAAAAACTTCATTTTAAACAAATAAACACTTAGATTTCCTTTTTCTAAAATCAACTCTTGGTTCAACTCTTGGTTCACATTCTTTATATTCTTACACTAATTTATACTAGCAGATACATTGCACATTTGTTTGCTTTGTATTTGTTAGCTTTGTACTTACATTAAGAAAATATTAACTAATTTTCTAAAAATTTCTTTGCCATAGCCATTTGCATTCCTTTTAATTAGCATTTCTTTTTTTCTGTTTTTTATTTTTTTAATTTTATTGTCAAGGTGATGTACAGAGGGGTTACAGTTACATAATAAGGTAGTGAGTACATTTCTTGTCATATTTGTTACACCCTCCCTCATTTTTCTTTCCCTTCCCTAGCTGAGATAAACATATATACAATACCCAGTGTACCAAAATTATATGCAGTAACCACAAGAGATACTCCATAGGAAACTCACCTAGTACATTGAAAATAATGACAATAAAATCCTCCTGTTTCCATCTCTTGAAGTTCATTCTGCTTAGCCTCATCTTATATAATCATATGTACATAGCTGTTGAGCTATTGTGATCCTCTGATAGGTCTATCCTAGACATTATTTAGTAAATGCTTGGTTTTAGAGACATAATGTGAAGTCGCTGACCAAAACATGTAGAAATACCATTTGAAAAGAAGTTTGTTATTTTACAGACATGATCTCTACTTTTTTTCTTCTCTCCCCGCTCTCCCGCCAACATCCACATATCAGGGAGACCATGAGCCTTTGTTCTCTATGTTCTAGACTTGTCTCGCTCAACATTATTTGTTCAAGATCTGACCATTTCCCTGCAAATGCCATTATTTTATCATTTCTTAATTAGCATTTCTTAAAAGTTCTGAGAATACAGATGAACCTCTCAGCCTCTTTACAGAAAAACTCTTTCATACAAATACTAGCTTATAAAATACACACTATAAGTAATCATAGCTTCTTTGGTTCTTATGCTTTGTTTTTATCTCATTTGGCATTTCCTGCAGTTGATGGAAACTAAAGTAACTATAGGTACAAACTCATCTTTACAGTGTATTCTTAAAATTGGCTCCCAAACTCTACATCTGAAAGCACAGATTGAACATCTGTTTTTCTGAGACAGGCCAGATATCAGAATAAAGCCTGTAGGAAATGAAATTTCAGACTAAGACAGGCAGAGGTCTTGGAAAGATGGAGACCACCGCTTGTCCTCAGGAAGCCCCAAGAAAAATGTGAACTCTCGATAGAGGTGTGTGTTAGGGGAAGAGGTGGGAGCGATACAGTGCCTACCTCAGTACCTACTGCAGTGCTGCCCAAGGCTCTTTACAGGGTTCAGGGAAATACAAAGGTTTTCTACTGATCTTGGGGTTCAAGGTCAGCGCTATGAACTGAAGACCTTAGGAAGCCAGATTGGTGATAGCTCAATGACCAGATCCCAGGGTGGGGAATAGGTTGAAAGTGACCAAGAGCCAATGGCAGTATCCCCACAGGAATGAGCATTCATGTTGCTCAAGTGAGAAGAGAATCAATATGCCAGAGCTTTTCACAGTAAGAATTTCAACCAATATCTTCTAAACAGCCCAAATGGCAGTATTACTGTGCCCTTTAGACAGATGAAAAAAACCTACCCTTGGGAAACCTGTGCAGTCATACACCTAGTAAGTGTTGAGACTTGTTTAAATCAGGTTGTATGAGTCCCATGTTCAGTGCTGTTTTCATTATACCACACCTGCCTGGCCTAACCCACATGAACCACTGCCCTTGGAGCACAGACAGTGTGTCTAGTTCAGGGAACAGGTAATTTACCCAGATTTGAACATGGGAAAGAGGGACTGTATTTTCTATGTCCAGTGAATAGTGGTACCAGGACAGTGGTGGGGCTCATGCAGCAAAGAACATAATGACCTGTGGAGGTGACTCTTCTTAAATGTTTTATTATATAATAATACAAATTCTCTTACAGCTTACATTAAATTTTTTACTCAGTCTTCTATAGTAATATCACATTTTCCTTTGTCTCTTTAACATGGAGATATTTGTCTCTTTAACAGAAATAAGAAGAAACATTTTTGTTCAAATGTTAATTTCGTACTTCCCCTGGACACTATGGTGCAAGGAGACAATTAAGAGGTTAGTCTCTGTCTTAAGAGAACTTAATGTAAATATCTAAATCAGAATTAAATATCTGCTTGGTAGAACTACAAATAATGTGTCATTGTAGTTTTGGTGAAACAGTGTATCCTAATACTCTGTATTTTATTGTTACAACCTGACTTTATCTTAATACTCTGAAAGTCAGAGAATAATAGTAAAATACAAAGTTCACTAAAGTGAGAAAATGACTTAAAAGATGAGGAATAGTTCAAGGACCAGAAAAACTTATCTATCACTTCTGTCCAGCAGATCTTTTGCTACTCTTAATTTATTTTTCATTATCTCTAGTTGTACATAACTAGTTACCATTTAACAAAGCAGTTTATGAATACAACTCATCTTGATCAATGTCACCTCTTTCAATAGTCTCACTCAACCCTCCTGACCCACTCCTTCCCTTTTCTTAGTTGTATGGAATATACATGGAATTCTTGCCTTCATTCTCCCCCTCTTCTCTTCATTTGCCTACTCTTCTCCCCTCAGCCCCACCCACCTAATGCAAGTGCTGTTTCCTGGTACTTACTTTGTTGCACAATCTCTTTGCCTTTCCAAGGAATTTTGAATATTTTCTTGAATCTACCATATTTCAGTTAATACATTTTGTAACCACTTGCATATCACATAAAGTGTTTACTTCCAGGTTTCATTGTGTATATGTATACCACATTTTCTTGATCCATTTGTCCATTGAAGAGCACCTGAGCTGATTCCATTCTGTACTGGATAACCACTTGCTATTTTGGGGGGTTAAATTCACAGAATCCAGCCAGATGTCACACGTCTTCAACCCTAAGCGTCTGTTACCTTCACTAACCAAGTCATTGATCTGTCTGTTCTTCAGTTTTCTCATCTGCAAAATGAGGTAATTGTACACAACCACCTTTCTAAGGCTGGTAAAATTAAGAATTAAATGTCAATATACAAAAAATATTTGAAACATTGCCCCACACATAGTGTTCAATGTTACATGAATTTGCTGATATTATAAATGAAGGTAAGATGATGATGATTCTCACCAATGATTTAAGATTAGCACATAGCAAACTTCAGTCCCTTTACTACTTTCATAAGAAAATACCTTTACAGTTTGAAATAACATGCACATGTGAGCATATACACATACAAACAGTTTAAGGATTACCATGACAAACTCTCAGAAGGCAGTTTTAGAAATCTGTGAAGTTGCCAGTAAAAGCACCGACTCAAGTTTTGCAGGGCAATGTATTATTTATGCCTAAGGTCCAAAAGTTGTCAACTTCCAAAAACTGACATGGAAATTTGCATGATATACTCAATGAAGCTTTTGAAGAGGCTTGTTTATGAGATTTTAGAATAAAGCAATCCTATCAATGTCGATAAAGCTTTGCTGCACTCATTTCTTCCACCCACTCGAACGACTTTAAAGTCTGTAAGCTTGTCAAGAAGCTGTTGTTTTTCATTTCACTTTGGAACTCTCCATGATAATCAACAGGAAGGCCTACATTAAAGGGCATTTATAATAACAGTAATAAAACACTCATACACTTGGCGATAAACCAGCTTTAAAAATGAGTTTTGGCTGGAAACTTATTCTTTCACATTAACATATTTTGAACAAAGGCACGCAAATGTTTGAGTGTGGGCAGTTGTATTTTTTTCATAAATAGGCTTTTTTTTTAACTTTTGTATTTCACAGAAAAAAAATATTGAGTAGAAGATACAGAGATTTCCAATATACCTTCTCCCTAAATATCCACGGCCTCCCTCACTATCAATATCCTGTGAGTGGTACATTGTTACAAATGACACCTCATTATCATCTGAAGTGTCCCCCACATCAGGGATCACTCTTGGTGGTGTTCATTCCATGAATGTGAATACAATTTTACCATGTATCTACCATGTTAGCATCAAGCTATTTCTCTTTATCCTGCTTTCTCACTCCTCCATCTTACCCCTAAGTCCCTGGTAACTACTGACCTTTTTACTGTCTGTATGGCTTTGCCTTTTTATGCCATATAGTTGGAAAGGGTACATACACTTAAAAATAGTATATACATATGTAACCCCTTTGAGATTGGTTTCTTTCACCTAGTAATTGCTTTAACTTTCTTTCATGTCTATTTATTGCTTGATATTCACTTATTTTTTTTTTAATCATAGATTACTGTATTGGCTGGGCCACAGCTTATCCATTCAGTTAGTTGCTGAAGAACATCTTGCTTCTTTCCAAATTTAGACAATTATGGATAAAGCTTTTGTGAATGCCCACATTTCGATTTTGTTTTAGACATGAGTTCTTAGCTCTTCTGTATAAACAGTAAGGAACAGGATTTCTGGCAAAACTAAACATTTTCACCATATGTCCTTTCCATCATGTTCCTCTCTTCCAGTGTACCTGTACAATGTTGCATTCTCACTAGCAGAGTGAGTGTCTGTTCATGTCCACCAGTATTTACTAGCATTAATGCTCTGGATTTTGGCCATTCTAATAGGCCTATAGTGATACTTGTTGTTTTAATGCATTCCCTTGAAGTATTTTTTCAGGCATGTTTGGCATTCACGTAAATTTTTGTAATATACCTGCTGGGATTTTTTCATGTATTCTTCTGCTTGTGTTGATTATTTTCTTACTAGTACATTTATCAGGCTATTCAGACTTTTTTCTTCACTCTTGGTAAGATTTTATCCAATACCTGTTGATTACTGAATTTCTAACCATATAATTATCCCATTTGGAGTGAGTTTCATGAAAACCAGCTGCATAAATAGCCAAGTCTGTATTAACATAAAATAAACTTTAAAGTTTATGCTAATAAACTTTAAAAAGTCCTGGTGCAGATCAATTGAAAAGTGTAAGTTGAATTTTTAAAAATCAAAGCTAATTTTATTTAAAATAGCACTTAAACTGAGTACCAGTGGCTCACACCTATAATCCTAGCTACTCAGAAGGCTGAGATCTGAGAATCATGATTTGAAGTCATCCTGGTTAGGAAAGTCTGTGTGGAGCGGTGACTCAAGTGGTAGAGGGCTAGCCTTGAGAAAATCTCAGAACAGTGCCCGGGTCTTGATCTCAAGCCCCAGGACTAGCACCAAAAAAAAAATAATAATAATCAATAATTTTTTTAAAAAAAACTGTGACATTAAGTAATTCAAAGAAAACATAAATGAAAAGTATATTCTATGTAGTGGACTTAAACAAAACTGCTTAAATGTCCATACAATAGGAAGCAATGCACAGATTCAATTCAATCTTTTAACAAATTTCCAGTGCCACCATTAATAGAATAGTAAAAAACATTATACAACTGGTACCACAAAAGACCCTAGATAGTCAAAGTAATCTTGATAAAAATGAACTGAACTAGATATGATCCTAGCTACTTAAGAGGCTGAGATCTGAGGATCACAGTTCGAAGCCAAGAAAGTCCCCTTATGATTCCTATAGAATCATTTTTTTTAAAGAAATTTTTATTTTATTTTTATTTATTTTTTTTTTTTTGGCCAGTCGTGGGCCTTGGACTCAGGGCCTGAGCACTGTCCCTGGCTTCTTCCCGCTCAAGGCTAGCACTCTGCCACTTGAGCCACAGCGCCGCTTCTGGCCATTTTCTGTATATGTGGTGCTGGGGAATCGAACCTAGGGCCTCGTGTATCCGAGGCAGGCACTCTTGCCACTAGGCTATATCCCCAGCCCCTATAGAATCATTTTTGAAAAATTTGTTTCTGCCTAGCACTTCACTTTGGAATATCCCACTATTATATTGGGATAGCATAGTTAAAATCCAGTTTACACCAGGCACCAGTGGCTTATGTCTGTAATCCTAGCTGCTCAGGAAGCTAAGATCTGAGGACTGTGGTTCAAAGCCAGCCAGGGCAGAAAAGTCTGTGAGAGTTTATCTCTAATAAAATACTCAGAAAAGCCCAGAAGTGGCAGCTCAAGTGGTAGAGTGCTAGCCTTGATCACAAAAAGGCTCAGGGACAGTGCTTAAGCCCTGTTCATGCCCCAGGACTGAAAAAAATCCAGTTTGTTATCTTCCCACTAACCAAAGAAATCTCCCTACTTTTGGAAGCTTCTAACAATGCAGAGCACTTTCTTTTACATTTCTAAAAAAACATTTTTCCATAGCTAGCTATGTTTAGGGTTGCACAAAACAGTTAATTCTTCTTGCTGGGTCATTATGGTAGGATGAATAATGGTCTCCCAAGAAATACCTACATTCTAATCTCTAGTACCTGTGGGTGTTGATGGTAAAGAGAGAATGATTTAGAATATTTTATTAAGAATCTTGAGACCAGATTATTCAAATGGATCTCTCCTGGATATAATCACAACTGTCCTTAAACTAAACAGAGAAACATATATTCCATGATTTCTTCATTTGTGGTAGCTAGAATGTGCCTGTAACTCTCTAAGTAAACTAGGTGGTAAGTAAAGGGTTACGAATGAATTAACTGATGTGTAATAGACTCTATGGAGAGCACAGATAGAATAATTCTTTTAAAAGACTCTGAAGTCAAAGCCCAACAAAGTAAGTACCAGGAAGTGGGTACTTGTAAGAGGGAGGGTGGGGCTAAGCAGAGAGGGGTAGATGAATGAAGAGGGAAGGGGGAGAATACAGGCAAGTATTAATTGTGTCTACCGCAGAATTGAGAAACATAAGGGAAGGAATGAGTCAAGGATTATGAAGCGATGACAGATCAAGATGCATTGTATACACAAACTGCTTTTTTAAATGGCAAAAAATTAAATGCATAACCTAAAATTAAAATAAATGAGGGAAAGGGATGAGACTGTAGAAAGAACGTAGATTAACTGTATTAATAAACTATCTTTTATTATCTCTAAGTAGCTTTACAAAGAAGTTTCCATTCACCAAAGCATTTTTGTAAAAGCAGCAGAGGTAAATTTCATAACAGAGACGGGGGGTGATATAATGAAAGCAGGTGATGTGATGAAAGCAGAAGTTAAGGTGATATGCTTTGGTGACAGAAGAAGATACCACAGAGAAAGAACTACTAGGTGATATGCTTTGGTGATAGAAGATACCACAGAGAAAGAACTACTAGGGGCTAGAAGAAGCTGGAGAAAAATAAGCTAACCATTTTGTTTATAGTTTCCACATGTTAACTATTTTAACTTCTCTAGTAATTTTGGAGATGGACTCTCATGAATTTTTCTGCCCATGCTGTCTTCAAACTGCTATCCTCTAGATCCATCAGCCTCTGGCATAGGTAGGATTACAGATACAAGCTATTGATACCTGGTTTACTAGCTTTTGTTTTCACATCAAGTTGCTACTCTGTGTATTATTCAGGGCCTCCTTCACTTCTTATCAAAATGTTTTTATTTTCTATCATTTTGTTTTATATTACTGGTACAAGGATATATGGCTCAATTTCACAATTCTTCAACTAAAAGTTGTACTTTTGTTCTAAGAAGTTTGCCAAGCTTCATTACTGCTTTCTGTTGAAGAGCTTTAAATAATCGTTGCCCAATACTATTTTTGGTATCCAGGACAATAGATTATTATAGGCAAAAGAAAAATTCAGGACAGCACTCCAAAAATAGGGCATTTCATTTTGAAATAAATTATCTCTTACTTGGTCTCAGGGTATATTGCAAGTACAAAAATAATCCCTAGGGAAGGAGTTAAACAAGTACTTTAATAGTGTTTTGGAGCAGCAATATTGATTTGATTTGATTTTACTTTCCTTTAAGTATGATCAGTTTCCTATACTACAGCTTACCTAAATATGATCAATTTCCTGTGTCTATTTTTCCCCATTTCTGTATTGTCAAAGTGATGTACAGAGGGGTTACAGTTTCATACATATGGCAGTGAGTACATTTCTTATCTAACTTGTTACCTCCTCCCTCATTTCCCCCACCTTCCCCCTCTCCATTACCCTCCCCCTGCCCCCTGCTTGAGTTGCACAATTGGTTTATACCATATAGTTTTGTAAGTATTGATGTTGCACTGGTTTGTCTTTTTATCCCTTGTCTTTCCATTTTGATATTCCTCTTCTCTTCCCTAGTTCCAATACACGTATATACAATATCCAGGGTACCAAAGTCAGTTACAGTGGCATCAGGGGTAAAACCATGGGGGGAAAAGACAAAAGAAAAGGGCATGTTTTCAAGTGGTATTTTGAAAATGACAACTATGGTAAACTTGTTCCTATAACTTGGAGTTCATTTCTCTTAGTATCATCTTATGTGTTCATATGTACATAGCTACTGAGCTATTGTGATCTTCTGCTAGGATTATCCTAGACATGTACTAATTATTCCTGATGAAGGAAATCATAGAGTCTACGTTTCTGTAGGTCTGGCTCACTTTACTTAGTATGATTTTTTCCAAATCCTTTCATTTCCATAGAGTTGGGGCAATGTCATTCTTTCTGACAGAGGCATAGAATTCCATTGAGTATATGTACCACAGTTTCTTGATCCACTCATCTGGGTTGGTTCCATATTTTAGCGATGACAAATTATGCTGTGATGAGCATAGTTGCTTTGGTGGCTTGAGTGTGGACTTGCTTGTAATCTTTTGGGTAGATGCCCAAAATGGAGTTACTTGGTCATAGGGGAGCTCTATGTTTAGCTTTCTGAGGAGCCTCCATACTGCCTTCCAGAGGAGTTGAACAAGTTTGCATTCCCAACAACAGTGTAGTAGAGTTCCCTTTTGGCCACATTCCCTCCAGCATCTGTTATTATTAGTTTTCTTGATAAAAGCCATTCTTACTGGGGTGAGATGGAATCTCAATGTTGTTTTGATTTGCATTTCTTTTATCAACAGTATGTAGAGCACTTTTTCATGTGTTTCTTAGCCATTCTCATTTCCTCTTCAGAGAAGTCTCTTTTTATGTCTTTAGTCCATTTGTTGAGGGAGCAATAAGTGCCATTCTTTTTTACTACTCACTGTATTTAATATTGAAGATAAAAGGTAAATTAAACATCTTAATAGCTATAATTTATGAAAACTTTTAATTCACTATAGTATTCTTACAATATCCTTCTAAAAACTGTCACCATGTTTTATAAATGAAGTGGGGATTAGGAAGTTAGGTAACGTATCTGATGGCATACAACAAGGGTCAGGACCAGAGTTGAAATGTGCTCAAGGCTAATTGTCATGTTCTTCATGCTACCTTATTTTATCTTTCAGAATCTCAAAATCTAAAACCTTACAATTTCAGCAAATATAAAAGACAACAATTGAGAATACTGCAAATACTAAGTGAATATAAAATTACACATGGTCATGTTTCAAAACTGAATGGGAGGTGAATAGTTTGGAGTAGTTACACTTCTTTGAAACCTAGATTTTATCAATTGCAAAAGATAGTTTCACAGAAGTTCAGATGGGTTGGAAGGTGCTCAAGACAGATAAATGGAAGTGTGCAAAAAACAGATGAGAAAAGAAAATATAGGAAACAGTGAACGCTTGATGATTACAGGAGGGTTTGTATTGCTTAGCAGAGGGAGAAGAAAAGAAAGGTTGACTAAACCTTTACAGGAAATTGACTCACTGAAGATCTTGAATAGGAAGAATATGTGAAGAACTGTGTTTTAAGATCCACCTGGCAAGAGTGTACAGGTCAAATCAGGAGGTGGAGGAGTGAGGAAACTGTGTCTGAGGATGTGCAAATAGCTTCATGGTGGTAAAGGCATGGATGGAGCGTCAGTTATGGAGCTAAAATGAGAGGTTACTTCCAACCACTCAGAAACTGTCCTGAGATTACACATCTGCAGAGCCACAGGCACTACTCTTCCCTCTAGGAAAAAGACCACAATAGAGAGTTGGGGAGATGAGCAGAAGACATGCACCAAGGTAGGAACATGAAAGGAAATAATCTAACATATCAGGGCAGATGACAGGAAACAGTAGTACCTTCAAGAAACTGGCAAGAGGGACTGGAGAAAACCATCAGAATCAGACAAGCCCCTAGAGGCCCATACAGGCATGAAGAATGCAATGCAAGAAGAACATGTTTATGTAAAGGAGTGATTATTATGTTTTGCTGAAGACTTTGATGAAATGAAGACTATTTAACACCTTTGAAATACTCTCTCAACAAGGTGAGGTAAAGTAGATCAGGGAAAGTGAGGGATGGGAGACAGCAGCTTGGAATTCAGAGACACTGTATTAGTAATTCTATTAAAAGCACAGAAGCATTATCTTAAAGCCTTGTATTCCATCATAAGCGGCAGTACTAATAGAAAGAAAAAGAATAAAGAAAAAGAGCAACTCTCTTCCTCTGACCTTACCTGTTTGCCCAAAATAAAGTATGCTCTGAAAACTGAACAAGGATATCTTAAAGAGACTCATCTTGGAAAAAGCAAACACTTGGGAAAAATAACTTGTCTTGATAAAATATGTTTAAATTTTTTATTTAGCTCAAGAATGGATGCCTATCTTGGAGTATGTGGCAAAATCCATCCTTTCTTTGAAGGGATTACCAGACATCACCCACCAAAATTTAAAAAATAGGTCAGTCTAGGAGTCTCTGAGCCTAACTGATAAAAGTGTACCTTAAATGTTCCTTTTTTCTTTTTTTTTTTTTTTTTTTTTTTTTTTTTTAATTTTTTTTTATTATCAATTGAACATAAATTTTTTTTTTTTACAAGGTGCTGTGCAAAGAGGGTGCAGTTACATAGTAGGGCATTGTGTACATTTCTTGTGGTATCTTACAACCTGTTTTCCCATCCCTTGTCTAGGTCAGGTAGACCCATATGCAGTATACAATGTATCAAGCACATATACAGTGATCACAGACTTGGTCTCTACTGTCTCTCCATCTCCCTTTGTTAACAGTCATATATCAGGGAGATCATGCCCCTTTGTTTTCTGTGTTCTAGGCTTGTCTCACTCAACATTATTTGTTCGAGTTCTGACCATTTCCCTGCAAATAACAATATTTCACCATTCCTAATCGCTATGTAGTATTCCATTGTGTATAAGTACCATATTTTTTGGATCCATTCATCTGTGGAGGGGCATCTGGGTTGTTTCCAAATTTTGGCTATTGTGAATTGTGCTGCGATAAACATGGAAGTACAAATGTCCTTTTGATATCTTGGGTTTTGCTGTTTAGGATAGATGCCTAGGAGTGGTATGGCTGGGTCATAGGGTAGGTCTATATTGAGCTTTTTGAGAAACCTCCATACTGTTCTCCAAAGTGGCTGTACTAATTTGCACTCCCACCAACAATGGAGAAGGGTTCCTCTTTCCCCACAGCCCCTCCAGCATTTGTTGTTTCCTGAGTTCAGAGTATAGGCCATTCTAACTGGGGTGAGGTGGTATCTCAGGGTTGTTTTTATTTGCATTTCCTTTACTAGCAGGGATGTTGAGCATTTCCTCATGTGTTTCTTTGCCATTTTTATATCTTCTCTTGTGAAGTCTCTCTTTAGCTCTTTTGCCCATTTCCTAATAGGTTTATTGGGCTTGGAGTGGCTTAGTTTTTTGAGTTCTCTGTAGATGACAGATATCAGGCCTTTGTCTGTTGCTGTGCTGGTAAATATCCTTTCCCATATCGTTGGCTGTCTTTCTATTTTGGTGGCTATGACCTTAGCTGTGCAGAAACTTTTTAATTTGTAGTAGTCCCATTTGTTGAGTCTTTCCCCTATTTGTTGTGCGCCTGGGACTCTATTCAGGAAGTTCCCTCCTGTGCCTATAAGTTCTAGTGTCTTTCCTACTCTGTCCTTCAGTAGTTTCAAGGATTCAGGTCTGATGTTGAGGTCCTTGATCCATTTTGAGTTGATCTTGGTGCATGGTGATAGGCTTGGGTCTACTTTGAGTTTTCTGCATATGGCTGCCCAGTTCTCCCAGCACCAGTAGTTGAAGAGGCTATGTTTATTCCATTGTATGTCTTTAGCTCCTTTGTCGAATATCAGTTGGCTGTAAGAGTGCGGTTTTATTTCTGGGTCTTCAATTCTAATCCACTGGTCTTCCGATCTGTTTTTATACCAATACCATGCTGTTTTTGTTATGATGGCCTTGTAGTAGAGCTTGAAGTCTGGTATGGTGATACCTCCTGCACTATGTTTTTTGCCTAGAATTGCTTTGGCTATTCTAGGTTTTTTGCTGTTCCATATGAATTTATGGACTGGTTTCTCTATTTCAGTGAAGAATGTGGCTGGGATTTTGATAGGTATTGCATTGAATTTGTATAACAATTTGGGCAGTATGGCCATTTTCACTATATTGATTCTGCCTACCCATGAGCATGGGAGGTCTTTCCATCTCCTTGTGTCTTCTTTGATTTCCCTTATTAGATTTTTGTAGTTTTCATTGAATAGGTCCGTCACGTCCTTGGTTAAGTTGATCCCTAGGTACTTTATTCTTTTTTTGGCTACTGTAAATGGAATCGTTTCCATAATTTCCTTTTCTGTTTGTCTATTGCTGGTGTACAGAAAAGCTGCTGACTTTTGTGGATTGATTTTGTATCCTGCTACTTTGCCAAATTGGTTTATTAGATGTAGGAGTTTGGGTACTGAGTTTTTTGGGTCCTTGAGATATAAGATCATGTCGTCTGCGAATAGGGATAACTTGATTTCTTCCTTGCCGATGTGTATCCCTTTGATGTCCTCCTCTTGCCTTATTGCTATGGCTAGGGATTCCAGTACTATGTTGAACAGAAGTGGGGAGAGTGGGCATCCTTGTCTTGTTCCTGTGTTTAGGGGGAATGATTTAAGTTTCTCTCCATTTAATATGATATTAGCAGTTGGTCTGTTGTATATGGCTTTTATTGTTTTGAGGAATGTTCCCTCTATTCCTGTTCTCTCCAAAGCTTTTAATAGGTATGGATGTTGTATTTTGTCAAAGGCTTTTTGGGCATCGACTGAGATAACAATGTGATTCTTGATTTTAGTTCTGTTTATGTGGTGAATTACATTGATTGATTTACGGATGTTGAACCATCCTTGTGACTGAGGGATGAAGCCTACTTGGTCATGATGTATGATATTCTTGATCACTTTCTGGATCCTGTTAGCTAATATTTTATTGAGGAGCTTTGCATCTGTGTTCATTAGTGATATTGGTCTGTAGTTCTCTTTTTTTGTTGGATCTTTGCCTGGTTTGGGGATGAGTATGATATTAGCTTCGTAGAATGAGTTCGGGATTTTTCCCTCCGTTTCTATTTCGCGGAAGAGTTTGAGGAGTATTGGAATTAGCTCCTCACTAAAGGTTTTGTAGAATTCATTGGTGAATCCATCTGGGCCTGGGCTTTTCTTAGTAGGGAGGTTCTTGATTACCTCCTGTATCTCACCGTAAGTTATTGGTTTATTTAGTTGATTTATTTCTTCTTGGTTCAGTTTGGGCAGTTTGTACTTCTCTAAGAATTGATCCATTTCTGTAAAATTATTGTTTTTTGTTGAGTAGAGGTTTTGGAAATAGCTCCTTATGATTGTTTGAATATCGTGTGTATTTGTTGTAATTTTTCCTGTGGAGTCCCTGATTTTACGAATATGAGTCTCTTCTCTTCTTTTTTTTGTGAGTCTTGCAAGGGGTCTGTCAATTTTGTTTATTTTCTCAAAGAACCAGCTTTTAGTCTTATTTATTTGTTGAATGGTCTTTCTATTTTCAATCAGATTTATCTCTTCTTTAATCTTTGTAATCTCTCCCCTCCTAGTCGTTTTAGATTCTGTCATTTCTTGTTTCTCCAGTTGTTTTAGTTTCATCGTGAGGGTATTCACCTGCTCTGCTTCCATTCTTTTAATGTGGGTACTGAGTGCAATGATCTTGCCCCTCAGTACTGCCTTAGCTGTGTCCCATAGGTTTCTTTGTGATGTGTTTTCTTTGTCATTGTGGCTTATGAATTCGTTGATTTCATCTTTAATTTGATCTGTGGCCCAAGTGTTGGATAGCAACGTGGGGTTTAGCCTCCAAGAGTGTGTATAGGCTCTGTGGTATCCTTTGTTGTTGAGGGTTACCTTTAATCCACTGTGATCAGATATAATACATGGGATGATGTCAATTCTTTTGTATTTGCTGAGGTTCTTTGTGTGGGCTATGACGTGGTCTATTTTGGAATATGATCCATGGGCTGCTGAAAAGAAGGTGTATTGGGTCTCTGTAGGGTGGAAGGTTCTATATAGGTCTGTTAGATCCATTTGGGCAATGGTGTTATTTAGGTCCTCAGCTCCCTTACTAATCCTCTGGGTGTTGGATCTGTCTCTTGGAGAGAGAGGAGTATTAAAGTCACCCACTATGATTGTGTTTGCATCTATCTTGCTCTGTAATTCTGTGAGAATTTGCTTGACATATGTCGGGCTTCTTTTGTTCGGTGAGTATACATTTATCACCGTGATGTCTTGATTCTGGATTTTTCCTTGTATCAATATGTAGTGTCCTTCTTTGTCTTTTTGAGTGGACTTTAAAGAGAAATCCAGCTTGTCTGAGATCAGGATGGCTACACCTGCCGTTTTGGTGGGTGCATTTGCTTGGTAGATCTTGCTCCATCCTTTCATTCGAAGCCTGTTTTTGTCCCTTGCTGTAAGGTGGGTCTCTTGTAGACAACAGCTGTCAACTTTTTGCTTGCGGATCCATTCTGCCAGTCTGCTCCTCTTGATCGGGGAGTTTAAGCCATTTATATTTAAAGAGATCAAGGATAAGGGTGTTTTTTCTCCTTCCATTTTCTTGTTGGGCTGTTTTTTCCTGTTGTTTTTTTTTTTTTTCTTCTTGTCTTTAGTGAGCTTGTGTTTCTGCTGGACTTTGGCTATTGAAGTTTCTTTCTGAATCTGTCTGTGTGTCTTTTACGATCTCTGTTGGGTGGGCTTCCCCTCTTAATATTCGCTGTAGGGCTGGTTTTTTATTCACATACTCCTTTAGCTCCTCTTTGGTGTGGAAAGATCTGGTTCTCCCTTCGAATGTGAACTCCAGTTTCGCTGGATATTTGATCCGAGGTTGTAAATTGTTATTCTGAAGTACTTGGATGGTGTTCTTCCACTCACTTCGAGCTTGGTAAGTTTGTGTGGATAAGTCGGATGTTATTCGAATCCTCTTCCCATTGAAAAAAGTTTCCTTCTTCGCTTTGGCTGAATTCAGAATTTGCTCTTTAATCTTGAGGTCTGTAGTCTTGAATATTATGTGCCTTGGGGTGGTTTTCCTGGGGTCTGGCCTGCCAGGTGTCCTATAGGCTTCGGTTACCTGGATGGGGTCCCCTGTGAGATTGGGGAAGTTTTCTGCAATAACTTTATTGAGAACATGATTAAGCCCTCTGCTCTGATATTCGGCTCCTTCTTCTATTCCAATTATGCGCAGATTATATCTCTTGTCTTTGTCCATTAGTTCCTGGAGTAATCTTCCCTGAAGCTTCACCTTTTCTTGGAGTGTGGTCATTTTCTGGTTGTTGTCAGCTGCTTCATCGTCCAGGCGAGAGATTCTGGATTCCATATGGTCCACTCTTTGTGTTATGGTTTCAATTGCGGAGTTTATGGATGTCAGAGAGCTATTCATGGTTGTCATATCAGCTCTGATCGTGGGAATTTCTTCCTTTAAAGAGTTGTATTTTAAATCTATTTTTTCATGCATTTCAATTCTCAGGGTGTGGAGATTTTCTTTAAAGGCGGCTTGCATTGTATCCATTTTTGCTTCCATTTCTTTAAACGAGGCTTGCATTGTATCCAGTTTTGCTTCCATTTCTTTCTTGGCTTCCTGGGTGTCCTTCCAGATTTCCGCTCTAAACTCCTGGAATTGTTTTCTGATTTCATTTCTGACGGTTTCGATCATTCCTGTTAACATGTCCTCATTTGCTTTTTTATTCTCCATCTCCTCTCCAGTCGTGCTGCTTTTTGGAGCTGGCGAGTTGGCTTGTCCTTTGATGAACTGAGTTATGTTTCTTTGTGATTTGCGCATCTGGAAGTCTGTGTAGATCTTCCCTCCCTTCTGTGTAGGCGTGTCTGCGTCAGCAGGTGCTGTCGCTGTGGCCCCGCCCACCAGTGCAGGGCACGCCTATCAGAGCGGGCGCTTTCGCCGGGGCCCCGCCCTCCTGTGCACTGTGAGTCCCCTACAACAGGCACTTAAGTGGGGTCTGCCTCCCAGAGCGAGCCCTGGGTTGTTGGGTTGTGCTTGCGCCCTCCCGCGAGTCCGTTGGGGGGGGGAAGCAGTATGTGTGGGGCCCAGTGGGATCGACTGTCCGGGTGTGGCTTGGCACCCTCAGACCTCGCCTCCGCTTCGAGGAGGGGGAACGAGATCAGGCTCAGGTGACCCTGCTGGGCTGGTATTGCCCACCAGCGCCTGTGATTTTAGTTGTAAGAGTCCGCAAGGTCTAGGCGCCTCGGGTGGGGCTTGCCCTGCCGGCCGTCCCTGGCCCCTGTTGGGAAGGGGACGGGGCCGGTTCTGCCAGTTCAGGAACCTTTGGGGGCTTGGGGCTGTTCCGCCCTTCCCCTGCTAGACTGGCTTCCCAGCGCCTGCTGGGAGCTTCCCGCCTGATTTGGGGAATCTTTGTTCCCACGGGAGTGGGGAGGGGGAGGGAGGGAGATATATCGTCTTTGTCGGGCTTGGGTCTCCCGTTGGGGGAAGGGATTATGGGGGACTCACTTTTGCTGCTTTGTGTGTGTGACCCGCACCGCCGTTGGCCCTTCAGGGGTTCCCTTTTTTCTTTCACCTGGTACATTTATTAAAGTTGAGTGAACCTCTCAACATCCCTTTCACCAGTAATTACCCATGACATTAAAGCATTCAGCATATCTATGCTCAGATATGCCCATACCCATGCCTGGGTTGTGCACTATCTTTTTATCTTTCCTTCACTTTGCTTTACTAATAAACTTTCTTAGCCTTTACTATGTGTCCTCTAATTCTTTTCTGATACAACTTCAAGAACTCAGAATGCAAGTACAGGCAGATGCCTCATCCCTTTTGGAGACCTCTTCCTTGGGGCACTATGGGTTGGTAAATCTGTAACAGTGGTATTATCTTCAGTGTGTTCCTGCTGCAGTTTGAGCCCTTGTAAAGTATTGTGTAACTGGAAAATGGCTGCCTGAGCAGGGTTTGGTGGCTCAGCCATGTAATCCTAGCTACTAAGGAGGGTGAGATCTAAGGATTGCAGTTTATAGTTAGCCTGAAGAAGCAAACTCTATGAGATTCTTATCTCCAATTAACCACCAAAAAAGCCAGAAGTGGAACTGGGGCTCAAGTGTTAGGGCCTTGAGTGAAAAATCTCAGGGCCAGTATCCAGGCCTTGAGTTCAAATCCTTGAACTGGCACACACACAAAAAACGGTTCCCTCTTTTAACATGTAACTTCTACATGATAATTCGCAGTCATGTGTATTTTCTCTTTTCCATATTTGACTGTCCATTTATGAAACATAATTAGGATCTAGTAAGCTATAAATAAGGTAGAGCTATACTTTCTGGCAGATTCTTTCATATGACTGATTTCCATGGGCACAAACTCTACAGTTGCATGAGATTCTTAAATAAAAACCGCATAATGATCTTTCCATCTGTCAAAGTTGCATAATTAAAGGCATCAGCAGTGCATAGAATTAGCACTTCAGGTTTTTTTCCCACAGGTTTGGACAGCATCCATCATCAGTTTGACAGATGGAATTGTTTTTTTTTTTTGTTTTTTTCCCCTCATTTTGAGGAGTCATGGGCCCAGTATAATTGTCTGTAGGCACGATTGGTTAGCTTGCTTCATTCTTTATCACCAGAAAATCTTAATGGTGTGCCATTAAAGATCAATCTGCCCAATCTGAGATAGGAGAGAACTATTAATAGGGCACACAAAAACACTTGGCATTCTCTAGCTGGAAAGAGAAAGGATGATATCTTTGCTTGGTGGAAAACTTGTCTGAGAACCTTTATGTACTCTGTTCTAGCTGTTACTACAAGAATTATAGATGGTTCATTGCTTGCACCTGCACATTCTAGCTTTAGTTATTCCTTTAATAATAATAGTTGGTAGAGTTGTTGACATGTCAGACTCAGTCCTCAAGTGTTGTCTCATGTTAAAGTTGAATAACCTTGAGAGCTAAAGTCATATGCTTAGTAACAGAATTATAGTATTTAGAATTACCTATTTGAATAGATACACGTAGCTAAGTAGTAAGCAGAATGATTTATTTTGTTTTGAGATACATAAGAGGGTCCAAAAGGAAGATAGAGCAGAAAAATAAGAAATCTACTGGAGATGAAAGTATAGGCAATATTCAAATCAGAGGGACAAGTTCCAAAGGAATCCAGCTATTGGGCATCTATCCATGTAATGGTATGCTAATCTTGAATTTGCTTCAAACTAATGATACAGTAAGATTAAGAATGGCCATGCGTTGAGCCAAGGTGATGCACACAGTAGGTTATACTATTCTCTGTACATTTGTGTGTACATACATAATAAAATTTAAATTTTATTATGGAAAATTTAAAACGTGATGAAATGTAGTGTGCAGATTCATAATGAAATGCCTGCATGAAATTCTCAAGAACCTGTGTTGCATGGACAACCTGTCTCAAGTTCTGAGAAGCTATTTGTATAGTCAGAAATGGTTTAATGGACAAAAGAGTTTAAGTTCTTTTTCATCTGAGTCTGTGAATATGCTACTAGCTAATTGATTATGTTTGGGTTCTCTTGAAAAAGAATCAAGAGAAAACATTACATGTCTTGTGTTGTGCCTGTGTTCACACATGCGTATATATGGAGAAAGATTTAGTATAAAGAATTGGCTTATGTGATTGTGAAGATTGAGAAGTAAACGATAGTTGAAAAGGTAGAAACCAAGAAAAGATAACTATGTAGCATCAAGTCTAGTTCAAGTACATAGCTTCAGTTCTAGACTTGAGATATTAGAAGCACTGGTGTAAGTTCAAAGGCAGAGAAGACTGATAACCCAGCTTGGAGATAACCAGTTATACAGAGCTAAATTTGCCCCACCTTTTCTATTAAGGTCTTCAGAGGATTGCCTAAGGCCTACCTACTGAGATAGACAATATTCTTCACTTTTCCTGCTAATTCAAATCTTAATCATGTTGGGAAACACCCTTACAATCACTCAGAATAACATTTAAGCTAGTCACCAATGGTAGCTCATCCCTGTAATCCTAGTTACTTTGGAGGCTGAGATCAGAGGATGGCAGCTGGAAGCCAAGCCCAGCAGAACAGCCAGTAAGACTCTTATCCCTAATTAATCAAAGAAAAATCCAGAAGTAGCACTGTGGCTCAAGTAATAGAGCACTAGCCTTGAGCAAAAAGAGCTCAGGGACAGTGCCTCAGCCCAGAGTCTAGCTCCACAACCCACCCCAAAACCAAAACAAACTAACACAAGACAAAAAATAAGTCATTTAAACCAATATGTTGGCACCCCAATGACTCAATGACGTTGATGTCAACTTTACTATTCACAGTGTTCAATAGATCATAATCTATTCAGAGGCAAAAACAAATGAAAAATTATGTAAATCCATTACCTAATAAATCAGTGAATCCATAAGAAATGCTATAGGCTTGCTGCAATCCCAGGAGCTTAGTAGACCTTCAAGTTTAAAACTCCCTGGAGCTAAATTAACTGCATACTTCACAGCTCTCTTGAAAAGATTTCTGTGGCTAGTAATTGGCTTATCTTAACATTGCAGCTACTTTTACTTCCTTCTTCATTTTGTATTTTCTTCTTTTCTTCCAGATAATGATGAAGTTGAAGGAAAATGGGGAATAATGAATGTTCTAGAATTAGAGGTAAGAAACACATTATAGGACACAGCATTAGGGTTTTTGAGAGCTTATTGCTATGTCCACAATAGAATTGTTATACTTCCCCAAAGGTAATTCTACTCCCATCTGTCAATTCTGAAAAGGATTCCCTTTAATTTTTCCAAGTAGTCTCAAATTGCTTTGTTATTTTGCTGAGCATGGATGGTGACCTCTCTACCCCACATTTTACCTCTCCCAACATCTTTGTGCACCATTGCTTATCAGTTAAAATGGCATACAAAATAGCTCCAAACAGCCAGTTTTTCTCCTCATAGATCCCAAGAAAGAAGAAGTCAGTGCTAAGGTATCTTGTTTATGTTAAGTAGGACTATGTAGATTTAATGTCAAATGTTCATAGAAACTTGCCAAATGATCTGCTTTAAAAATGGTAGAATTCATTATTTTCAGAATTTCATTTGCTCATTATTTATAAGTTCCTACTTTCTTGCTGCATTATAAACACATGCAAAATTTATTTTGCACAAGTGTGTTGAGTAGTAAGTACTCTCTGACCAACCAAATAGAGTTCATTTAATGACTGTAGGGATAGGCCCAGTCCCAATAGCATTAATTGGTAAAATATTTATGGCCCACAGAATCCTAATGTATGTGCAAATGAAAGTGTGGTGTTGGGTGACCCAGATACCAGTGCCAACTGCCTTCTCTGATATTAGAGTAACTGCTCCAGACACCATCTTATGATGCCTTGTGGTGCTATGGACTACAAAATAGAAACCACAGACCAAGAGCAAAGATGACAAGGGAGATAGCTGAGAGAAACCACACAAGGCCTGTACCTAAAAGCATGCAAGATACCATCCTTGGGCAGAAATAATAAAGATAAGGAAGAAGTGGATCTTGATTTAGGGCTAGCCAGAAAAAAAGAGGTGAAGAGATGGAGAAACTCCCTTTGCTGCTGGAAGTGTACAAGTGTAAGAATCGATTGACATTTAGGAAATAAACGATATAAATTTTTACCTTAGTTTTAAAATGACTTTTTGTCTGCAGCAAATATTGATGTACCATATATGACTAGAACTGCAGAAATGAGTGATTTCAGGAAAAACAGTCAATGTTATGGAAACGAGTATTATATCACTGTTGTAATTATTTTCAACATGCCATGTGAAACTGTAGCTTTTTTTGTTGATGATCCTCTTGTATCCCCTGCCTGTGGTTGCCCCCGTGCTACCACTGTATCTCATCTGAGTACCCTGGATATTGTATGTACTGGTATCAGAACTAGGGAAGGGAAAGGGAATATCAAAATCGAGGGACAAAGGATAAAAAGACAAATGACTCCAAAAGCAATACTTACAAAACCATTTGGTATAAACCAACTGAACAGCTCATGGGGGGAGAGGAAAAGGGGGAGGGGGAAAATGAGGAAGGAGATAACAAATTGTACAAGAAATGTACCCACTGCCTTATGTATGAAACTGTAACCCCTCTGTACATCACTTTCACAATAAATAAGTATTCAAAAAATGGCAAAGTTATTATAAGCAAAACAAAAACTAAGTACACCTGCATAATGTACATAGAAAAATATAAATTCATTTGACACAGAGTAATTGTAAGAGATACAAGTCTGTAATTTTTAAAAATATAGTTTGTTAAATTCTAATGACATTTTAAAAATTAATCAGGGACATTATCTCTTCCAGACAGAATAATGGCTTAATCAAAATGTCTCTAATTCCTTTGATCTATTGATATGATTAAAAAAAACAGATGAATCAGTACTTCTCCAATGTCAGTATTGATCAAACGTACTACACACTATATTGAAGAAACTATTTGAATAGGTTCCCAGAAAGACACATTTCTTCCAGTAATTCCCTTTTTCCAAATATTGTAAGTGTCCCTTTGAATGCTGCCATTAGAGAAAATATTATTAAATTAATGTTCTTTTTTTAATAAGAAGACAACTTTCATATATTAATCAAGTTACAAAACGCATTTTATTTGACTTCTCTTTGTTCTCTTTTTATTTGGCTATCTTGTACAAATGTTCTCCTTAATGGTTTCAGGCACAGGTAAATAGATGCTTTCAAAAAGACATGAAAAATAAAGACGATGTGTACTGGGATAAAAAAATGCAATAATTTGCTACATTTTCCATGGACCAGTTTACTTGGTTTTGGCTGAATATTGGCATTAGGAGGGTTGTTTTCTAATTTTCTTTTGCCAGTCCTGGGGCTTGAACTCAGGGCCTGAGCACTATCCCTGGCTTCTTTTTGTTCAAGGCTAGCACTCTGCCAACTTGAGCCACAGCACCTTTTCTATATATGTGGTGCAGAGTAATCAAACCTAGGGCTTCACGTATAGAAGGCAAGCACTCTTGCCACTAGACCATATTCCCAGCCCAGGAGGGTTGTTTTCTAAGCAAAAGAGCCTCATAAAATGAAAATATATTTGAGCAGACTCAGGACAATGCTTCACAAAATAACAAAAATGTCATTACATAATACTGGCACCTACAAATAGGAAGAAAAACAGCAAAACAGCTTTGAACAACTAAAGACATTTTGAGATTTCAAAAGAGCTGCATTCTAATTTTGGCACATCATCACACTTTGTTTACTCCCTAGAAGAAAACTGGAATGCAAGAAATGATTCAAATAAAAATGTTATATCAAAAACCAGAAGAACCAAGGCAAGATTTAGAGCACATATTTCAAAGAAAGTAAGAAGGTTATAAAAAATGAAAACTATGCATAATTCATGACAAATCTTGGTTCATTTGAAATGTCCTTGAATTTTAATTGGATACCCAGATAGAAGCTACTATAAATTGTTCTGTGATGAACCTATAGAGAACATTTTATATTTGTACAATAATTTAGAAGTGCTGTTGCAAAGAGGAAATGGAGAGGAGAATTTTCCTATGTAAAAGTATGAGTTCCTGTTTGAAAGCTTGAGTTAGAAAGTTTGAAATAGCTGACAGTACAACATGTGAATCAAGGAGAAAAGTTGTATCTCACTGAAGACATAATTATTGATATCCTGTATCCTTGAAGTTGCCTTAGTAAGCAAATGTTACCATTTATGACTCAATGTCGTTGACAACATAAATGCATCCACGCTACCTCACAAAACCTATGAATGTAGTCACTCTCTCTCTCTTAAGAAGGTCCTCAATTGTTCTTTTTCATTTGTGGGGCTTGAACTCAGGGTATAGGTGCTGTTCCCAAGCTCTTTTTGTTCAAGGCTAATGCTCTACTACTTTGGGCCACAGCACCACTTCTGGTTTTCTCGTGGTTAATTGGAGATAGGAGTCTTACAGATTTTCCTGCCTGGACTGGATTTGAACCTCAATCCTCAGATCTCAGCCTCAGTAGTTAGGATTGAAGGCAGGAGCCACCAGTGCCCAGATAGGTCTTCAATTTTTTATGTGCTTACTATTTATGATAGTTATATAGTGATCTATTGACATAAGTGTATATACTCTATAAGCAAGCATGGTAACTACCTACATTATGCAAATGATACATCGCAACAAGAAAGGTGTATATGAAAAATGAGAATTTTAGAAAGGACAGGTATTTGAAAATACAACTTTTGAGAATTATGTTAGAGATCAGTAATTTTTTTTTACTAAGTATAGACTATGTAGCTAAATGGTTTAGATAAAAAGATTGTTTGAGCAAGGTGCAGGTGGCTCATTCTATAACCCTGGCTACTCGGAGGCTGAGATCTAAGGATTGTGGTTCAAAGCTAGCCTGGGAAGGAAAGTCCATGACACACTTAACCAACAAAAATCCAGAAGTAGAGCTGTGGCTCAAGAGGTAGAGCACTAGCCACCAGACAAAAGCTCAGAGATAACACATAGGACCTGAGTTCATGCCATAGGACCAGCACAGAAAAAAAAAAGTAAGAGATTTTGCAGAAAACAAAGATAATTAACCTTAGGAAAGAGTAATTGTCAATAACCCTTTATTGATGTCATCAATTTCCTTTATGATGAACAAAGAAACTTGTTAGAGAAAATTTTCTATTCATTCACTTTATGATAAAGCAAATTCTCAAATGAAAGTTCTAAATATAATGACAGAGGTCAAAAAAATGATCCATATTACAAACGTGTGCACCAGCAGGGAAACACTGGCTGTAATAGAGCAGGGTCTTATTACACAGTCTCTGTTACTGGCTTAAACAACAGAACGTATTCTCTTATAGTGCAGAAGACTAGAGGTCTGAAATCAAAATGCTAGCAAGGCTATGTTTCTTCTGAAGTCTCAAGAGGAGAATTCTTTGTCTCTTTTTCTTTTTGGCAGTTGCTATCCAACCCTAGGAACCTTTTTGGCTTACAGATATTTGTGTCCAGTTTTTACACTCTCTTCTGACTTTGGATAGATACCCCTCTTCCTTCATAATTCATTATGATTTTGTCTTACTTTGATTTGCTTCCAGGTCACATTTTGGGATCCCAGGAATTATCACCCCTGCATATCTTTCTATGGGTCACAATTAATCCTATAAATTTAGCTTAGTGTAAAGTATATCAGAAACATTCATTTCTTTATTCATAAATACTTGTTGGTTCCATTATTTGGTGCATCATAATAATATCAGTCAAGTCCTCCTTAGAGAACTTATCATCTGAATCCAAATTTTATTCTGTACCTGTATCTTTGTAATTTAAATTATATGTAGTTTATTATCAAATCCTTTTACATTTCCGTGATAAATGTTCAGAGCAGTTATGTCATATATATGCTGGGTAAATATTAGTAGCTATGTGTTTTGTTTGCATCAGGAAATTAGCACTGAAGCCAAAATAAAAATGTTGGATGACCTCTGTTAACCATTTATAAGTTATGGCTGGAAGCATTCTACAAAATAGGGTATTTTACAATGCCTCATGAGCTATGAGCAAAAAATAAAGACATTGGTTCACAAAACAAAAATGTATGTGTTTTGACAAATTTGTCAGATTATTCATGATATGTCAGCAAATGTTCTGAGTTGTATTTTTGAAGAATCAATAAAACTTCAGGAAGTCAGCAGAGGCCACTGAGGAATAAAATGAAGCCAGATATTAATGCAAATCCACAAACATAGTTACACTGGAATTTCAGTGTTCAAAATGTTGAAAGAAATCTTAAGGATCACTTCATTTAATACCATGCCCTCATAATGGGTATCTGAGAATAAAATCAGGAAAAATAATGAAATATATGTAAGCTTAGTATAGCTGGTCCCCTATGATTAATCTAGGTAAAGGATATTTTATATCTTCTAAACTATGAGTAATAAAACTATGTCAAATATTAATGAACCACAATCAGAACTAGTTGATACAGCAGTTTTGGTGGGGATGGGAGAGGGTGGGGTAGTGGATGAGCTTTGATTTTGCCCTACAGTTTAATTTTTAGTCTTGTATCTGAGAAATGTTTCAGCAGACCCATGATTATTAGACCCCTATAACAGCAGTTGCCAGTGCAGGAACCAACATTAAGAAAGAAAGGAGAAATAAATCCCTGTGCCACTGAAATAAACATGAGAGAGGCATGAATTCAAAAATCAGCCAAATAAAGCCAGGCAGTGGTAGCTCAAGGCTGTAATTCTAGCTATGAGGTAGGTTGAGGTGTGAAAAATCAGTTTGAAGCCAGCCCAGGTGGCTTATCTCCAAAATCAACCAACAAAAAATCAGAAGTGGAGCTGTGGCTCAAGTGCTAGAACACCAGCCTTGAACAGAAGAAAATGTTAAAAAACAAAACAAGCAAAAAAACAGGTGCCAATGCCCAGTACCCTCCCAAACACAAAATCATCCAAGTACAGGAGTTGACAAATGGAAGCACATACTGTCTTAGCAATGCTACCTGGAAAAGGTAAAAGCACATCAGAGAAGAGGGAGGAGCAGGGAGAGAATGACATGCAGGAAAGTGAGCTAGGAAAATGCAGCATTCTGGGAAGGTAAGTTGCTGCTTGCTGGCAGGCAGAGAGAACCCTGCGATCAGTTTAAAGAAAAGATAGTTATATTTTCTAAGGACAGTGGGTCATGGGTAATCTGCATGTACTAGTGAGAACTTTCTTCTCAATACTGAAGGCCCTTCTTGTGAGGAAAAGAGCCCCTTTGGGAATCAGCTTCATTACCTTACGTAAGGACTTCTTTAGATTCTTCTAAACATGGCCAGAGCAGCATTTTCTTATGGACAGCTCAGGCCCTAGTGAATCACCCATTGCCCACAGTGCAGCAATGCATCTCTAAATAGTCTCGTTGTTCATGAAAAGGACCTTTTTAAAGTTTTTTTTAAACTTTAAATAGATGTACAAAGGAGTTACCACTCAAGAAATCCATTCATGAATAAAGTGCATCTTGACCAATGTCATCGCTTTCATCATTCTTCTCTCCCCCAAACTTACTCCTCCCTTCAATTTTCTTAATTTTGTATAGTATGCATTGAATTTCATGACTGTATTCTCTCCCTTCCTCTTTTCATTGTCTACTCCCTTCCCCTTTCCTCCACTCCCAGAACTTCCTTTTTTTAAAAAATACCTGTAGTTGTACAAAAGGGTTTCAATTCAACATGTCAGCTGGAGTACTTGATAAACGTCACCCCTTTTCATCATTCTCCCTCACCTTTCTCACCCCACCTATCCCCTCAAGTTACCTAGAAAGAATTTGAAAATAATTTCATATTCACATACATTGTATCCATAATTTCCTCAGTATGGCTTTTCTGTTAGTTTCTCTTGCCTATAACCACCCCTCTCTTTCGGAAGACAATCTTGAGCATGTCCCTCACAATCTTGAGCATGTCCCTCGCGTTATTTGCTCCAAGGAAGGGAAAATGAGGTGCTCCTGGCCAATCACAGCTGCAAATCTCCCAGAACAGGTGATCAGTCAGGGTACATGGCTGCAATCATGCCAAAGACAAATTGGCTGTGGGACCTTCACTCGAATCTGAGGAAATAAAAAGCCATTTTCTACCAGGAAGGATAACATTTAGCAAATTGTTAGCTTGGGTCTCCAACGGCCATTTCCATGAACACAGCTGGAAAAAAGTAAAAACAGAGATAGAGAAATATTTTTGATGTGAGCATTAGTGTTTCTGGATTCAACTATGTCTGCAAAAGGCGTCCCCCCTGTGCTTTTCAGTTTCTTTGGATAAGTTACCCTTAGACTTTTAGATTAAATTTGATTTTCTATTGCTTTCAACCAAAAAAAGAAATGCACGAGAATTCAAGTTTTCAGGCCTGACCACTGGCACAAGCCTCAAAGCCCTTTGCTCCCAAACTTTGTTTCCTTTTAACGTTTCCTATTGTCAACACTCTGCCTGCTAGAGTCACACTGGCCTGGGGGGGCGGGGGAGGCATTGTTTATAAACAATAATTTATTATAAAAGTATGTCACACTTGTTCTAAAAATATCACTCAAGATAATAATGTAGATGCAAAGAAGTTCAAGACTTCCTCCTTTTACCCTACTCTATGATGTACCTAGAGGCTGTGTCCAGACACGTCAAAACTCAATAAACAATGTGTATGTGTGCATGCATGTATGTTGTAGGTGTTAAACAAGGGATATAACACTTACAGTTTTTTCAAATAAGATTTTTGTAAAATTGAATGTAGATGAGCCTCCTCTAACAGCTATGGTTATGCCTTTAAATTTTATAACATTGTTAGTGGATCCAGTTGCATATAAACAACATGATTACCTTCTTGTTGTGAATCACTACAGAGGAACCATTCTCATAAGCCCCTCTCGGCTCAGCAAGGACTTGGAACATTATTTTCTGTTCTCCCCAAATCCATTTATTCTGCTTTATATTATATACCTATGCATACTTGACTTGTTTCTTGTCTGTAAGCAATTTGAAGGAAAGATTTGCTTTTTCTTTTTTTTTTATTCTTGCTGGTATTGGGGTTTGAACTCAAGGGCTTTCCACTTGCTAGAAAGATGCTCTACCACTTGAACCATGCCCCTTACCCTTGAGTCATCTTTGGTAAATCAGTCATTACTCTGTTTTCTGTTCATCCATATTGAACTTAAAAGATGGCATTTCTTTAATTAATAGAAGCCTATGCTCTCATTTCATCTTTATGAGAATCCAAGAAAACGATATGCTACAACCTTTAATTCCAATTCTTTCAGGAAAGCAAACATACATCTGAGTTTATCTGAGTCTTTAATCGCTGTAGAACGATGCCAGGAAGAAAGAAGAAAACCTAAGACTCAATTACCATGGACTATCCTCTGATACCCACACAGACTTTCCTTAACTAAATCTTTTAACCTAACCTGTGCAGCTTTCTAAATTATGTCCTGGTGGCCACGAAAGCATTGCTGGCTTGTTTCCTCTGCTAAAGTCTCTGTCTAGTCACATGTCTTATCTTTCCCTAGCTTCAAACCACACTCCTCAGATCTCAGACTCCAGAGTAGAGAGGATTACAGGCAAGAGCCACCAGCCCCAACCTTTCTGTTATCTGCCTTTTAGGGTAGGTTTTATAACACAATTTCATGAATAAACAATCTAACAAAGATTTTAAGCCAATCTTTAAGCTGAGGTAGTTCTCTAAATCCCATTACTGCTTTGTTACAGCTTTGTGGTCTTGAGTAAGCTATATGATTTTTATCTGACTACATTTCCTTTAAATCAAAACTTATAATTGTATCTAACTTATAAATAAAAACAGGGGATCCACTCCTCCTAACATCCCTTTGGTTTTTTGTTCCAATTAATTGCCTTTGGGATTTCAGTTCCAGTGCTTCATTTTCATGGTCTGCCTAAGATCACAGTTAGCAAGAAGTCCACAAACGATATTTCTCCACTCTCTTGCCAGCATATTTCTAGTTTCCTTGTGTGAGAGGAGGCCCTAGTGGGCCTGTAAGGGATGGGAATAGATGAGGAAAACAAACTGTTTGTTGGTTTGGTTGGTTGGTTTTAATATGCATCCAGCAGCAACAGCTGCTGGCTCCAGGATTCAAGCAAATCCAGGGTAGCTTTGGGAATATTCAGGAAGATTGGATCAAGCAAGTTCTGTAGAACTATAAACAGCAGCAATTATTGCATATCTGCAATCATTTTTTAAAGTTAAGAATATAACTGTTCAAATGTGTGAGTGTGTGTGTGCGTGCGTGCGTGCCAGTAGTGGGGTTTGAACTCAGGGCCTTGGTTCTGTCCCTTAATTTTTTCACTTAAGACTCTTGAGCCACATCTCTACTTCTGCCATTTTGGTGTTTAACTGGAGATAAGTCTCCTGAGCTTTGCCTGTCCTCGCTGATTTTGAACTATGATCATCAAACTTAGCCCCCTGAATAGTTAAGATTTCAAGTATGAGTCCACCCCACAACCAACTCAAACATTTTATTCAACGCAGAAAAAAGTTTCCTATATGTTGAAGTACTTTCTAGAGAGACTTTGAAAGTAGTCAACCACTCAAAAGGATAATTAATTGGCTAAAAAATATAAATCCAGTTAACATTCCATAAGGCAATATATTCATGTTACTTTGGGTGCTACATTTTCAACTGGACAGAAATTATTTGCATTCTTAACCAAAAAAAACCCACAAAGTAAAATATAACACATATCATTACTAACTCTGCACGAAGTACATTCTCCTAAATTTCCTTGGGCAAATTAGTTAAATAATCTTCTCCCAAGACAGTGAAAAATGAGCTGCCCTACTTTTTGCCTCGTTTTAAAAGTTTAGATCATGATTTTGAACAAAAATAAGAAAAAAATGCTATTGTTAGGCAATGCAACCTCAGCACAAATCAGCAATCCAGAAAAATGCAATTGCAGGAAGTGGACACCTACTGTGTGGTCAATGTTGAGTGACAATGACAATAGTTGCCATTTTTGTTTTTCATTTATCATACTTTAATAAACAAATTTGATAGCGATTGAGCTGTTTCTTCGGCCTCTTGACCCATTTTCCCAGTTAACTCTAGTTTTAGGACTTGTTCTCTTAGGCTATTCATGCTAGTCAGTCCTACGATGTCCTACAATATCATATAAGCCCCTGGAGTGGCAAGGGAAGAATTCATAATTCACTTCTTTGCTGACTTTGCTGAGGCTTTACGAAATGTACTGTAAGATCTGTGCCTGGGGAAAAGCTATGCCTTAGGTTGTACTGTGCCCCATCCAGATAAGAAGGCCTTCTCAGCTTGCCTGAGAAGCCTTGTCATGCTGCTTTATCACTTACTTGGCAGAGGATTCAGCCCCAAAATTCCTAGAAATGCCTGGGTTTAAACAGAATCACATCTGAATATGTGTTTATTTACTGAGTAAGTAAAGAATGGTGATTATTCTGGATTGGAAAGATTTATAAAAACTACCATATGGTCAGCAATTCCACTTATGAGTACATATCCAAAGGAAATGAAATATTTTGTTGTTGTTGTTTTGTTTTGTGAGTTTTGGGGTTTTTTTTTGCAGTACCTCCATACTGTTTTCTACAGTAGATGTACTAATTTATGTTCTCATCAATGGTGTATAATACTTTTCTCCCACGACATTGTTAACATTTATTTTTGTTTCTTTGAGAATAACTTGTATAACTGGAATGAGTTGATATATTTGCAGATTTTATTTGCTTTTGATAGCTAATGTGCTGAGTATTTTTTTAGGTATTTATTGCACATTTGTATTTTTTCCTTGGCAAAATTCCTATTCACCCCACTTGGCCAGCTTTGGTTGGATTACTGGATTTTTATTAAGTCTTTTGAGGTTTTATATATTCTGGATATCAACTTTCTATCAGATAAATAGCTGGCATGTATTTCTTCCCATTCAGTAGGTTGTCTCTGTGCCCTGTTGTTTCCTTTGTTGTGCAAAAGCTTTTAAGTTATGTGTAATCCCATTTATTGTTACTTTTTTCCCCTGCATTCCTGGGGACCTATCCAGAAAATAATTGCCAATATCTTCCAGGGTTTCCCCTATGTTTTCTTCTAGCAGTTTCCGTGTTTAGGTTTTACATTTGCACCTTTTGTCTATTTTGAATTGAGTTATGTGATTGGTGAGAGTGGTTAAATTTCAATCTTTTATACGTTGATAATCCAGTTTCCCAGTACAATTTGTTGAAGAGGTTGTCTTTTGTTCAATGTGTATTTTTGGTCTCATCATTAGTAACCAGTTGGTTAGACATGTTGGTTTATTTCTGGGGTTTCTAATGGTCCATATGTCTGTTCTTATGCCAGTACTATGCTATTTTGCTTACTACGGCTCTGTAGTATATCTTGCAATCATGAATTTTGATCCCTCTTTCATTTTGGTTCAGGTTGTTTGGGGTCTTTTTTCCATATGAACTTTAGAATTGTTTGGCTTGTTCTGTGAGGAATATCATTGGTATTTTGATGGGGATTGCATTGAAGGTACTAATCACTTCAGGTAGTATTTCCATATTACTAGTTCTTCCAGTTCATAAGTGTGAGAGACCCTTCCACCTTTTACTGGCTTCTTCAATGGTTCTTATTGCTGTTTTGGAATTTTCACTGTAGAGGTTTTTCAATTGCTTGGTTAATGTAAATTTTTGTAGCGATTGTGAATGAGATCAATTTTGATTTTATATGCTATTGCTTTAATTTGCTTATCTCCTTTAGCAATCTATTGGTAGCATATTTAGATTTTTATATTTACAGATTTGTATCTGCAAATAAGAGTAATTTGATTTCCTCCCTCTTTATGATTTATCTCTTACCTCATTTTTCTAAAATTTCCAGTACTATATTAACAGTGGACATTCCTGACATGTACCTGGGTATTAGAGAAAACACTTTAAGTTGTTCTCCATTCAGTATGATGTTGGTAGTGTTTATCAGACATATCCCAAAGTATAATTCTTTTTCAGGGCTTTTTTTCATAAAGAGATGTTAAATTTTATTAAGTATTTTTCTATATGTTTTATGGTGTTCTTATGATCTTTCTCCATTTTGTTGATGTGACATCATATATTCATTGATTTATATAGGTTTGACTCTGCTTGCATCCCTAGAATGAAGCCAGCTTGGTCATGGTATATGACCTTTGTGATGTGCTGTTGAATTCAACATGTTATTTTTGTTATATCTGTTAGGTTCTGTGCAGAGGAGTGCTAGACTCAGAATGAATTTGTCTCCCTCCTTTCTGTTCTATGGCATAGTTTGAGAAAAATTAGCATTAGACTTTAAAATAGTAAAATTTCAACAGCAAGCCACTTGGTCCTGGGCTTTACTTCTTTGGAAAATTTTTAATTTTATCACTTGCTATGTGAGTATTTAAAACAATACTTTTGTTCTTGATTTCCAAATCCTTGATGGTTAATTGAAATTGTTTATTTGAAACCTTCTTTAGTGTTTTTGATATAGATATTCATAACCTCATTATTAGAGATTTCTATCATTACTGTTTCTGCTTCATTTTATATGTTTGGGTACAGGGTCTTGCCATGTTTGTTTTGGGGGAATTTATTAATTTTCCTATAATTTCTTTAGTGACTCACTGTTATTCCAAACTGTGTTCTGCCTTGTTGTGTTTCTATGGTTTCCAACATTTGTTTTATAACATCTAGTTTCATTCCATTATGTTAAGAAAAGATAGGATGTGATATTGTACACTTAATGGTGTCCCAATGATCTTGAATGTTCTCTCTCTTTGGCTGAGGCTGAGAGTCTTAGTAGAATATTTCAAAAGACCTATTTTCAAGTTTAGGTACTCTTTTTTTAACTTCTTAATCTAATCTGTTTCTAAAGTTTTCAAATGCGATTTCTATTTGGGTTATTGATCTTTTCATTTTCAAGATTTCTATTGGATTTGTTTTCAAAATGTCTATGTCCTTGTCTCATTCATTGCCTTTCTAACTTTATTTAAGCAATATTCTCTTCTATCCTATGAAGATTTTTTTCTGCTGGGACTGGGGCTTGAACTCAGAGCCTTGGTGCAGTCCCTCCGTTTTTTCACTCACAGCTACATTCTATCACTTGCATCATAGGCTCCACTTCTTGCTTTTTGGTGGTTAACTGGGGACAAGCATTCTATAGGCTTTTCTTCCTAGGCTGGCTTTGAACTGCAATCCTCACATGTCATTTTCCTGAGAAGAATTACAGGTATGAGCCACCAGTGCCCAGCTTCCCAGGGAGCTTATTATACTGATTCATTTACCAGGCATTGAAATGGTTGAATGTTTTTATAGTCTGTTTCTAGAGAGTAATGATTTGGGGGAGATGTTTTTTATCTCTTTTTTCATGTGTCTTGCATTCCCATTTTGATATTTGTACGTTTGGTGGCTCCAATATCTTTTATGGAATAGCTTTCTTAAGTGCTTTATAAAAATTTGTCTGGAGGTGTCATTTGTTATGCCATTGTTGGTTTTGATCCTTTGTCAACACTGCAATGTAATCTCCTTGTAGCTGCTTTGGTCATAATTAGTGGTTTTAGTCACAAGGAAATACCGTGCTAGACTCACTCTCTCTGGAGGCTACAAAAATGGGGCACTGGCAGTTCAAAAAGGTCACTGGGTAGTGATTACTAAAATGAAGGTATGGCCTATCTGGCCATGGGCATTTCCTCCAGCACAGAGGCAAAAAGCCTTACACACTTGTTCTCTGACCAGGAGGTTCACAAGAAGAGGTGTGGCAGCAACTACAGCACCCCATCAGTGGTGCTTTTTTCTAGTTCTGACAGCAGTGTTTGTTCATACAAGGTATGAGCAGTGAGCAGTTGAAGTCTCATGGGTATGAGGGCAGCAGGAACCACACAGCGTTTTATGCACACACAGAAATACCAGCAACCAAACCCTAACTTTACATTGACAGCTCCACTCTTAAATTACAAAATGATAAATGGTACCTTGTTTCTCAGAATTAAGATTTATCCCTCAATCCAGTGTCACTGATTCCCTTTCTGTAGAGACAAACATCCTGGGACAAATTTGGCTAGATTTCTGTGTCTGAATAATCTCTGCTGCTAGACAACTGTGATCATCCCTCAACTGCCTTTTGTTAAATACACTTTGTACTTCTCTGCTCACTTCCTTTTCTGGACCCATTTTTTTAGTCTTTCTGGTTAGAATACTTAACAACTAAATGACTTCCCAATTTCCTATTTGATCAAACTTGAAGCATTCTTGTTGGGAATTAGTGGCTCTGACTCCCATTGGTAATAGCCTTTTTGTTTTTCTGAATTAACTCAATTTATATGTACTAATGATTTCCATAGATAAAAAGGAAGCAATAGTGGTTGTTGGTGTGTGTTATACAGAATTCAATTTGGTTCCTAGGCAGCAAACAAATAGGAAATGTTTAAGCTAGATGATGTATCAAAGTCCAGAGTGTATGTAACTATAGGGACCATTAGTTACTCATAACTCATGTGGTTGGCATCTCCTGGCATCATGTACTGGTCTTGAAACTAATTCTCCTTTTCAAGAAATATAGAAACTCTATTTTTAATTTCACAATTTTTAGAATGTTTTCAATTTTTTAATTTTTTATTTGTGCCTATTAATTATGCATTGAAAATTTCAATATATTTACAACACTCTACCCTAATTTCTATGAACAAGAGGTAGGTGCATAACTGTTCCCTTACAGGAAATAATGTCAGTCAGTAGGATTTGATCCCCAAACCACTCATGTGGGTCAGCTCCCAAGGATTTTAGAGATGATGACTTGGCATAGGAAGCAACTCATGCTTTTCCAAGTCTGCTCTCCTTGCCATATTAAATACCCTGATATTCTCACCTCAGCAAAATTTCTCAGTATTTATTCATTCTCATACTCAACTCAAGAGTAAAAGTTTTCCTAGTAAAATTTTAGTTTTTAATCATTCAGCATAGGTACTTTTTAAAACTATTGAGGTTTATGCATGATCATAACTATAATGTTTCTACATTTTGAAAAAACTGATCATTGTGACTATACTGATTTATTTTTAGTATACTTTCACTTTTAATACTATCATTGAAGATATAAAAAAATAAACTTGTTATATAATCCAGCAAGTGATAAACTTTTATACTGATGCTTTTCAGATCAGCTCATTATTTTCTAATGTCTCTAAGTACTCATACAAAGAAGTTTCATTTAACAGAACAATTTTTGAAAGTATTGTATGTTGATTAGTGTCACCCCTTTCAACATTTTCATCCTTCCCTCCCAACTCAAATCTTCTCTCACTTAATTTTGTAGGATATGCAATAAATTCTTGACTACACTCTCCACACTGTCTCCTCTTCATTTATCTACCCTTCTCCAATTTACCTCTTTCAAACAACCATTTCTTGGAATTTATTTTGTTGAACTTTGACTTTGCCTTTGTAAAGAATATACAGAGTTCTGATCTGTTGAAATAACTTCAGTTTGACTTCCTGTAATATCTGTTGTTTCATGTACTTACACAAGAGCAAAGGCCACACTGACAAGGTGTAACATATGCCTTTTTTTACATGAAAATTCAAAACCCTAATGCAAAAATATTTCTTGACATCTAATTTAATACCCACAATCTAGAAATGCCTTTACACTTGCAGCCCTGTGGTACTTCCTTCTAACCTGAAAGCTGTGATTAAGGGCTAGATCCATAACTGCTCACTTAACACTATTAGTCATGACTATTTGTACTAAAACTAGTGAATTTTTATTATAATTCATCTATATCTGATCAGGTAACCAATTATACAATAGATAAACTCTGACTCAAATTTTAAGAAAAACTAAATGTGGAAAGCCTTTCCTGATCAAGAGCATCTTTACCACCTACTACACAGAATTACTGAATAAGGGTAGATTTAAGTGCAAAGGTGGTTGTTTTTGCTTGTTGTTGATGTCTTTATTACTGTATTGGGGATTGAAGTCAACATCTTGTGCATGCTAATCACTAATGCACTGCCTCAAGTGACATATGCTCTTACCAATTAAAAACAGAGGAAGAGGAGACTTCCGAGAAGATGGCAGAAGAGCAGCAGAGCCCTAGCTAAGCTTCCTCCGACATCACAGTTTTTACCACTACAGAGACACTTTTACTCCTAGAAAGACAGCCCAAGTAAGTTATAACAGTATAGGGATTCTGGACAGGAAGGAAAAATCAACTTTGCTGGCCTGAAAACACAGATTTGAGCTCCGGGCGGCGACCTACCACCACACCAGTGCCGGCGCCAGCACAGCCCCCCACACTCCGTGCACCTGAAGCACACAATGGCCACCAGGGAGAAATCCTCCAGATGGCAGCAGACAGACGCGGATCACAGGAAGAGCATGGATGGGCCAAAATCGCAGAGAAAGTATAAGTACTCCATGAAAGACATTCTCACTTACACCCACAGAGCAGCTTCGTGAAGGTAGCCCTTCCCCCATTGCCAGAGCAAAGCGCCATGTTTGACACTGGCATAGTGTCAGACCAGACTGGAACTAAAGCCGGCCTGGAGAAAGCAAGGACAAAGCAGCCATCTTTAAGAAGGGCAAGAGGGACTGACCAGTGAGAGCCAGCTCCACCCAGGAGCTCCCTGCCCAGGCGGGAGGCTCCTCCAGGGCCGCGGCTCACACACTCAGGTGAACTCAACCAGAGGTGCCCTTCCCTGCCCGCCAGAATTTCTAAATTAAAACTGAAAGCGACAAGCAGCTACTGGTGACATGGAACAACCAGACGGGAGAACAAACAGTTCCCCAGACAGATAAACGGTCCCATCACAGAGGAAGCCCAATTCCCAGCCCGAAACAGAGAAGAATTCCATAGCCAGCTCTGCCCAGGAGGCCACCCTGCCCAGGAGGGAGGAACCTCCCTGAGGCAAGCGACTCTCAGCTGGATAAACCAGGCCAGAGGCACCCCGCCCTGCTGAGTCCACAGCCTATTTAAAGCCAGGCGTTAAAAGCAGCCGCCCCAGAGCAGACAGGAGGAGCCACGGTTCCCAAGACTGCTCAAGTCCCCCATCTACAGTGGACACCCAAGGCCTACCTGGAAGCTGTGTGAACCACAGAGCCCCAGGATTTCACTAACAGGGGAGGAGAGTCAGAACAGATCCACCCCTGCAAACTGAAAGCAAGTCAAACCAGCCAAGCAGCAAAATAGACTGCAGACCAAGGAAACCAGAGAAAGCCCACCCAAACAAGGAAGACTCCTTTTTTTTTTTTCAAAACATTTTTAAGCATGTTTTTTTTTTTCATTTCTGAAATGTCATTGGTTTTTTGTTTTCCATTTTTACCTGTTTTAATTTTGTTGTTGTTGTTCATTTTTCTGTTATTTTCTTTTTAATAACTTTTCACTGTTTTGTGAATTTGTCTTCCAGTGTTTTTTCTTTATTTCTCTCTTCACATTCTTTTTCTTTAAAAATTTACTTTCCTATGAATAACACCTCTACTCTTTTCTGCTAACACTCCATTGTCTATCATTTTAACCTTGTTCTTTCTACTGATTCTACTCTTGTCCACATTTCCATGTCACTGAAACAAAACAAAATCATCACACACACACACACCCATACACTTTACTCTATTCTCTTTACTACCTCTAACTTACCCTCATGACTTACTTCCAGGACCTCCAGATTCCATTGGCCCCTGGTTATTGGATAGAGGGTATCCCTGCTCAATCAGAGTGAATCAAAGGGGTTCAAAGACAAAGCCATCCAGTCCAAAAGAACTTAATATAAGAACAAAAATTGCTCATAGGGTTGTAACAGTAAATAAGTAACTACTGAATACAGAGCTCAGGATTGGTTGTTACATCAAAATTGTATTCTTTAGGAACACCAAATCTAACCTTATATACAGGTATACAAGGTATCTGTATATACTTGTGAACTTCTAAGATTTACACAGCAGTGCTTGGTCAGGTCTGCTTTGGGTCTTAAACGGTGTTCACAAGTGCTTGGAGATTGGCATTCCCAATCCAAATGGGTAGAAGAAACAGAAGAAAGATGGCAAACAATGGAGTCTCATCTCCCACGCAAAACAAGCAGGAAGCAGAGAAGTCAATCAAAAACATAGAAGAGAACCCTTAAAATGCTCTACAAAGTCTACTGATAAAAATGATAAATGAAAAGTTTGAATCTCTTCAGTCAACTATTCTAGAGCATAAGGAGGTAAAGCAAAAATTGATGGAGAATTTCATGGCCTCCACAAATAGAAAGATAATTGAACTTCAAGAGTCAAACAAAAAGATAGTTACCCAGCTAAAAGATTTGAGAGACAGCACTCAAAACCAAATTAATGAAGTTAATGAAATAAAGAAGTCCATGTAGGACCTAAGAGATAATTATAGCAAGGACATGGAAATCATCAGGAAATCATCATTTTTTAATGAAATAGAAGAAGCAATCCAGAAATTCATATGGAACAATAAAAGACCCAGAATAGCAAAAACAATCCTAAGCAGAAAGAACAGTGCTGGAGGAATTACAATGCACAACTTCAAGCTGTATTATAAAGCTATAGTAATAAATACAGCTTGGTATTGGCACCAGAACAGGCCTGAAGACCAATGGAACAGAATTGAAGAACCAGAAATGAACCCACAGAACAATGCCTACTTAATCTTTGATAAAGGAGCTAAAAAAATAGGATGGAAGAAAGACAGCCTCTTTACCAAATGGTCCTGGCAAAACTGGTTCAACACATGCAACAAACTAAAACTAGATCCTTATATATCACCCTGCACCAAAATCAATTCCAAATGGATCAAAGACCTTGATATTAAAACAGATATCCTGAAAACACTAAAGCAAGGAGTAGGAGAAACACTTGGGCTCCTTGGCACAGGACAGAACTTCCTTAACAAACACCCAGAAATGTGACAAATCACAGAAAGGCTGGACAAATGGGACTGCATCAAAATGCAGAGCTTCTACAGGGCTAAAGGACATAGCTCGCAAGATAAACAGAAAGCCCACAGATTGGGAAAAGATCTTTACCAGCCATACAACAGACAAAGGCCTCATATCTAAAATATATGCAGAACTAAAAAAATTACATTCTTCCAAAACAAAACCGCAAAGAACCAATAGCTCCCTCTAAAAGTGGGCTAAAGACTTAAAAAGAGACTTCTCTGATGAGGAAATGAAAATGGTCAAGAGACACATGAAAAACTACTCTACATCACTGGCCATAAAAGAAATGCAAATCAAAACAACATTGAGATTTCATCTCACCCCAGTAAGAATGTCCTATATCAAGAAAACTAACAATAAGAAATGTTGGAGGGGATGTGGCCAAAAGGGAACCCTACTTCATTTTTGGTGGAAATGTAAACTGGTTCAGCCACTCTGGAAAGCGGTATGGAGATTCCACAGAAGGCTAAGCATAGAGCTCACCTATGACCCAGCAGCCCCACTTTGGGGCATCTACCCAAAAGACCACAAACAAGAACACACTAAAGCCACCAGCACAACAATGTTCATCCCAGCACCATTTGTCATAGCTAGAATTTGGAACCAACCCAGATGCCCCTCAGTAGATGAATGGATCAGGAAAATGTGGTACATATACACAATGGAATTTTATGCCTCTATCAGAAAGAATGACATTGCCCCATTTGTAAGGAAATGGAAGGACTTGAAAAAATTATACTAAGTGAAGTGAGCCAGACCCAAAGAAACATGGACTCTATGGTCTCCCTCATAGGGAATAGTTAGCAGAGGTTTAGGCTAGTCACAGCAGAGGATCAAAAGAGCCCAATAGCTATACACTTATGAACACAAAAGATGATGCTAAGTGAAAAACTTCATGTTATGGAAATGACTGTTATATCACTGTTGTAATTACTTTCAACATGCAATGTGAAACCGTAGCTTCTATTATTGATGATCCTCTTGTATCCCCTTTCTATGGTTGTACTTGCACTATCTCTGTATCTTATCTGAGTACATTGGAAACTGTGTATACAGGTATTAGAACTAGGAAACTGAAAGGGAATACCAAAATCGAGAGATACAGGGTCATAAAGACAAACGATTACAAAAGCAATACTTGCAAAACTGTTTAGTGTAAATCTACTGAACAACTCATGGGTGGAAAGGGAAAGGGAGAGGGCAGAGGGGGGAATGAGGGAGGAGGTAACAAACAGTACAAGAAATGTATCCAATGCCTAACGTATGAAACTGTAACCACTCTGTATATTATTTTGACAATAAAAATTTTAAAAAAAATAAACAGAGGAAGAAAAAGGCTAGGGCGCTCACTTAGGTCTGCCCCAGTGCTCCCCCTTGTCTCTTTGGTCACACTTACAGGTCTACAGTAATCACTTTAAAGTTATCATGGTATCCGCTGGACATAACAAGCAAGAAACACACTAAAAGCCCCATTATCGAAGGGTAATTCACCATGATGAAGGCAGATTAGGCCCAGTTGTTTGTGAGAAAAATTTGTCTTCAACATTACATTTGACTAAGGCTTGCCTATTTATCCAGAATCAGTTTCGGATATAAATCCATGTTTGAGGAAGCAATGGCTGATCTTGGAAGCATAAGCTGAAATAGCAGTAACCTTAATAGACATGAAGAAGTCCATTGAACCCACAAGAGTGACACTGGGGGGAAAATGACACTGGCCCCATACAAGCACTTCTGAGATTAGAACCCCAAAGCAACAAGTCTTGACAGTGTTCAGACTAATTGTGCTATTAGACTAATTAGATTTCTCTTATTCTTTGTTTGACATTTGGAAAAAGCAGTAGTCCCTTGGGACTGAGTAGGACCAGAGTAGAACTCTTCTTGAATGACTCTGAAATGACACAACAGAAACAATTGATTTGAAAACCAAACATTTTATCTATTGGTAAAACTCAGACCATATCTGTTGCTTGTACATTAACTTTAGTTGTGGAGGAAACAGGATGGTGACCATGTGAATGCAGTCCAGAAATGAGATCTTCCTGGGGAGGAATCAAGGTTTAGTTTCTATAAGGTAAATGGTTCTGACTGCAGGGAAAAACATGGAATTCCCTGCAGAATCAATACAGAAGAAAGGAGCATATCTCTCCTGAATGCAGAAGAACGGAGAACTTCCAGGAAATGCAGGACATCTATACAATGCTAAGCAGCAGACACACATGGCTCAGACAGAGTCTCCACACTAGGCACATATACTAAGCCTTGGCTAATAGATGAAAGAAATGGCCAGGTTCTTCGATATGGAGACTGCATGGCCATGCTTGTATGGTTCTCCATTATTCATGTAGAACACATGAAACCTGGGCCAACTGGTGAAAGGGATAAGGGAACAGGAGAGAAGACTATCCTAGACTTAAGTGATCCCTCTTGGGTCACACAGGTATAATAGAGCCACTGGAAGTCCCTAGATGTTCTAATGAAGTTGGCAGATGGAGTCTCAGAATGGTAAGACTTCAGAATCTTTTTTGTGGTAACGTTGCTTCTGCTCCAAATTCATGAGCCTGTATCACCAGACTATCTACCTTTACTTAATATAAAATGTTTTCAACTAAAGTGGTTGAATAAAATTGACATTCTAGGAAAATACCACCTGCGTGGTCAGTAAGTTTACTCTGAGCCCTCAAGATTCATAACAAACCCAGATACAAGATTAACAGTCAGCATTAGAAGATACAGTTAGAAAATATAAAGCAGAAAGAGGATCTTGAATGTGCTCACCATAGAGAAATGATAAATACATGCTCATGGATGCCCTAATTACCCTGAGTTGATCAAGAATCAATATATTTATGAATCAAAACACCCTACTATACCTATAGATTTACACAGCACTATGTTAATAGAAAGAAATTTAATTTTAAATGTTATTTATAAAATGGAAATAAATTAGTCAAACTCAGAGTTGCAATGAAGTAAAATATTCTTCAATGTCAAGTCTTAGGGGTTATTTTTTTATCAATAGATATAGCACATAACTTGCTATATTGGAAATCTGAGTCATTTGGAGAAACCTTGTTCTCAGAAAACTTCTGCAAACTTAGTACTTAAAAAATATACACAGGGCTGGGAATATGGCCTAGAGGTAGTGTGCTTGCCTCATATACATGAAGCCATGGGTTCAATTCTTCAGCACCACATATGTAGAAAAAAAAACAGAAGTGGTGCTGTGGCTCAAGTGGTAGGGTGCTAGCCTTGAGCAAAAAGAAGCCAGGGACAGTTCTCAGGCCCTGAGTTGAAGCCCCAGGACTGGGAAATACACACACACACACACACACACACACACACACACACACACACATACACACAGTCTTTTTGAAATAGTTTGTGTTAGAGTCAATTTGTAAACGTCATTGGATGCTGCTAATAAATCTCTCAAATGCTGCAGGAGCCATTTTATGTAAACACATTATAAATAAGTGATGAGAGGAGCTGATGGAAATATTTTCAAAAGTAAACTATAGCTAGCTAAATGTGGAAAGGAAGTGCTGAAAATTATAGTATGGTAACTGTGTGTATAGGGTCAGAGTCCTTATCAAACTGGTTTAATTCTTTGACAAGATAAACATAAGCAGAGCTATAAGAATACTATTCCCTATTGCTCTATTTCAGGCTAGAAAATGACTGCATCTCTGATCTTTTTTTATTTTTTTATCAAAAATTATTTTAAAATGTATTTATTTTGGCTGGGAATATGGCCTAGTGGCAAGAGTGCTTGCCTCGTATACATGAAGCCCTAGGTTCAATTCTCCAGCACCACATATATAGAAAATGGCCAGAAGTGGTGCTGTGGCTCAAGTGCCAGAATGCTATCCTTGAGCAAAAAGAAGCCAGGACAGTGTTCAGGCCCTGAGTCCAAGGCCCAGGACTGGCAATAAATAAATAAATAAATAAATAATTCTTTATTGTCAAAGTGATGTACAGAGGTGTTACAGTTTCAAACATAAGGCAGTGCATACATTTTCTTATTCAGCTTGTTACCTCTTTCCTCATTCCCCTTTCCCCCCTTACCCCTTCCCATTTTTCCTTCCCCCGCCATGAGTTGTACAGTTGGTTTGCATCATATAGTTTTTCTTCATTGGTACCTCTGAGTTGTCAGAATTGTCTCTCCTTCTTTCTCTCCTTTCCTTTCCCTTCTTTCCCCTTCCTTTCCTTTATTTCTCTTCCTTTCCTTTCCTTCCCTCCCTACCTTTCCCTTTCTTCCCTCTCTACCTCCCTCCTCTCCTTCTCTCCTTCATTCCTTCTTTTCTTCCTTCCTTGCTTCTTTCCTTGTCTCTCTCCCTTTCTTGTGTCTCTCACACCATCTTCCTCACTGTAAAACCTGAAGCAATTACGTTACCATTAGACTAAGGTAATTTAAGTAAGCATAAACTAAATATATGAGAGAGTCTTCCCAAGGTCAGTTATTCCTAGTTCTGAGTCCTTTAGGAATTCAAAAAGAGCAGGGAGCAAGGAATAGGCATGGAGCAAAGGCTAAGTAACAAATTTTGCTTCTGAATGACCTCTATGGTAAACTACCCAAACTCCACTCCATGGCTGCTCCCTGTTAAACTTTATAAATTTAATAGGCCTAATTTAGCCTTATAAAAATCTTAGCAATGTAAAAGTCCTTATTTGTTGAGCAGTATATGCCATATGCCACATAATTGTCTTACTTTATCCCATTTAATTCCCACAAATATGTCACAGACCAAGTGAATCATTATCCACATATTAAGTTGAAAGGGAATGAAATATAAAATATTACTTGACCAAATTCTCACAGCTAGAAGGAGACCAAGTAAAGATCTGAATTCAAATTTGTCTAACTCCAAAGTCTAGTTCCAGAATACTTCAATCTTGGAGACCTCTCGCTTTGTTCCACTTTTTTTTTTTTTTTGGCCAGTCCTGGGCCTTGGACTCAGGGCCTGAGCACTGTCCCTGGCTTCTTCCCGCTCAAGGCTAGCACTCTGCCACTTGAGCCACAGCGCCGCTTCTGGCCGTTTTCTGTATATGTGGTGCTGGGGAATCGAACCTAGGGCCTCGTGTATCCGAGGCAGGCACTCTTGCCACTAGGCTATATCCCCAGCCCGCTTTGTTCCACTTTTAAGTTTGTTTTTTACCTCATGTCTAGATTATTGTCACAGCTTGGTAAATAAGCTTCAGTCCTCTCCCCATTCCAATCTACGCCAACCACCCTCAGACGTGCTCAGAACCTCCTTTAGGCCTCACATTTGAGCAGGTCAACAATGAAAGGATCAACATAAGGTCTTTCAGTCACTGTGTCCTGAACATTCCAGCATGGACTCATGCCTCAATTGTCTCCAATATCAGAATTCACAAAACTCCTCTGAGAACTACAGCTCTGTTTTGTGCTTCTGAATAAAGTATAGACGAGGCACAGATGACTATTCCATGAGGTAATGAATCATTTCCACCATACAACATCTTTTAATTACTTTTACTCAGCAGTTTCTGTGATTTAGCAATTTCACCACTGAACCATAGATAGACAAAGCAAGCTGATACCAAATTTCAATTGGAATGCCATGCCAAATCTGGGTTCTTCAGTAGTGGAAGGTTCATAACCAGTCCTCAATAGTGCTTTGTCAATCTTAGAAAAGGCTTGTAGCCTTATCACAGGAAGGAAACCATCCCAGCTTTCTACAGCTTTTTTTTTTTTTTAGTAAACTCTCCCCCAAGACTCTTGTCAGAGAAAAGAAGAAACTGAAGAACAGTAGAGAAGAGCTTGTGTCCCTATGATAAAATAATCATTTAAAATATCCTCATGAACATTTCACACTTTCAGAAAAAATCATCTCGAAGTCTACTACTTCACACAGGTATATCCTGTTGTTCTAAATTTAAGTACTATTATTATCTTCATGAGATTTTCACTTTTTGTTTCTCTTCATTAAAACAATAGTGACTATAGAAGACACAAATTTACAATTTAAAATTGTAAGTGGCTTTAAGCATGGTATGCTTAGTGGTGGTTGAGAAAATGAAAATTAAAGCAAAGCAATGTCATTTATTGGCAAAAATTCAAAAGACTAAAAATAATACTTTTAATGGTTGGGGAAATATACGACATTTCTTCAGGTATATAATGGGGAAATGTTTGGAGATTTCCATTAAAATTCTATTTTAGAGCCAGTCCCTGTTGGGATATGCTTGTAATATTAGTTACTCAGGAGGCTGAGATCTGAGGGTAACAGTTTAAAGGTAGCCCAGGCATACAAATCCATGAAACTCTTTTCCCCAATTAACTGACAAGAAAACAGATGTGGAGGTATGGCTTCAGTGGTAGAGCAACAGCCTTGAGCAAACTTCCATACTTGCATGCAAAAAGTATTTTTAAGTAACCTTCTGCAGAAATAATCACTCAAGTACACAAAGATATGTGTACAACGATGGTCACTAATTATTCACAGAGTTAAAAAAATAGAAGCTGTTAGTAGAAATTGTTTACATAATTATATCATATTCATACTGAGGACTTCAATAATGTTTAACATATGAAATAATATTAACAGTGATTAGTAAAAGGTTTCTAATGTATATCACTAAATAATAAATATATTTATACAATATACTTTTATCAATTTTGTTATAAAAATATGACACATGAGGGGCTGAGAATGTGGCTTAGAGGTTGAGTGCTTGCCTAGCACGCATGGATCCTTGGGTTTGATTTCTCAGCACCACATAAACAGAAAAGCCAGAAGTAGCGCTGTGGCTCTAGTGGTAGAGCACTTGCCTTGAGCAAAAGGAAGTCAGAGTCTGTACTCAGGCTCTGAGTTCTAGCCCTAGGACTGGAAAAAAAAAATGACACATGAAAATGTACATAAAATGAGAGAAGAAAAATAAAATGGCATTAAAATGAATTCAATCTGGAAAGACAAAGTCAGAAAAACAGAAAGACAGATTACTTTTTTGAATAAATGTTTTAAATATGACATATACATGTAGTTGCATTTTGTAATGTGATTGTATACTAATGTTATCAACAAAATGCTGAAGCAAAGAATTGATATACATATCATTTTAGATAACTCCAGAGACAATCAGTAGTTTGCCCAATTACTTTCTTGCTTTGAATGGCAAGTAGTGTAGGAATGCATCATGTCCCATAGCAGTGATGTGCAACGTCATGTCCTAATATTTTAGTACTAGACTTTCACATTGTTGACACCTTTTCTGTTGATTATGTTGCAAAATATATCTATTTTGACAATAGGGGTTTAATGTTCTTTATTCTGAATGGGTTTACAGGTTAGAACCTTGGGATGAAATTACTTGTTGGGAGGTTAAGAATCCTAATAAACTGAAGAATTCTATTGAAACAAATACTTTGGCTTTTTACTCCTCTTGCTAAGGTCTCTCTCATTGTCAAGAAACCTCTCTAAATAGTGAGGGCTTTGTCATATTTTGACAATTTCCCTCTTTATAGTTTTATAAATATGGTTAATAAACAGTGTTTCTAACATCTTTTATAGCAGAGTTTCACTCTACACAATAAGGTGAAGCTAGCTGGCAAGAATACAGTTTGTTTTTATTCTGATGTGACAACACATAGACACAAGCATACATACCTACTTGCTATTCCGGAAAACCTTCCCCATTGGTAAAGACAATGCTATAGAACATTTCCCTTAGAAGGCAAAGAATGTGCTTCCACCAAAGCTGCCTTTGGTGGAAGAAAAATGTGATAAAGAATGAGTAGCCTCAGGAAAACTGTTTCATTTCTGCAACAAGGTGTATCTTGAACTCTGTGAATTTAATCATGGTCTAAACAAACTGTATTGATGCACTTCAAGAGAAACATAGTCACTTGAAAATTATTTTCCTCTGCTTTAAAATAACATAAGAATTCTTAAATTTTTCCATTAGTTTACTCTCATTTATAATTAGGAAATCGATGAGGTTCAACACTACATAAGAAGTTCCAGGAAGTAAGCTTATTATTGTTCTGACAGTACTAGAATTCTGCCACTGTCAGCCATTTTGCTTTATTTTTCTTGGTGGGTGTTAATAGGCCTTCTGATTTTTTGTGTGTGTCTGGGCCTGCCTTGGACTGCAATCATTCTCTGTGAACCTACTCCCTTGGCATTGCAGTAGTTGGGATCACAGACTCAGTCATTATGCTCAGCCTATTGTTTTGCCTGATCCCACCTTGTACTGTTCCATGCACTATGTCTTCTTTCCAACTAGCTGTGATTACAGGCAAGTACCTCCATGACTGGCAAAAATTAAGTTTTCAGGACAGTAATATCGATCAGTATGTAAAGGCACTTTACTAGAAATCCCTTTATCAGAAATGATTGGCTGACAAAAAAATAACTTTAAAAATTCTGTCTATTGGTCTAGTCTACATGAGGGCAAGCATTAAACACAAAGGCTGATAGTTCATATCTTAATCTGAGAGCAAGCTCTCAAGCCACACTTGGGTCAACTCTCCAGTATCACTCTTCCTTGTCTTCCTCCAAGCTACATATACATGTTAGTTTTCTGAGTTCAAGATCTACTTGCTATCTCTCCACTGCTACCGAGCCACGTCTATTCTTGTGTTCTAAGCCTAAAACCACTCTCCAAAGCAATATCCTAGCTCTTCATGAAATTCTCTGGTAAAATCTCACGATGTTCAGAGGACATGTTTTAAGTTACCAACCAACTAATACTCATACTATTATAGTATAGACTGGCAAGTACAAGTAATATTTTTATGTAAATCACATCTGGAGTTAAAATGGGTGATAGAAACTTTATAAAGAACATTTTACTTAATTCTTCCCCAAATATATAAAGTATTATTTTTCCAACCATTTTACATACTAAGGTTCATTTTCCCATTTTTGATAGCTAGCATGGTTTCAGAAATGTATGCCACAATATTTATGGCCCCACATACTCCTCCAAAGCTTTGTCAATGATGTATCTAAATGTAGTCTATCTTCTCTACTCTGAAAACTGAAAATGGCCTTTGGTTCCAGAACTATGTCATAAAACAACATGGCTTTCCCTGCCTAGCTTATCTTAAGGCTCTCCATTTGGAAGCTAGTAAGAAAGGGAATCACTTAGGAGAGACTAAAGCGAGGTCTTCCAGACCACACCTTAGTCCCTGCAAAGGTTCTGTCCATAGCCAGCATCACCTGACACACATGTAAAACCTTTAGATCAGTTCTCAGCAATAAGCAACATCACATCCTCCTCCCAGAAGGCAATATAGGATAACTTTTAGAGATACAGCTGCTTGTTACACCTAGAGTGAGGGCATCTAATGAGTAGAGGCTAAGATGCTGTTAAGTGCTCTACAGTACACAGGCCTCCCCAACAAATATCCAATCTATAATGCCAATAGCACTGACGCTGACAAATCTTGCTTCCTTTGACTGCAGCCACTAGCCTTTGAGCCAGGCCAGCTGAGGCTAAATGCAGCTGATACAAGCTGTCCCTGCCAAATACTGACCAAATTTCAATTTCCTAAGGTGACTTGTTTTGCAGCAATAAATAATTGGAACCCTGCTAAATAAGCAGAAGAATTGAGTCATATTCTCAGGTTTGGGGAACTGATGCTCATGAACCTTTCCATGTTACCTTGAAGGGGCACAGTGACAAAGCAATCGCAAAGCAGTTTTAGCCAACTGGACTGACTGAGATGGAGGCAAGGGAGAAGAAAGGGAACAATGGCTATTGCCAAGCATAAAAACCACACGTATTTCCACATTCTTTTTCTCAAACTCTGCATCTCCCTTCCCTTCTTGGAAAAGTTGGGGAGAAAAATTTCCTCTTCTGAAGTTCTTCATGACTGTGTTTTGAGTTTTGTTTCTGTCCAATAGCTTCACATGTTCTTTTAATGACTTCTAACATATGAGAGACCTTAACTACATTTGGCTTTTCTGAATATTCCGTGGGCAGATAAAGAAAGCTTCACAATAACATTCTTCCTTGAAAGAACTGATCAAGCTCTCAAACCCTGTCATACCCCAATTTATTTATAAGAATCTTTAAAAAGTCAGCCACTTTCCATAGCACCTTACTAACCCAAAGTGGGGGAAATACCCCCAATAATTTCAGAGAATAAATTTCGATAAAGACTATGTTCAATGCATTCCTGTAAAGGTTATTTCTAAGAGTTCAACACGGAGATAAAAATCCTTAAGATCTGACAACAGGTAATGATAATATAAGCTATACTATAAATCTGTGGTAGAATCACATGCAATCCCACATGAATTTTCTGTTCTGAGCCATCCTAATCTTATATTTACTTTTTCTATGTAATTAATCTACTCCTATGCATACCATAATTATTTGAATTTCTTAACACTTGGCCTAAGTCCTGAGCTCAGGCTCCTCTCCATTGATGATAGTCAATGTTCAAAATTCCTTATCTTTCTTCAAAATGTCCTTTCCTAAAACAATCCCATTCACGATAACTTTAAATACTGAATGAATGGGAATAAATCTAACAAAGAGGTGAAGGCCTTTATTTTACAACCTGTATGTTCATGAATCAGAAGAATTAATATTTTAAAAATGAACATACCAAAAGTAATGTACAAATTCAATGCAATCCCAATCAAAATCTCATTGTTAATCTACACAAAACTAAAGAAAAAAAGGTTAAATTCACATGGAAACAAAAGATCCTAAGTGTCCAAAGCAATTTTCAACAAGAAGATAATACTGGAAGTATCACCATGCCTGACTTCAAATTATACTACATGGCAATAATAACAAAAATAGTATACTACTGGCAGAAAAGACATGACCAATGTGATAAAAGAACCATAAATAAGCCCAATGCAGCTACAGCCATTGAATTTTGACAAAGGCACCAAAAACATACTTGGGAGAAAAGACAATCAATGTCTTTAACAAATGGTGCTGAGAAAGCTGGATAGCTACATATAGAAAACTGAAAACACACCACTTACCTATTATTCTATGCAAAAAATAATTCAGAATGGAAGTTTTGAAACTTCTAAAGGTAAGTAAAGGGGAAACTCTTGAAGATACAAGTAACACCTTTTAAAATAGAATTCCAGTTACTCAGGAAATATGAGCAAGAATTGACAAATTAGATTGTATCAAATCTAAAAGCTTCTGCACACCAACCTAAAGAATGGGATAAAATATTTACCAGCTATTCATCTAATAAAAAATTAGTAACTTTCATAATTGAAAGAGAAATCTTCCATAATTAACGAACAACAAAAACAAAGAACAACAAAAAACATGAAGGATAGTTGTGCTGGATATATTAACAGTTAATTTTTTTTCAAGTACTTGGAATTTATTATTCCATGTGCTGCTTCTGTTGAAAGTCATGTTTTAGTCTTTTTTCTTTTGCCAGTCCTGGGCTGCATGCTGTCCCTGAGCCTCTTTGTGTTCAATGCTAGCGCACTCACACTTGAGCCACAGCTCCACTTTTGGCCTTTTCTGAGTAGCTTATTGGAGATAATAGTCTCATGGACTTTTTTGGCCAGGCTAGGTTTGAACTGAGTTCCTCAGATCTCAATCTCTGGAGTAGATAGGATTACAGCATGAGCCATCAGTGCTGGGCTGTTATTTTACTGGGCTTTCCTTGTATAACTTATTGCTTCTCTCTTAATATTCTTTTTCTGTACATTTAATGTTGTCACTATAGTACAGGTATATAATTTCCTTTCTGGTCTTACCAGTTCAGTGTTCTGAAAGCTTCCTATAGCTAGATGACCCTCTCTTAAGACAAAGACAATATATTTTCTAGTCCTCTAACTTTCATCTCTTCTCCTTCTGAGTCATAGGTTGTTTCTAATGACATCCAGACAAGTTCAGTATTCCATTGGCCTTTTCTTAGCACACAGTTTTCAATTTTCATTTTTAATTGTACTATTATAAATTATTTTAAAGTAGTTGTACACATAGGTTTTCAATTCAACATTAGATTTTTTTCTGATTGATTTAATTTCTCTACTTTATTTTCAATCCTATATACTCCATTGTTATTCCATCCATCCTATAGACAAGGCTTTCAATTGCATTTTTTATGTGGGTTATTGATCCTTAAGTTTCTAGGGTTTCAATTTTACTTTCTTTCTGGAATTTTTATATCTTTATTGAATTCATTCTTCCTATACTGCATTGTCTTTTATTTCATTCAGTTGTTTATTTGAATTCATTTTGAGTCCATTCCACAATTGATTGGTGTTTTCTTTAAATTCATTCATGTCCTTTTATGCATGTCTGTTTTCATTTCCTTAATCCTTGTTATCATTATGCTTTTGGATTTTTGTTTGAAATTTTACCAACTTTATTGTGGAATTACTTATATTTGGAGGAAACCTGTTGCTTTATTTACATTGTTTCTACATTGGGATTTATGGATCTGAGACTTTGTTCAGAAGTTTGTCTTTAGTTTTGCAGGAAAAGTCATTTCACCAAGTAGGACACTTGTTGTAGAGCTCACTCCATCTTGATTAGGGGAACTTGGTAGGAAATGTTGGGGGGAATAGAGCTGACTCTATCTTGATTATTAGGTCAACCTGACCCCAAAATTCTGCTTCTGTAAATGGCTTGCTTAACTTGTTTGTTATTTGCTCTACCCCCTGTGTCAACTTCCTACATCGGTGCCACACTTGCTTTGCTGTGTGCTCTGCCCCCTGCGTCAACCTCCTACATCTGTGAACTTATTGCATGCTCTACACCCTGTGTCAAGCTCCTACATCTGTGCAACACTTTTACCTTTATAAACCCCAATTTTAGGACTTATCGGGGTCACGGTGGCAGCTCCCGAGTCTGCACTGTGTCCCTGGCCTGTCAGTTCACTTTATGCTTCCCCAATAAGCCATCTTTTTGCTTGAGACTGTCTCTGAGTGGTGGACTCTTGGAGGGATAAGGAACACTGTAACACATGTGTGTAGCCACTGGTTTGAAGTGCTATTCATCACCACTGGACTGGAGGTATGGTTCACTAGACAATCCACCCAGCGCTTTGGATCCCAGGCCTGATCCCAACACTTCCCAGCTCAAGGTAAACTTTCATGACCCTTCCGTAGAAGGGCTGGTGGCCTGCTTCTGGTCTCCTTTTTACTGCAGAAGCATGCTTTCTTTGTTTACTGGCATCCTGGGGGGAGAAGGGGGCAGAATTAGTTACCAGGGTTTGAACTTAGGGCCTCAAGCCCTTGCCTGGCTTTCTCCTGACATTCTACCACTTGAGTGGTGTGTTCATTTGAGCATTTTGCTAGTTATTTGGGAATGCAGTTATTTGAACTTTTCTTCCCCAGATGGCTTTAAACCTCATTTCTCAGACCTTGACCCCTCAATGGCAAATGGAGACACGGTTTAGAAAGAACTGTACTCACTACTCATTACCTGATTCATGTAACTAAAACCCCTCTGTATAGCAACTCTACAATAAAAGAGAAACACACACACACACACACACACACACACACACACACACACACACACACATCTTTACAGCTTATGGGCTAGGCAGTTTCCCATTTGCTCCGCCCACCACCATTTCTGTCCCCAAGGGGAAGCAGTTATTCAAGCCTCCAGTGATCCCACCTGCATCAATGTTGTGGGGAGCAAATGGCATATTGACTGCTGCACTAGCAGAGGGGAAAATAAGGAAATTAGTTACTATGCCTGTGGCTCTCAATTCTTTTTCTTTCTTTTCTTTCTAAATTTTTGCAAGGGTTTATTTTAGTATAACAAGGATAAAACAGGCAGAAAGAAAGGGAAACATTTTTTGATCTGCAGGCAGCAAATGAGAGTCAAAGACTCCTGCTAGTCTCCATTCTTTCACCTTGTCCACCATTTCACTCCCTGTACAGAGGAGAAAGCTGTGGAAGGTCTGTGCCCAGACTCACCCAACAAACAACACAGAAACCAGAAGGCAAACTCTGGAGGCCAAAGAGTAAGTCAGCCTAGGATAGGTGGTGTTTCCAGCCTAGCCTCAGGCAATGAGTCTCTTTGGTCCTTGATCAAGATAATGGCTCTTTTCCACCAGATTAAGTGGGCAGGTATTCTAATACTAAGCCATAACTATTCCTTGTTTTGAGGCCCTAGAATATCTTAGTCTCAAACAACAGTCCCTCTCTCAAAGGTGGTTTTTAATCAATTGGTAAATTTAATCCATATGAATTTTTTATTACATGTGTATTTGTGCTTGTTTCTACTACAGTAGTTTGTTTGCAATTTACTACAGTTTTTCCCCTATATTTGCCGAATCAACCATACTTTCTTCTTCTTTTTATTCCCAAATAGTTACTTTTGATATTATACTGAGTAATTCCTCAGTAAATGCTCATGAGTCATGCATGCAAGCTCATGCCTGAAATCCCAGCTTTTGGGTATAAGGTCTACCCCCAGGAGGGCGCCATGCAGATGCCCCCCCCCCACACCTGTTTAAGTCCTTGCCAAGTACCTGAGTTACCTAGGTAACTGGCACACCTGGAGGCAGTTACCTCCTCCTTTTCTGGGGTCACATCTAATCTACCTGGCCATACCCCCCACCTTTCCCTGTATAATCTGGCTCTACAGGAATCCCTTCTTTCTTTTCTCTTCTCTCTCTTGTTCCCTTTCTCTCTTTCCTTCTCTCTTATTCTCTCTTTTTCTCTTCTTCCTTCCCCTCTGTCTCCCAGTGCCTCCATCTTATGTAGGCTGGCAGTTTGCTCTCCCTCCAATAAACTCCTTTCTCCTGAACCATATGGCTGGTTTCCTTTCCAGTGAACCTTACGTTGGGGAGTCAGAGAAAGGAGCATCATAGTTCAAGGTAAGTGTGGGTAAAACATTTGCAAGACTTCATCTCTGAATTCAAGCAAAAAAAAAGGCCTTATGGTATGGTTCAAGTGGTAATGCACTTTCATGACAAGCATTAGGGTCTGAATTGAAATCTCAGTACTGATAAAAATTAAACCAAACAAAACTGTAAGTCATAAAGTTTCTTTTAGGTGTTGTTTTTTGTTGTTATTGTTTATCTTTTGTCAGTCATGGGACTTGAACTCAAGGCCTGGGCACTGTCCCTGAGCTCTTTTGCTCAAGGCTCTATCACTCTAACACTGTGAGCAACAGCACCATTTCCAATTTTCTCCTGCTTAATTAGGGATTAGAGTCTCACAGACTTCTCTTCCCTAGCTGGCTTTGAACTGCTATCCTTAGATCTCAGCTTCTTGAATAGCTAGGATTACAGGCATGAGCCGTCAGCTCCTGGCTTCTTTTAGACTGTTTTTGTTTTGTTCTTTTTTGTGTGTCAGTTTTGAGGCTTGAACTCAGGGTCTGTGTGCCATCCCTGACTTTTTATGCTCAAGATTAGTGCTCTACCACTTGAGTCTTAACTGGAGGTAAGAGTATCATGGGCTTTCCTGCCCAGGCTGGCTTGAAACAATGATTCTCCTGAGTAGGTAGCTACAGCCACTAGCACCTGGCACTTTTAGTTTTTTAGTAAAAATCAATCTTGCTCGATACTTTATCTGACAAATGTACCGATTCTACTACTTGAAGATGTCAGTCCATTACCTTTAGATATCTATGATTGGTCCTGAAAACTCTGCTGTAAGTCTACTTTCTGCTACTTAAAAGGTAATTTGGCAGTAATCAATTAATTGCTTTTACTTTTGAAAAACAATGGACTGTACTTTGGAACATGTTAAGATAATGCTCTCTCCTGTTATATTCTATTAATGCTGTTCATTTACTTCCCAGATTTAGATTTTTAATTATTCTGGGTATATATCTTTAGCATGTGGTATTAAGAATATGTACTTACCATTTCATTTACTTACTGCTATTTTTTGTCACCTTAGAATTATTTTCAATTATTTATAAATTTTCTTTTACTGTAAATCATCTAGTGAAAATAGTTATTCTAATTAGCATGAAGTTGTATGAAATTATCTGTATAATTCTAAGTGCCTTCTTAACTATTGTATATATGCTTTCCATTTATATTATTCCTTATATGTTTTATTTTTGAGTTATGACAGAAATTATCTGATTTTTATTTCTCTTGAGTTTGCTTTCCCCAACTCTGGCTATTAAAATTTGTCATTTTAAACAATTTCTACTTGAAAATATTTATTAATTGTGATAATCTGTTTTAAATTTTATTTCTTTTCCCTTTATTTTTATATTTGCTTTCCTTTTTAACCACCTTTTCATTCTTGTTTAATCTGAAAAATATTTATGTGGACAGAATTACAATGAAGTATTAGCTACATCTAACTTTTAAAAATACTGAGTCCTAATTTCATTACTTTATCATAATTTTTAGCTTTTGAATAGACAATTGTCAAATTTCCCACTCCTGCAAGTGCACACTAGCACACCTAAATAATATTTTATAAAAGAAATACTGAGAAATAGTTATGATAGTATATAGGCAAATCAAAGCAAATGAAAATTGACTATAAAAAATTACTTGTCTAATGAAAGTTAAAATTTTCTAAAGTAAGGGAAGAACCCTCCAAGTTTAATGACAAGAAATGTCTGAATGTTGCCCATCATTTCCTTCCCTTGTTGGAAGTAGATTCTTGTATTCCCTAGAAGTTCGGGCACTCTGGTTTAATGATCAGCATTCTAGTGAACCCTTTCTTTTTTTTTTTTAATATTGTCAAAGTGATGTACAGAGAGGTTACAGTTTCATACGTTAGGCCTTGGGTACATTTCTTGTACTGTTTGTTACCTCCTCGCTCATTCCCCCTTGAACCCTTCTTTATTTATAGGTTGCACATCTTTTGAAATGGACTTATTGAGAACTGAAAAGCTAGTTTTTGTGTGTATGTACATTCTAATGTGTAGGTTGCCTTCACTAAGAATATCTGTTATTCTTCTTTCAGAGATCTACACACTGTCCAAGGCCTAAATTTAATAGGGTCATAGTTGAGAGCATTTCACTTCTTGGGAATGAGCTGAATCATGCTATACCAGACTAAGTAAAAGCTAAGGAATGTGGTACAAAGTAAACAGTAATAGTAAAGAAACCACTGTGTTGGTTTTAAAAATGTTTTTTTTTCTAACTCTAACAGTTGCTAACCATTTTGAATTTCCTTTCTCCACCCTTTTCTGAAAAACTTAAGTTTAACATGCATATGATACTAAGCACTTTATAAATAATACAATCCTCACTAGCATACTTTTACTTTTTCCACTTCAGAATTGAGGAAACAGGCAAAATCATATTAACTAATCTGCCCAAATTTTTAATTTTCATGATTTGGCTACAGAGGCCATACTTTTAAACACGGCTCTATTCTTGTTGTTAATTTTTGACACAGTAATCCCCACATTTAACAAATTTTTATTAAGGACTAAGGACTGGTGTTATTACCTGAGTATTTAGAAGAATGGCATGGGTACACATAACAGGGAAATGTCAGGAGGAAACTACACTAGCACATAAGCATGCTCAAAACAAGAGAGATGAGTAAGGACAAGATAGTGAGAGACATGCCTAAGGAAGATCCCAGTGGTGACCTGAAGTAGAACAAGATGCTACTGTAATAATTTGTATCAAAACTGTAAAAATGTTCACTCAGAAATATTAAAGGGAACACAGTGAGAGTCCAAGCTTCCTAGAATTATATCAAATGATTCCAAATATTTTAGCTAATTATTGCATAACTAAAGACATCTTTATTTAATTTAGAATGCCACTTAAAAATATGTCTCTATCTATTACATATTTATTTATATTGTATGTGTATTTTTTCTTTCTTGCATTTTTTATTGTTAGTGTATAAGGTGATGTACAGAAGTGTTACAGTTAAATATCAGGTAAAGAGCACGTTTCTTTTTGAACACTGTTACCCCTTGCCTCACCCCCAGTTTTTCCTTCCTGTTCCCACCCACAAGTTGTTGTATAGTTCATTTTCAACAGTGTCTAGTGAGTACCAATGCTGCATTTGTTCACCCTTTGTTCCTCCATTTCTGTGCCCTCCTCTTACCCTCCCAAAGACAGATATACAAACAAAAGGAAAAGAGAACAAAAGCAGCAACAAAGTTAAAAACCTCTTGTTTCCATTTCCTGGAGATTATTTTGCTATATATTATTTTATATGATCAGATTCACATAGGTTTTGTGTCCCTAAACTATTTTAAAAGAAAAAAATCTCTCCAGAGATGTGAAGGTGTTAACAGAAAAACAGACAATTGTACATTTAAGAAAGTTGTGTCTAGTCTTACCAAGTGACGCCTGTGATTGGTTAAGACTCAATTGTGTGGATGAAAGATGTGTTTGTCATCATTGTGACAAAATAATTCCCTAAGAAAATCAGCTCTAATGAGAAGGATTTGTTTTCAGAAGTCTCAATACATGGTTGTTTGTGGTCCTGAGGTAATGCAGAACATCACAGTGAAGGAAGCTTCTCAATTCAAGTAGAGTGGGAAGTAGTGGAATGGGACAGTGGCAAGATATGTTCCCCAGGGCACCCCAGCAAGGACTCATTTCCATCATCCAGGTCCCATGTCTACGTGCTTGTCCTCTCCCAATAGCCCATCCAATGATTAACTCATTGACAAATTAACCCATTGATGAAGTCATGGCCCTTATGATCTATAGCAGTGTTGTTGCATGGAGGAACTAGCCATCATGAGCCTGCATCCAAACCATAAAATAAAGAAGCACTCTTAGGTTAGGTCACAACTGGTATGCTATCAAAGTAAAATGGAGTTCAGTATGGAGAGAGGTACTGCTTTGGGCAAACTTTATCATCCTAGGAATTTGAGGCCAAACATTCTCTTTAGTAAGAAGTAAATAATGTGAATTAAGATTTATTTTCTGGATTAGACTGCCATTGATAAGTGAATGGTAATAAATGATAGCCAATTCTTGGGAGCTCATAATGCTTTTTTTAAAATCCACTTCAACATATACTCTAGCAAATTTAACAAATAAATGAACAAGTTAATTCATAAATGGGGAAGCCAGTAAAAAATTGGCAGAAATTTATTGGTTAAATATACCAATAATAATAATGATGGGTATAAAACAAAGCAATCATAATTCTTGAAGCTCAATATATTGTAAAAATAGAATATTTTGGAATGGAATGGATAGAATAGTATGGAATGAAATATTTGCTCAAGCAAATCTAAAAATGTATTGGGAGATAACTTACAAAGAAGGATATGGTTGAAAAAAATAGTGTAAAAAATGAGGCTGTCTTTATTTTTCAGAGAAGAAATCAAGAAAATAAATTTTTACTTCTGAAGTATATCATTAAAATACACTTAACTCACAATCATGAAAGATTCAAAAGCATTTTCTGAGGTTTCAGAAATACCAGTGATGTTTATTTTAAAGCAAATATATACTCCACATAAAAATAAATAATGGAACTTTTTTCGAGTGCTTAAAGAAAGTAAAATAATGAGAAATCGATTCCAAGTCTTTTTTCCAAATGCTTTTATTGAGTCATTTAAGTGTCTTAGAAGATGACCAAAACAAACAAACAAAAATCTACCTTAGGATGCCAGAGTATTTAAACTGGGAAGTATAAAGAGGTAGATCTCTTTTTGCTTTTGTATTATGTACTTGTCGAGCTACGAAAAAGTGATTGTTGCTCCTGATGTACAGGTGGGGGCATTTGGAGAAGATAGCATCTAGAGTTAGGAAATAGAATTACTAGCTAAAATGGGACATTGGAGTATAGCTACTGTTTGAGCATAGAATGTTAAGGGGAGAGGGGTAGATGACCAGAGAGATGAAGGGTTGGCAAAATTAGTCAAACTATTCAATGTACATATGTAAAAAATCCAACAAGAAAACTTAAGAAAATTTGTGAGCTTAGAGAGATGGGGAGAATGGTGGAAGGGGTGACATTGATCAAGACATAATTGAAACCCCATTGTACAGCAACTTAAAAATTATAATAATAAAATATTTTGAAAGTATTTGGCTTAAAAATGGATTTGTTAGTTATATATTTTGATAGCTATATGTTTCTTTAGTTCTCCTCTAAGATATTTTCCCTGCCTAATGATTCTGGGTTTTTCTTTCATTACTACAATTCTGGCATTCCTCTGTGTATTAACCCACAGCATTTCTAATAAATCTACTAAAATTCTTCTTTGTTCTTCTATGTGGAAATTTCTTTCTCTTTTGGTAGGCTTCAAGGTATTCTCTATCTTTTGTTTGTGGAGTTGGGGAGTTATTCCAAGCTCTAGGTGTGTGAGTTTTGTTTGTTTTATATTTATCGTGTCTAGAGTTTCCTGAGTTATCGGATCTGTGAATCATCTCCGTAGCTGCTAGTTCTGTGAATATGTCTTCTCATCCTGCTCATATTTTCTCATCTTCTGAAGTTAAAATTACACACATAGGAGCCCAGTTGATATCTACAACTTTCAGTAGTGTTTTATAAAGTTGTTTACTTTGGCTTTTTTTTTCTTCAAATATCCCAATTTTCTTTTGCTTAGTCTAGTCTGTTAACAGGTTTTAAAAGGAATTCATTATTTCTATCATGTCCATTTTACTCAGGGACAGTTCCTATCTTTCTGCTAAAACTCCCTATCTGTTAATATATGTTTATCTTTTACATTAAGAAAACACTGAAAATATACCTTAATGTCAAGTTACAGCCAGACATTGGCCAGCCCAAACAATAAGAAGCTGATGAAAGTTATCTGGCAGCTGCATAATCAGAGCATGAGTATCTCACTCAGAATTTCCCCCACATCCCACCAAAGGCAGGGAAAAGACAAAGCCTGTTTATGTAGTCAAGGCCAAGGCAATACAAACTGTAAGAAATGTCTAGTAGAGAAAGAAATTAGGGGAGGGAGCTTAGCAAAGAGTCCTAGGCTTTTAGCTTAAATACACTGACAGATTTGTTTCCAAGACTTTCCTAGATTTCTCTCCACATGTCACATCATACTCCCACACATACATGACAGAGCCCAAAGGCTTTTTAGAAAAGAAAAGGTCTCTTTTCTCTTGAAATGGAGAAGGAAATGAAGGATGCTAGGGCTTTTCCCATGTGGCCTGTATTCTATAAAGCAACTTCTAAGCCAGCACCATGTCACTGTTCCAGGTAACCAATTCACTTTTGGTCACCTGTGGTTCAATGTACTTTATTCCTCACCCATGGGCCATCAATTTCTCCTTTTGAACTGCACATCTTGAATAGCAAGGCTCACCAAACACCTGAGAAAATCTGTGCTTTTCTTGGTGTTGCTAGTGATGACTTCTTTGTACTCCTGGTTGGCTTAAGCCTGGTTGTTCACTTCCATCCTATATAGTGGCCATTTAGGAAGAATAAATAGGTACCCAAATCTACACGCTGCTAGAGGGCTTCATTTTATACCCCTTTATATTTGGTTGAATGTGTGTTGCTTTTGATGCATGTATGATTTTTATTGTGTGTACTAAATACTGAAATAAATATTATACCTGGAAAGCTATATGCCTTCTATGGCTCTTTTTCTAGGTAATTAATATGGGCAATTGGGAAAACCAACCACTGAACTATTTCAACTTTTATTGCTATAGTTGCTCCCAAAGAAGCATTAACGTTAAATTCCTCTAGCATTATCTACAGCTTAGGTTGGAGGTTTGTGTGCCAATAGAGGTGTATTTTTTTCTCAATAATTCTTTATCCTCAGATTTTGATGCTTTAGTGGAGGTAAGGTCTCTCTGCTTATATTTGGATTCAGCATACCAATAGTAGTTATCAACATTTTGCCATTTCTGTGGTTTTATTTATCATAAGGAGGCCTTGAGTCCCAGTTTTTGAGGTATATTTTATTCCCATAGTGATCTTGTATATCTTCCTTGCTTGTAGCCAAATTACTTACATCAGGAGATCTTGTAAGGGATCATTTTCTTTCTTCAACAGTAGGACAGTTATAATTATTTGTCTCAGGAATAAAATTCTACAACCCAACTGTTAGTGGGGATATAAACTAGTACAGCCACTCTGGAAATACAAATAAATATAGAACTTCCCTATACCCACCCATACCACTCTTGAGCATCTACCCAAATCATTATAAGTCAGGACACAGTAAAGACACTTACACATGCATGTTCATTGCCACACTATTAACGATACCTAAGTTATGGAAATAACCCAGATGCCCTAGTAAAATGTGGTATCTATATATAATGAAATTTTATTCATCCATTAAAAAGATTATGTCATTTTCAGGGAAATGGATTTACCTAGAACAAATCATGCTAATTGAGCTAAGCCAAATTCAGAAACAAATGGTACATGTTTTCTCTCATGTGGAAGCTAGACCTAAAATGTAATCTGACATGATAACCTGTATAGAAATCTTAAGAATTCACACAGTCAGACTAAAGGAGGATATACTTATGGGAGAACCCAAAGGTTTAAGTTCTCTGAACATTTAAAATATGATTTATCAAAATGAATTATAGGCTGGGTATCGGTGGCGCATGCCTATAATCCTAGTTACTCAGATGACTGAGATCTGAGGATCACAGCTCAAAGCCAACCAGGGCAGGAAAGTCCCTGAGATTCTTATCTCTAATTAACCACCAGAAAATCAGAAGTTTGTGCTGTGTCTCAAGCTGGAGAACACTAGCCTTCAGCTGAAGAGCTCAGAAAAGTGCCCAGGCTCAGACTTCAAGCCCCATGACTGGCAAAACAAAAATGAATTCCAGAGGAAGACGGCGAAGGAGCAGCAGAGCCTAAGCTCCCTCCGACATCACAGTTTTCCCACTCCAGGGAAACTTTTACTCCTAGAAAGACAGCCCAAGTAAGTTATAACAGTATAGGGATTCTGGCCAGGAAGGAAAAATCAACTTTGCTGGCCTGAAAACACAGATTTGAGCTCTGGGGTGGCAACCCACCACCATGCCAGTGCCAGTGCCACCACAGCGCCCTGCACTCTGTGCACCTAAAGCACACAGCGGCAAGCAGAGAGAAATCCTCCAGACAGCGGCAGACACACACAGATAGCAGGAAGAGCACAGATGGGCCGAAATCACAGAGAAAGCGCCAGTACCCCACAAAAGATTTTCTCACTCGCTCCCACAGAGCAGCTCCTTGAAGGTAGCCCTTCCCCCACTGCCAGAGCAAAGTGCCATGTTTGACACTGGCATAGGGTCAGACCAGATTGGATCTAAAGCGGGCCTGGGCAAAGCAAGGAAAAAGGAGCCATCTTTGAAAAGGGCAAAAGGGACTGACCAGTTAGAGCCAGCTCCGCCCAGGAGGCCACCCCGCCCAGGAGGGAGGAACCTCCCCCAGGCAAGCAACTCTCAGCTAGGTAAACCAGGCCAGAGGCACCCTGCCCTGCTGAATCCACAGCCTATTCAAAGCCAGGCGTTAAAGGCAGCGGCCCCACAGCAGATGGGCAGAGCCACGGTTCCCAATACTGTTCAAATCCCCCATCAACAGTGGACACCCAAGGCCTACCTGGAAGCTGTGTGAACCACAGAGCCCCAGGATTTCACTAACAGGCGAGGAGGGTCAGAGCAGATCCACCCCCTGCAAACTGAAAGCAAGTCAAACCAGTCAAGCAGCAAAATAGACTGTAGACCATCTCAAGGAAACCAGAGACTGTAGAAAGCCCACCCAAACAAGGAAGACTCCTTTTAGTTCAAAACATTTTTTAGGCTTTTTTTTTTTTCATTTCTGAAACATCATTAGTTTTTTGTTTTCCATTTTTTACCTGTTTGCTTTATCAAGTTTTTTTGGGGGGTTGCTTATTTATCTGGGGTTTTTTCTATTTTTTTCAAACAATTTTTCTCTGATTTGTGCATATGTCTTCCAGTATTTTTTCTTTATTTCTCTCTTCACATTTTTTTCTTTAAAAATTTACTTTCCTATGAATAACACCTCCACTCTTTTCTGCCAGCACTACATTGTCTATCATTTTAACCTTGTTCTTTCTACTGATTCTACTCTTGTCCACATTTCCATGTCACTGAAACAAAACAAAATCATCACACACACACCCATACATTTTATTCTCTTTACTACCTCTAACTTACCCTCCTGACTTACTTCCAGGAACTCCAGATTCCATTGACCCCTAGTTATTGGATAGAGGGTATCCCTGTTCAATCAGAGTGAATCAAAGGGGTTCAAAGACAAAGCCATCCAGTCCAAAAAGAACTTAATATAAGAACAAAAATTGCTCATAGGGTTATAACAGTAAATAAGTAACTACTGAATACAGGGCTCAGAATTGCTTGTTATATCAAAATTGTATTCTTTAGGAACACCAAATCTAATTTTATAGACAGGTATACAAGGTATCCGTATATAATTGTGAACTTCTAAGATTTACACAGCAGTGCTTGGTCAGGTCTGCTTTGGGTCTTAAACGGTGCTCATAAGTGCTTGTAGATTGGCATTCCCAATCCAAATGGGTAGAAGAAACAGAAGAAAGATGGCAAACAATGGAGTCTCATCTCCCATTCAAAACAAGCAGAAGCAGAGAAGTCAATCAAATACATAGAAGAGAACCCTCAAAATGCTCTACAAAGTCTACTGATAAAAATGATAAATGAAAAGTTTGAATCTCTTCAGTTAACTATTCTAGAGCGTGAGGAGGCAAAGCAAAAATTAATGGAGAATTTCATGGCCTCCACAAATAGAAAGATAATTGAACTTCAAGAGTCAAACAAAAAGATAGTTACCCAGCTAAAAGATTTGAGAGACAGCACTCAAAACCAAATTAATGAAGTTAATGAAATAAAGAAGTCCATGTAAGACCTAAGAGATAATTATAGCAAGGACATGGAAATCATCAAGAAAGTCCAGTCAGAAGGAAAAGAGATTCGAAATCAAGTAGCTAGCCTGCAGTCCCGACTAGCTGAAGCAGAGGAGTGAATCTCAGGAGCTGAAGATTCCCTAGAATCTATGGAGAAAGACCAGAAATCAATACAAAACCAATCCAATCGAAAAACAGATCACTCCAGGAGCTCCAAGACACAATCAGGAAGCCCAAGTTAAGGCTAATAGGTATTGAGGAAAACATGGAGAAAGAAGTTAATGGAATAGGCAACCTATTTAACAGAATATTAGCCAAGAACTTCCCAAATATCCAGAAGGATAGGCCTATACAGATAAAAGAAGCATTTAGAACCCCAAACCGACCAGAGCAGAAAAGGACATCTCACCGGCATATGGTGATCAAAACAGGATCAATAGAGTCCATGGAAAGAATCCTTAAAGCTGTTAGGGAGAAGAAAACAATCACATATAAAGCAAAAGAAATCAGAATTACCCCAGACTTCTCAGCAGAGACCATGAAAGCAAGGAGAGCCTGGAATGAGGTATACCAAACCCTAAATAAAAATAACTACCAACCAAGAATACTGTACCCAGCTAAACTCTCATTCATAGCCGAAGGTCAAATAAAACTTTTCCACAGTAAGGAAAAACTGAAACACTATATCTGCACCAAACCAGCTTTACAAAATATCCTCAAAGATGTACTATACAGGGAAAATAATCAAGATCCCAATGCAGACAGAGAAATGAACCCTAAATAGAAAACCAGAATATTAGATCAAGAAATGGGAAGACACAGCTTTTAACAAGATAGATATAATGAAAGGAACAAACGATCATCTCTCAATGCTAACTCTCAACATTAATGGACTTAATTCGCCAATCAAACAACATAGGCTCATAAGTTGGATCAAAAATCAAGATCCATCTTTCTGCTGCCTCCAAGAGATATACCTATCCAGCAAAAGGAAACATCTTCTAAAAGTGAAAGGCTGGAATAAAAATCTATCAAGCAAATGGCCCCCATAAGCAGGCTGGCGTTGCAAACCTAGTATCAGATAAAATTGAGTTCAAATTAAAAACGGTAAGAAGAGACAAAGAATGCTACTACATTCTAATGAAGGGATCTCTCCTACAGGAGGATATAACCATTCTAAATATCTACACACCAAATACAGGAGCACCCAACTTCATCAAACAAACACTACTGACTCTAAAAACAGTAATTGACCCAAACACATTGATAGTTGGGGACTTTAACACTCCACTATCACCTCTGGACAGATTAACATGCCAAAAACTGAATAAAGAAACCACAGAACTATACAACTGCATAGACCAACTAGACTTAACCGACATCTACAGAATATTCCATCCAGCAACAACTGAATACACATTCTTAATAATAACAATAAAGTTATAATTTAAATTTTTTCTGCAATGCATAGTCAAGACAAAGTTTTTGAATTTTTGTTTTTGTTTTCTTAGCCTTTCCTCCAACTACAATAAGTTTTCACTTTCATCCTAGAGAAGAAATCTTGCTTTGTTTTCCTCAAATGCTTTCTGCCCTATGGGTATCCAAAATCCTGGACAGAATTCATTTTCCAGAACTGCACTACCTGCCAGGACTTCCTATGATGGCTACGAAAACTCTCTCTTTAGTACCCACTACAGGGATGTACGAAGAGACCATATTTGTTGACACAAAATCCTCCTGTGTGTGTGCTCTTCAGAAGCTTGATATCTCCATGCTAGACCACGTTTGGTCTTAAAAAATTGATGGTTTTTGCTGCATTCTTCTCACCCTCTGACATAGTGACTGGCATCTCTTCCTCCCATGCTCTACCAAAGAAAAGCAGGGTTTATGCCCCTACCCTTGTGGGACCTGTCTTTCTTTAGACTCCAGATTACTGGATTGACAAGAAACCTCAATTTTCTGGTAAAATCAAGTTTTTTTCTTGTTAGAATGAGAATAAGACTTTCTAATTTTCTACATATTAAGCAGATAGTTGGCTTTTAAGAAACTATTTTTTGTGGTACATACTGATTTAGTGTTTTCTTGCATTTAACTTGTCTTTCTTGCAGGTGTTGAACCAGTTTTGCCAGCACCATTTGTTAAAGAGGCTATCTTTCTTCCATCCTATTTTTTTAGCTCCTTTATCAAAGATTAAGTAGGCATCATTCTGTGGGTTCATTTCTGGGTCTTCAGTTCTGTTCCATTGGTCTTCAGGCCTGTTCCAGTGCCAATACCAAGCTGTTTTTATTACTATAGCTTTATAATACAGCTTGAAGTTGGGTATTGTAATTCCTCCAGCACTGTTCTTTCTGCTTAGGATTGTTTTTGCGATTTGAGGCCTTTTATTGTTCCATATGAAGTTCTGGATTGCTTCCTCTAGATCCTTATATATCACCTTGCCCCAAAATCAATTCCAAATGGATCAAAAACCTTGAAATTAAAGCAGATATCCTGAAAACACTAAAAGAAGGAGTAGGAGAAACACTTGGGCTTGCTCCTTGGCACAGGACGGAACTTCCTTAACAAAGACCCAGAAATGCTACAAATCAAATAAAGGCTGGACAAATGGGACTGCATCAAACTGCAGTGCTTCTGCAGCACAAAGGACATAGCTCACAAGATAAACAGAAAGCCCACAGATTGGGAAAAGATCTTTACCAGCCATACAATGGACAAGGCCTCATATCTAAAATATATGCAGAACTAAAATAATTACATTCCTCTAAAACAAAACTGCAAAGAACCAACAGTCTCCTCAACAAGTGGGCTAATGACTTAAAAAGAGATTTCTCTGACAAGGAAATGAGAATGGCCAACAAACATATGAAAAACTGCTCTACATCACTGGCCATAAAAGAAATGCAAATCAAAACAAAACTGAGATTCCACATCACCCCAGTAAGAATGTCCTTTATCAACAAAACTAACAATAATAAATGTTGGAGGGGATGTGGCCAAAAGGGAACCCTAATTCATTGTTGGTGGTAATGTAAACTGGTTCAGCAACTCTGGAAAGTGGTATGGAGAAGGCTAAGCATAGAGCTCCCCTATGACCCAGCAGCCCCACTTTTGGTCATCTACCCAAAAGACCACAAACAAGAACACACTAAAGCCACCAGCACAACAATGTTCATCACAGCACAATTTGTCATTGCCAAAATATGGAATTAATCCAGATGCCCCTCAGTAGACGAATGGATCAGGAAAATGTGGTACATATACACAATGGAATTTTATGCCTCTATCAGAAAGAATGACATTGCCCCATTCATAAGGAAATGGAAGGACTTGAAAAAAATTATACTAAGTGAAGTGAGCCAGACCCAAAGAAACATGGACTTTATAGTGTCCCTCAAAGGAATAATTAGCACAGGTTTAGGCTAGTCACAACACAGGATCACAAGAGCCCAATAGCTATGCCCTTATGGATGCATAAGATGATGCTAAGTGAAATGAGCTCCATGCTATGGAAATGACTGTTACATCATTGTTGTAATTACTTTCAACATGCATGTGAAACTGTAGCTTCTATTGTTGATGATCCTCTTGTATCCCCTTCCTGTGGTTGTACCTGCACTATCACTGAGTACCCTGGATACTGTATATACTGGTATTAGAACTAGGGAAGTCACAGGGCATAATCAAAATTGAGAGACAAAAGGATAAAAAGACAAATGACTCCAAAAGCAATACTTGCAAAACTGTTTGGTGTAAATGAACTGAACAATTCATGGGGGGAGAGAGAGAAAGTGGGGGGGTGGGAGGAGTGAGAGAGGAGGTAACGAACAGTACAAGAAATGTACCCAAGGCCTAACATATGAAACTGTAACTTCTCTGTACATCACTTTGACAATAAATAAGAGAAATAAATAAATAAATAAAATGTATCCCAAATTACAATGATTATTATTGACAAAATTATCAAAATTTATTTTTAATAATAAAAAAACTTGTCTTTCTTGATATTTGCATTGTTTCCTTTTCTTACTTAACAGCTTAATGGACATGTATTTACATAATAGATAGGTTTTATTCTTTTAGTGCAGTGGTTTCCAATATAGGAGTACAACTCCCAAAAATAGTCATTTAAATTTTTTTTTCTTGGAAGCCCAGAACTGGCAGCTCATGCCTATAATACTAGCTACTCAGGAGGCTGAGTTCTGAGGATCCTAGGTCAAAGCCAGCCTGTGCTATGAGACCCTCATCTCCCTATTAAACCACCAGAAACTGGAAGTAGAGCTGTGGTTCAAAGTGGTAGAGTGCTAGCTTTGAATAAAATAGCTTAGGGACAGTGCTCAGGCACTGAATTCAAGTCCCACAACTAACAACCAAAAAAAAAAGGAAAGAAAAGAGAGAGAGAGAGATTTTACTTGGACAATTTTGTTTTTCTCAAGAATTCAAATGGATATTGTAGCTTTTTCTAAACATTTCTATTATGGTAAAATACAATAAGGCTTCTAATTTATGTAGTCTTTAAGTAGCTGTACAAAAGGGCTTCTATTAAACAGTAGTTTATAATGCAGCTTGATCAATGTCACCCCTTCCACTGTTCCTGAACAACTTTCCCAGCCCCATCAATCTCCTGGGGTTCCATGGTTTCCTTTTCACATGTGTACATTTAATATAATGACTATATTCTCCAACTCCTTAATTACTTTTAAGTTTACAATTCAATTAAATAACACTCATAAATGTATCACTACCATTGAGCTCGAGAACACTTCACATCTTATAAAATTAAAACTTTCCCTTCTAGTTAATTACTTCCCTTTTCCCACAAGACCTTCCCTCCCATTCTACTTTTTGGCTCAACGCTAAGTACCTTATGTAGATGAGATCATACAGTATTTATCCACTATATAAATTTTAATAGATACATTTTTTTTTTTTGGCTGGGCCTGGGCACTGTCCCTGAGCTTCTTTTGCTCAAGGCTAGCACTTTACCACTTGAACCACAGTGCCACTTCTGGCTTTTGCTGTTTATGTAGTACTCAGGAATTGAACCCAGAGCTTCATGCATGCTAGGCAAGCACTCTACTACTAAGTCACATTCGCAGCCATTGGGTACAATTTGAATAGCTTATTTCAGTTAGGATGATATCCATAGGTTATAGTATTTGTGAAATTTTCCTTTTCTTTAAAGGGTGGATACGTTTTCGTGATGTGTAAGTATGATATTCCATTTAATGCTGCTACTGATACGAATGTAAAAATATTTCTTCAAAATATTCCTTTCAATTTGTCTGCATATGCATCCAGAACTGAGATAAGAAATAGCCATTCCATTGTTAATTTTTTAAGAAACTGTCATACTGTTTTCCACATTGGTTGGAATTATAATTTTTGAGTATACAAAAAAAGTGAATGGTAAATAATAGACTTTCTGCAATGAGGACAGCTCCACATAATGAAATCTTTATCATGTCCACACAACTTTAAATACGCCACTGGATAGTTCTGTAAGCAGACTGTAGTTGTCTTAGAACATTTACTTATTCATATAAAAATAATTTTTAAAAATTTAATATTGAATTTTATAGACTACAATAACTTAATTTCTGTTCAGAATTTGACCAATGTGCATCACTATTTTGAAAATAACTTTCTTAATAGCAGTGCTTCTTGAACTCCAAGGCCTCATTTATCCATCAGTCCATATTTGCAGCTTTCACACTCAGGTATTTCATATAAACATATGAACATCTATTTCACTATGTCATCTACAGTTGAATATGAATATTAACCTCTTAAAATAATTCTGTTTTGCAAATCACTGATTTGACATGGTTTGCCATGGAGTTTAAAGTAGCATGTCTAACATGCTCCACTTAATTCGCCAACACAATTGGTGCTTCTTAGAAAAAGAGCTGAGTCAATTTTATCACTCTAGCATGTTTCCAATATAAAATTGCCAATACATTTAGAATGTGGATTAAGCCATTCAACGCTTCCCAGAACTGATCCAGGTGTATCTCTGTGTGTCTTTGTTGTTACTTCTTTTTGCTGGTGACTGAGCTCTTCCCATGAGGAGGGCAGTGGGTACATTGTCTTCTTTAACTTACACAGAAGGTCTCCACATTCATCAATACTAGAGACTTTGACTCTCATTTGATTTCATCTCTGACTCCTCTGTAAACAACCCAAGAAGTCTGGGCCAGAGGCCTGGGCCAATTTCCTATGAACACAGAAAAGATAAAGAGATGGAAACAAGAGATTTAAACAGGCTCTTCTAAAAGACAGAACTGAAAATTGGCACTTTACAAGGCCTCATTGCTTTATTCATCACGAATCCATTTTTTTAGGTGTAGCTTGTTACCGAAAATAAAGCTCCATTCAAACAGACTGGAAAAAAATTCCCACACTCTGGGGAGCCAGATGGTCTTTTATTCATAAAATTCTATCACTTCAGGATATTATAAAAGTTTTAAACAAACAGAGCCCATAAAGTGTACTGAATTCCAGCCGGAAAAGAAAGTATTTTTAAAATGTCAATACTTAAACTCATATACACAGTAGTCAATGAATATGGATGTTATCTTGACTTTTTTCACAGTTAAGAGTGTTTCCTTTTGGAGTGACAAGGCAAGAGGCAAGTAACTGTACTGGGTTCACTAAAATGAAGAAATAAAAAGAGAAAAGCAACACATGGGTTTACTACCTTCAAACATATGTGTGACATTTGACATGGCAATACTCAGCCATTCTCAGAGCCAAAGAAAAGTTACCCTTTATACTATGGAGCATGTATATTTAAAGAAAAAAATTACAGTGAAAAGAGGAAGAGAGAAAGGAAAGGAGAGAAAAAAGAAGGAAGAAGAGGGAGGAAGGAAGAAGGAAGGAGATGAAGGGAGGGAGGATAAAAACGAGGGTAAGAGGAAGGGGACAATGGGAGGAGAGGAGCTGGGTAAAGGCAAGAGAGAGGACTACAGACAATAAAATAAAGAAGCAAGATAGAGTTTTGCTTAAAGAAACTTATCCAAAGGTTTGTTTTCTTTTCTTTGTTGTTTGTTTTTGCTTTGTTTTGTTTTGTTTTGTTTGCAGGTACTGATACTTGAACAGAGGACCTCAAACTCATTTGATTTCTTTGTTAAGCTGACACTATTCCACCTGAATTTCTAATTCTAGTTTTTGCTGGTTACTTTGGAGCCAGAGTCTCACAAACTTTTCTGTCTAGATGGCTCTGAACACTGGTCTTCCTGATCTCAGCCTCCTAAGTAGCTAGGATTAAATCGAACAAGCCACTGGTACTGGAATCCCAAGTCTTTTGACATAGAAGTGGAGCAAGATAGACTGAGTAAGATCCTCAGATAATCCACAGGCATAACAGCTTTTCACACATCAAACTACTAGTACAAGAGCTAAGGAATTCAGGTTCCAGTTTTTAATATGACAAAAGAAACATGCCTTGAAGAAAGCAGGCAGGAAAGGGTTGGTCATTTTATTCCTCTCCCAATGCCAAGGAGCTCAACATACTTAAAGGAGGGAATGAGAATTAGTCCAGGACTTAGACTTGAAATCCAGAAGCCCTGTGCTCGGCCTCCACAATGAGGAGAGGGAAGAAAATAGTAGCGATTGAAGAGCTGCACACAAGCTAGAGATCTCACAAGGTATGCCCAGCTCTGGTACCTGGCAGTGACTTGCGCAGCAGAACAGGCCCAAATTTCAAACGCATCAGTTGTAGTTTTGGAGTGGCCTAGGGAACAGAACACCTGTACTACTCTTGAGATTGTGCCTGGCTATGAGACAAAGGTGTGACCCATCATAACACAAGCCCTGGCAGCTAATAGTCGATTGCCATCATCTGCTCTAAATCTTGGCCAGCTCAGCTGTCATCAGGCTCATAAATAGTGCAGTAGAATTCCAAAGAACTAGGTAGAGATCTGCATTCCAGTAGGATCAATTCACCTTGCAACCTGTATCACCACTGGCCTGGAAGTGGGGTTGGTGTCTACCTGAGGGAGTCTGAGTTTCGCACTATGATATTTAGTCATGATTCATCTTAGCATTATCCTGGGCTATGGTCTTCCATTACCAATACTACCTAACCCTGAGCAGCAAAGTTTAAGACATTTTCCAGTGTGAGGTTTCATAAGCCCAGTACTCGTTTCCAAGACAAACTCTTGGTTTTACTACCCTGTCCTACCCATAGTGAATGGGGTTTTCTTGACCCCATCTTCAAGCCTACCTGTGGGCAGAGCCTCTGGAGAAGCACCCAAAAAAGGGAAAGCCATGGTCCAAGTCAACCAGATTCTACTTCAGCTAGGAGCACCAAAGCTTGGTTGAAGTGAGCCACAAGTCCATATGGGCCTTGGTCCTGACCCAGTATGCTAGTGTGCTGGTCTTGGTGGCCTGTGGGCTCAGAGTATGACATTGCATGGGGACTTAAGGGGCCACAGGTATAGCATAGGTGCGAAGGCTGACTCACCCATGATGGTTACGCCCAGAGCTGGACAAGAACATTGTGTCTCAATTTGTCATAGTTAAAATATGGAACCAGGAAACTTCCAGGAAGACGGCGGAAGAGCAGCAGAGCCCTAGCTGAGCTCCCTCCGACATCGCAGTTTTCCCATCCAACAGAAACTTTTACCCCTAGAAAGATAGCAAAAGTAAGTTATAACAGTACAGGGATTCTGGCCAGGAAGGAAAAATTGACTTTGCTTGGCTGAAAACTCAGATTTGAGCTCCAGGCGGTGTCCTGACACCACACCAGTGCCGGCACCGGCACAGTGCCCCACACTCTTGCAGCTAAAGCACTCAACAGAGACCGGGGAGAAATCCTCCAGATGGTGGCGTTCAGACTGATCGCAGGCTGAGCACGGATGGACTGAAATCGCAGAGAAAGCGTGAGTACCCCCACGAAAGTCACTCTCACTCGTACCCACAGAGCAGCTCCTCCCCCATCACCAGAGCAAAGCTCCATCTTTAACACTGGCATAGGGTCAGACCAGACTGGAGCTAAAGCCCACCTGGGGAAAGCAAGGACAAAGCGGCCATCTTTGAGAAGGGCAAGAGGGACCGACCAATGAGAGCCAGCTCCACACGTGAGTACGAACCCTGCCCAGGCGGGAGCTGGGGGGAGGGGTTGTCCTGGGCCTCAGCTCAGCTAGAGGTGGCCTGCCTGGACCGCTGGAATTCCTCAATTAAAAGCAAAAGCGGTGAGCAGCTACCGTACCAGCGGCACAGAACAGCCACACGGGAGATCAAACAGTTCCCGAGACAGCCCAATTCCCAGCTTGAAACAGAACTGAATTCCATACACTGCACTACCCAGGAGGACACCCCACCCAGGATGGAGGAACCTCCCCCAGGCAAGCAAGCCTCAGCTGGGTAAACCAGACCAAAGGCGACCCGTCCTGCTGAGTCCACAAGCCTGTTCAAAGCCAGGCATTAAAGACAGTGGCCCTACAGCAGACTGGTGGAGCCACAGTTCCCAAGACTGTTCACATCCCCATCTACAGAGGATGCCCAAGCCTTACCTGTAAGCTGTGTGAACCACAGAGCCCCAGGATTTCACTGACAGGGGAAAAGGGTCAGAGCAGATCCACCCCCTGTGAACTGAAAGCTAGTCAAAACAGCCAAGCAGCAGAATAGACAGCAGACCATGACAAGGAAACCAGAGACTGTAGAAAGCCCACCCAATCAAGGAAGACCCCTTTTTATTTTTTTATTTGTTCTCAAACGTTTTTTACGCTTTCTTTTTTTCTTTATATTTTCATTTCTGAAACGTCATTGGTTTGTTTTTGTTTTCCATTTTTAACCCATTGGTTCTATCAAGTTCTTTTTTGTTTGTTTTTTGTTGTTTGTTTTTTTTCCTGAATTTTTTTCTTTTTTCTTTTTTTTTTTTTAATTTATTTTTATTTATTTATTTATTTATTTATTTTGGCCAGTCCTGGCGCTTGCACTCAGGGCCTGAGCACTGTCCCTGGCTTCATCTTGCTCAAGGCTAGCACTCTGCCACTTGAGCCACAGCGCCACTTCTGGCCATTTTCTGTATATGTGGTGCTGGGGAATCGAACCCAGGGCCTCATGTATACGAGGCAAGCACTCTTGCCACTAGGCCATATCCTCAGCCCCTATTTGTTATTTTTAAAATAATTTTTCTCTGTTAAGTGCATCCGTCTTCCAGTATTTTTTCTTTATTTCTCTCTTTGCATTCTCATTCTTTAAAAATTACTTTCCTATGAATAACACCTCCACCCTATACTGCTAACTCTCCATTGTCTATCATTTTAACCTTGTTCTTTCTACTGATTCTACCCTCCTCCACATTTCCACGTCACTGAAACTAAACCAAAATCATCACACATTCTACTCTATTCTCTTTACTACCTCTACCTTACCCTCCTGACTTACTTCTAGCAACTCCAGATTCCATTGACTCCTGGTTACTGGATAGAGGGTATCCCTGCTTATTACGAGTGAATCAAAGGGGTTCATAGAGAAAGCCAGTCCAAAAAGAACTTAATATAAGAAAAAAAATTGCTCATAGGGTTGTAACAGTAAATAAGTAACTACTGCATACAGGGCTCAGGATTGATTGTTATATTGAAACTGTATTCTTTGGGAATACCAAATATAATTTTATACACAGGTATAAAAGGTGTACATATATAATAGTGAACTAAGATTTACACAACAGTGCTTGGTCAGGTCTGCTTTGGGTCTTAAACGGTGCTCACAGGTGCTTGTAGTTTGGCATTCCCAAAGCAAATGGGCAGAAGACACAAGAAAGATGGCAAACAGTGGAGTATTATCTCCCACTCAAAACAAGCAGGAAGCAGAGCAGTAAATCAAAGACATAGAAGAGAACCCTCAAAATGCTCTACAAAGTCTACTGATAAATATGATAAATGAAAAGTTTGAATCTCTTCAGTCAATTATTCTAGAGTGTGTGGAGGCAAAGCAAAAATTAATGGAGAATTTCATGGCCTCCACAAATAGAAAGATAATTGAACTTCAAGAGTCAAATGAAAGATAACTACCCAGCTAAAAGATTTGAAAGACAGCACTCAAAACCATATTAATGAAGTTAATGAAGTAAAGAAGTACATGCAGGATCTAAGAGATAATTATAGCAAGAACATGGAAATCATCAGGAAAGACCAGTCAGAAGGAAAAGAGATTCGAAATCAAGTAGCCAGCCTACAGTCCTGACTAGCTGAAGCAGAGGAGTGAATCTCAGGAGCTGAAGATTCCCTAGAATCTATGGAGAAAGATAAAAAATCAATATAAAACCAATCCAATCGACAAAACAGATCGCTCCAGGAGATTCAAGATACAATCAGAAAGCCCAATTTAAGGATACTAGGTGTTGAGGAAAATCTGGAGAAGGAAGTTAATGGAATAGGCAACCTATTTAACAGAATATTAGCCAAGAAGTTCCCAAATATCCAGAAGGATAGGCCTATACAGATAAAAGAAGCATTTAGAACCCCAAACCGACCAGACAAGAATAGGACATCTCACCAGCACATTGTGATCAAAACAGGATCAATAGAGTCCATGGAAAGAATCCTTAAAGCTATTAGGGAGAAGAAAACAATCACATATAAAGCAAAAGAAATCAGAATTACCCCAGACATCTTAGCAGAGACTATGAAAGCAAGGAGAGCCTGGAATGAGGTATACCAAACCCTAAATAAAAATAACTACCAACCAAGAATACTGTACCCAGCTAAACTCTCATTCATAGCCAAAGGTCAAATAAAAGTCTTCCACAGTAAGAGAAAATGAGACAATATATCTCCACCAAACCAGCTTTGCAGAAAATCCTCAAAAATGTACTATACAGGGAAAATAATCAAGACCCCAATGCAGACAGAGAAATGAACCCTAACTAGTAAACCAGAATATCAGATCACCAAATGGGAAGACTCAGCCTTTAACAAGATAGGGATAATGAAAGGAACAAATGATCATCTCTCAATGCTAACTCTCAACATTAATGGACTTAATTTGCCAATCAAATGACATAGGCTCATAAGTTGGATCAAAAATCAAGATCCATCTTTCTGCTGCCTCCAAGAGACTCATCTATCCAGCAAAAGGAAACATCTTCTAAAAGTGAAAGGCTGAAATAAAATCTATCAAGGAAATGGCCCCCATATGCAGGCCGGAGTTGCAATCCTAGTATCAGACAAAATCGACTTCAAATTAAAAAAGGTAAGAAGAGACAAAAAAGGTTACTACATACTAGTAAAGGGATCTCTCCTACAGGACAATATAACCATCCTAAATATCTACACATCAAATACAGGAGCACTCTACTTCATCAAACAAACACTACTGACTCTAAAAACACTCATAGACCCAAACACATTGATAGTTGGGGAGTTTAACACTCCACTGTCACCTCTGGATAGATCAACACGCCAAAAACTGAACAAAGTAACCACATTTGCATAGACCAACTAGACTTAATCGACATCTACACAATATTATACCCTGCAACAACAAAATACACATTCTTCTCAGCGGCACATGGAACATTTTCCAAAATAGATCACATCTTAGGGCACAAAGAAAATATGTACAAATTCAGAAGTATTAAAAACATTCCCTGCATTATCTCAGACCACAATGGAATAAAATTAGAACTCAACTCAAACAGTCATCACAGAAAATCCTACAGTTCATGGAGACTAAACAACACACTGCTGAACCATCAGAGGGTCATTGAAGAAATTAAAACGGAAATTCAAATGTTTATGGAATTCAACCAAGATGAGTACACAAAGTACCAGCTCCTTTGGGACACAGCAAAGGCAGTACTCAGAGGAAAATTTATATCTCTGAATGCATACACCAACAAACTGGGGAAACAGCAACTCAATCATTTAAGGAAACACCTTAATTTACTTGAAGGAGAACAAGCCAAACCCCAAGTCAATAGACAGAAGCAAATAATGAAAATCAAATCAGAATTAAATCAATTAGAGACAAAAAAAAAACATCGAAAGAATCAACAAAACAAAGAGTTGGTTCTTTGAAAAAATCAACAAGATAGACAGACCCCTAGCAAACCTGACAAAAAACGAAGGCAGCACACTCAAATAAAAAAGATAAGTGATGAATCAGGTAACATCACCACAGAAACAACCAAAATTCAGACCATAATAAGGGACTATTTTGCAAACCTTTATGCCAACAAATTCGAGAACTTGGAAGAAATGGATGATTTTCTAGAAAAAATTCATATCCCCAAACTCAACCATGAAGATTTAAACCTTCTAAACAGTCCCATATCCAGTATTGAATTAGAAACGGCAATAAATGATCTCCCATCCAAGAAAAGCCCAGGTCCAGATGGATTCACAGCAGAATTCTACAAGGCCTTCAAAACAAAATGCACACTAATATTTCTCAAACTCTTCAATGAAATTGAAGGAGAACTTTCACTACCAGACACTTTCTATGAAGCCAGTATAACCCTCATCCCAAAACCAGGCAGGGACTCATCATGGAAAGAGAACTATAGACCGATTTCCCTGATGAACATAGACTCAAAAATTCTCGACAAAATTCTGGCAATAGACTTCAACAGGTCATTAAAAAAATAATACACCATGATCAAACTGGATTCATCCCAGGGATGCAAAGTTGGTTCAATACACGCAAGTCAATTAATGCAATTCACCACATCAACTGGAGCAAGGTAACGAACCACATGGTTATATCACTTGATGCGGAGAAAGCATTTGATAAAATCCAGCACCCATTTATGCTAAAAGCCCTGGAAAAATTGGGATTCCAGGGAGCATTCCTGAATATAATCAAGGCAGTTTATGGCAAACCAACAGCAAGCATAAGTCTAAATGGTGAAAAACTAAAGCCATTCCCATTAAAATCAGGAACAAGACAGCGATGTCCACTCTCTCCCCTTTTTTTCAACATAGTACTAGAATTCCTAGCCAGAGCAATTAGGCAAGAAGAAAATATAAAGGGGATCGAAATAGGAAAAGATGTAGTTAAACTTTCTTTCTGTGAAGATGACATGATCCTATACCTAAAGAATCCCATAGACTCTACCCCCAAGCTACTAGAGCTGATCCAAAACTTTGGCAAAGTTGCAGGATATAAAATAAACCCTCAAAAATCAACGGCCTTTCTCTATGCTAACGACCCAAAAACAGAGGCTGAAATCAGGAAAACAACTCCTTTTGTAATAACGTCAAAAAACATAAAGTACCTAGGAATAACCTTAACCAAAGAAGTGAAAGACCTCTATGATGAAAACTTTAAAAACATGAAAAATGAAATTAAGGCAGAACTAAGGAAATGGAAAAACCTCCCATGCTCCTGGATTGGGAGGATTAATATAATCAACATGGCAATATTGCCAAAGGTTATCTACAAAATCAATGCAATACCCATTAATATCCCAACACCATTCTTTAATGAAATAGAGGAAGCAATCCAGAAATTCATACGGAACAATAAAAGACCTGAATAGCAAAAACAATCCTAAGCAGAAAGAACGGTGCTGGAGGAATTACAATACCCAACGTCAAGCTGTATTATAAAGCTATAGTAATAAAAAAAAAAAAAAAACAGCTTGGTATTGGCACTGGAACAGGCCTGAAGACCAATGGAACAGAATTGAAGACCCGGGAATGAACCCACAGAACTACGCCACTTAATCTTTGATAAAGGAGCTAAAACAATAGTTTGGGAGAAAGATAGCCTCTTTAACAAATGGTGCTGGCAAAGCTGTTTCAACACATGCAACAAACTAAAACTAGATCCTTATATATCACCCTGCACCAAAATCAATTCCAAATGGATCAAAGACCTAGAAATCAAAACAGACACCATGAAAACACTAATCAAAGGAGTAGGAGAAACACTTGGGCTCCTTGGCACAGGATGGAACTTTCTTAACAAAGACCCAGAAAGGCTACAAATCAAAGAAAGGTTAGACAAATGGGACTTCATCAAACTGCAGAGCTTCTGCAGGGCAAAGGACATAGCTCACAAGATAAACAGATAGCCCACAGATTGGGAGAAGGTCTTTACTGGCCATTCAACGGACAAAAGCCTCATATCTAAAATATATGCAGAACTAAAAAAAATTACCTTCCTCCAAAACAAAACCGCAAAGAACCAATAGTCCCCTCATCAAGTGGGCTAGAGACTTAAAAAGAGATTTCTCTGATGAGGAAAGAGAATGGCCAAGAGACATATGAAAAAGTGCTCTACATCACTGGCCATAAAAGGAATGCAAACCAAAACAACAATAACAACTGTTGGAGGGGATGTGACCAAAAGGGAACCCTACTCCATTGTTGGTGGGAATGTTGGTGGGTTCAGCCACTCTGGCAAGCGGTATAGAGATTCCTCAGAAGGCTAAACATAGAACCTCCCCTATGACCCAGCAGCCCCACTTTTGGGTATCTATCCAAAAGACCACAAACATAATCACACTGAAGCCACCAGCACAACACTGTTCATCGCAGCACAATTTGTCATAGCTAGAATCTGGAAGCAACCCAGATGCCCCTCAGTAGAAGAATGGATCAGGAAAATGTGGTACATATACACAATGGAATTTTATGCCTCTATCAGAAAGAATGACATTGCCCCATTTGTAAGGAAATGGAAGGACCTGGAAAAGGTTATACTAAGTGAAGTGAGCCAGACCCAAAGAGACATGGACTCTATGGTCTCCGTTATAGGGAATAAATAGCACAGTTTTAGGCTAGTCACAGCAGAGGATCACAGGAGCCCAATAGCTGTACCCTTACGAACATATAAGATAATACTAAGTGAAATGAACTCCATGTTATGGAAACTATTATTGTAACTACTTTCAACGTGCCATATGTAATTGTAGCCTCTATTATTGATGATCTTCTTGTATCACCTTCCTGTGTTTGTACCTACACTTTCTCTGTATCTTATCTGAGTATATTGGAAACCGGGTATACTGGTATTAGAACTGGGAAATTGGAAGGGAATACCAAAATCGAGAGACTCGGGGTAAAAAAAAGACAAACAACTACAAAAGCAATATTTGCAAAAGTGTTTGGTGTAAATGAACTGAACAACTCATGCGGGGGAAGAGAAAGTGGGAGGGGGTAGGGGGGAATGAGGGACGAGGTAACAAACAGTACATGAAATGTATCCAATGCCTAGTGTATGAAACTGTAACCTCTCTGTAATTCAGTTTGATATATATATATATATATATATATATATATATATATATATATATATATATATATATGGAACCAACCCAGATGCCCCTCAGTAGACTAATGGATCAGGAAAATGTGGTACATATACACAAAGGAATTTTATGCTTCTATCAGAAAGAATGGCGTTGCCCCATTCGTAAGGAAATGGAAGGACTTGGAAAAAATTATACTAAATGAAGTTAGCCAGACCCAAAGAAACATGGAATCTATGGCTTCCCTCTTAGGGAATAATTAGCACAGGTTTACGCTAGTCACAGCAGAGGATCACAAGAGCCCAATAGCTATGCCCTTATGAACACAAATGATGATGCTAAGTGAAATGAACTCCATGTTATGGAAACAAGTGTTATATCACTGTTGTAATTACTTTCAATATGCCATGTGAATCCGTTGCTTTTTTTATTGTTTTTGTTGATGATCCTCTTGTATCCCCTTCCTGTGGTTGTCCCCGCGCTATCACTGCATCTCATCTGAGAACCCTGGATACAGTAAATACTGGTATTAGAACTAAGGAATGAAAGGGAATATTAAAATCAAGAGACAAAGGATAAAAAGACAAGTGACTCCAAAAGCAATACTTACATAACCATTTGGTATAAGCCGGCTGAACAACTCATAGGAGGAGAGGGAAAGGAGGAAGGGGGAGTGGGGAGTGAGGGAGTAGGTAAAAAATAGTACAAGAAATGTATCCATGGCCTAATATATGAAACTCTAACCCCTCTGTACATCACTGTGACAATAAATAAGTAATTATTATTTTAAAAAATAAATAAAATGTGGAAACCCAGATGAAAAAAAGAGAATATTGTGTCTGACCACAGGCTGGTAAGTGTGCATAAAAGTTCTGATTTTACTCTGTTCCCAGAGAAAGGCTTCCAGGGCAGATTACTATGTGAGAGCCATCTCCCTAGAGAGCAGAGTAGTTTTTGTACTCTCTACTTTCCATAGGTATGAGACAAGCACAAATATAGATACAAATATCAAAGCCAAAGGTCACCAGTCTATCCCAAACTCTCATTGGTAAAATATACAGAGGAAATTCTCTAAGCTGAAAACCACAACAGAAAAAAAAAGTGACTCGTGCCTGTAATCCCTACTCAGGAAGCTGAGATGTGAGGATCAAAGTTTGAAGCCAGCCTGGGCAAAAAAGTCCAGGAGACTTATCTATGATTAATCACCAAAAAGCCAGAAGTAGAGCTGTGTTCAAATGATAGAGCACTAGCTTTCGGCAAAAGAAAAAAAAAGGTCAGGAATAGCAACCACATCCTGAGTTTCAGCTCTAAGACCAGCATTTTGAGAATGGTACAAATAACTTATGGGAATACATCACTTCTCCTGATAACAGACTTCCAGTTAAAGCAGCTCCGGACATCGTATGAGACTTTCATGGTACTGAAGGAAAAAACCCTTTTATCCAAGAATAATATACCCAGCAAATCTGTGACTCTACCAGATATACAAAAGCTTAGAAAATGTAACTTCATCAGACCTTACCTCTAAGAAATGGTAAAGTAAATTATACAAACTTAAAGAAATACTAATGAGTAAGAAAAATGCACAGCAAATATAAAACTTACATTTGTGAGCCTAACTACTGTAGAGCTGTGATGTGAGTTCAGAGCCAGCCCAGACAGACAATTAATTCACAAGAGATTTATCTCCAATGAACTTCAGAAATGGAGGTGTGGCTCAAGTGGTAGAATGCCACCTATAAGCAAAAAAAAAAAAAAAACAAGGGAGAGCTCAAGGCTCCGAGTCCAATTGCCAGTACTAACAGCATCAAAAAATTTTTTCACTAGTAAAAGTAATTATACAAATTCAGAGTACTCTAGTATTTCTAGTATTATAAAAATGATATATAAATTACTCATATCTTTAGTATGCAGACAATAAAAATAACAATGTATCAAGTGATAGAAATATAGAAAGATATAGAGTAGGATTTCAAAAATTCAAAATATGGACTAGAAATGTAACTCAACGGTAGCACACTTGTCTTGAAAATTCAAACACCAGCACCATCAGAAGTCAATGAATAAAAATGGGAGAAATACTATCAACCAACCACTAGCAGAGTATTTTCTTATTAATATATTTTCTCCTGCTCTTCTTCCTTCCTTCCTTCCCTTCCTTCCTTCTTTCCTTCCTTTCTTCCTTTCTTCCTTCCTTCCTTCTTCCTTCCTTCCTTCCTTTCTTCCTTCCTTTCTTGCTTTGCTTTTTCTGTTGTTGTTGTGGGGCTTGAATTCAGTGCCTGGGCACTGTCACTGAGCTCTTTAGCTCACAGCTAGCTCTCTACTACTGGAGCCACAGCTCTACTTCCAATTTTCTGATGATTAATTTGAGGTAAGAGTCTCACAGACTTTCCAGCCTGGGCTTTGTTTTGAACCACCATCTTCAGATCGGAGCCTCTTGAGTGGCTAGGATTACAGGTGTGAGCTACCAGCACCCAGCTTCTCTTGTTCACTTGTTTTTATTCTTATCTCAACATGATTGTGCTAAGTTTCTATCCTCCCAAAATATTGTGTTATAATTAAAAGATCTTTTATAAGCCTTATGGTCACCACAATTTAAAAATCTAGTATACTATCTACAACTAATAAGGAATCAAACACATTAAGAGTATTTTGTGTAATCAGCAATGGAAACTGTAAGAGAGGGAGAAAGGAACAACTACAAAGCTAGGAAAGCACTTACATAATGGTAATAGTAAGATTTTATCTATCAAGAATTACCTATCAAGAAAAACAAGGGTGTAAGATATCACAAGAAATGTACTCACTGCCCTATTATGTAACTGTACCCTTTTGCACAACACCTTGTCAAGAAAATTTAGTTAATAAAAAAAGTGAAAAAAAATAATTACCTTAAATGTAAATGGATTGAATTTTGTGATTCAAAGCATGGGGTGGTTCAATAGATTTTTTAAAGAAAGACACATTCATATGTTGTTCACAAGAAGCTCATATCTGCCATCACTAAGGAGACTTAAAGTGAATGGAATAAGACATTCCATGAAAGTAGGAGCCAAAGGAAACTAGGGGTCATCATACCTCCACTTCCCACTTTTACTGAATAATTAGAGATAAAAGTCTCTTGGATTTGTCTGTCTAGGCTGGCTTTGAACATCAATCCTCAGATCTGAGTCTCCTGAGTGGCTAGGATTACAGGTGTGAGACACTGGTACTTTTGGGGTACTACTGTATAGTATGGTGACACAGATAGCCCATATATGTGGTACATTTCACAAAACTCAAAGAAAGAATTTTTAAAGTTTTCATCACGGAGAAATGCTTGAGTGGATAAAAATGTTCAACCTGATTTAAACACTATGAAATCAATGTATGCATTAACCAATGTCTCCATTAATATGCAACTTTTGTATATTAGTTTAAAAAATGTACCAGTTAAAATGAAAAAAGCCGAGGGGGGTGGGTATGAGGGACAAGGTAAAAAACAGTACAAGAAATGTATCCAATGCCTAACGTATGAAACTGTAACCCCTCTGTACATCAGTTTGATAATAAAAATATGAAAAAAAATGAAAAAAGCCAGGCATTGGTGGCTCATCCCTGTAATCCTAGCTACTCAGGAGACTGAAATCTGATGATTGTGTTCAAAGCTAGCCCAGGCGGGGGGGGGGAGGGGGGTGGATAAAGATGGCACTGACAGAGTAGGGAGGCACCCCGACTCTCTCCAACTGAATAGCGAGCTGGAAACTCCAACACCCAACACCCCATCAAGAACCGAGCAAAACCAGTAGCCAGAAGCAGTGGAGAAATACAGGAAAACAAAAAGGAACAAAAAAGAAGAGCCGAAAACCTACACGGAGCCGGAGAATCTCCGGGGCACCCTCCCCCCACCAGCCGACCCTGGCCCAAACAGGCCAGGCTGGGAAAGGGGAACCCGGCGATCGGCAGACAGGCTGCCAGGAGCGCAGAATCCAGATAGCAGGAGACCCCACGGTCAGGGTGGGTCCACACAGGAGGGTGCGGACCAAGACACACAACAGCAGTGACGAGAAGTTCGGGTCCACACCGGGTTCAGACAGGGGGACCCAGCGCGGCAGAAGGAGGGAACCGGGGAAGCCACCACGACACTTCACCACCCCCTGAGGGACCAATGGCTGCGCGGGACACACACACAATGCAGGATCAGTGAGTCCCCCATTATCCCCTCACCCAACGGGAGACCAGCTATCAGAGACCCAAGCCCGACAAAGAAGCTAGATCTCCCTCCCTCCTCCTCCCCACCCCGTGGAACAAAGAACCCCCAAATCAGGCGGGAAGCTCCCATCAGGCGCTGGGAAGCCAGTTTAGTAGGGGAAGGGCGGAGCAGCCCCAAGGCCCCACAGGTTCCTGAACTGGCAGAACCGGCCCCGCCCCTTTCCCAACACGGGCCGGGGGACGGCCGGCAGGGCAAGCCCCACCCGAGGTGCCTGGACCTAGCAGACTTTTACAAATAAAATCACAGGCGCTGGTGGGCAATACCAGCCCAGCAGGGTCACCTGAGCCTGATCATGTCCCCCACCTCGCAGCGGAGGCGAGGTCTGAGGGTATTAACCCACACCCAGACAGTCGATCCCACTGGGCCCCACACATACCACCCCCCCCCAACGGACTCGCGGGAGGGCGCAAACACAACCCAACAACCTGGGGCTCACTCTGGGAGGCATACCCCGCTAAAGTGCCTGTTGTAGTGGATGCACAGCATACAGGAGGGCGGGCCCCCCGGCGACAGCGCCCACTCTGGTAGGCGTACCCTGCACTGGTGGGCGGGGCCATAGCGGCAGCACCTGCTGCCGTAGACACTCCTACACAGGAGGGAAGGAAGAGCTACAAACCAAACCTGAGAAGCTATCCACAGATCTCCAGATGCGCAAATCACAAAGAAACATAACTCAGTTCATCAAAGGGCAAGCCAACTCGCCAGCTCCAAAAAGCAGCACGACTGAAGAGGAGATGGAGACTAAAAAAGCAAATGAGGCCATGTTAACAGGAATGATGGAAAGCGTCAGAAATGAAATCAGAAAACAATTCCAGGACTTTAGAGCGGAAATCTGGAAGAACACCCAGGAAGCCAAGAAAGAAATGGAAGCAAAACTGGATACAATGCAAGCCTTCTTTAAAGAAATGGAAGCAAAAATAGATACAATGCAAGCCGCCTTTAAAGAAAATCTCCACATCCTGAGAATTGAAATGCATGAAAAAATAGATTTAAAATACAACTCTTTAAAGGAAGAAATTTCCACGATCAGAGCTGATATGACAACCATAAATAGCTCTCTGACATCCATAAACTCCGCAATTGAAACCATAACACACAGAGTGGACCATATGGAATCCAGAATCTCTCGCCTGGACGATGAAGCAGCCGACAACAACCAGAAAATGACCACACTCCAAGAAAAGGTGAAGCTTCAGGGCAGAATAATCTAGGAACTAATGGACAAAGACAAGAGATATAATCGTAGCATAACTGGAATAGAAGAAGGAGCTGAATACCAGAGCAGAGGGCATGTTCTCAATAGTCATTGCAGAAAACTTCCCCAATCTCACAGGGGACCCCATCCAGGTAACCGAAGCCTATAGGACACCTGGCAGGCCAGACTGCAGGAAAGCCACCCCAAGGCACATAATATTCAAGACTACAGACCTCAAGATTAAAGAGCAAATTCTGAATTCAGCCAAAGCGAAGAAGGAAACTCTCTACAACGGGAAGAGGATTCGAATAACATCTGACTTATCCACACAAACTTACCAAGCTCGAAGTGAGTGGAAGACCACCATCCAAGTACTTCAGGCTAACAATTTTCAACCTCGGATCAAATATCCAGCAAAATTGGAGCTCACATTCGAAGGGAAAACCAGATATTTCCACACCAAAGGAGTATGTGAATAAAAAACCAGCCCTACAGCGAATTCTAAGAGGGGAGCCCCACCCAACAGAGATCATAAAAGACACACAGACAGAATCAGAAAGAAACTTCAATAGCCAAAGTCCAACAGAAAGAACAGCTCACTAAAGACAAGAAAAAAAAAGAGGAAAAAACAGCCCAACAAGAAAATGGAAGGAGAAAAAACACCCTTATCCTTGATCTCTTTAAATATAAATGGTTTAAACTCCCCGATAAAGAGGAGCAGACTGGCAGAATGGATTCGCAAACAAAAAGTTGACACCTGCTGTCTACAAGAGACCCACCTTACAGCAAGAGACAAAAACAGGCTTTGAATGAAAGGATGGAGCAAGATCTACCAAGCAAATGCACCCACCAAAATGGCAGGTGTAGCCATTCTGACCTCAGACAAGCTGGACTTCTCATTAAAGTCAACTCAAAAAGACAAAGAAGGACACTACATATTAATACAAGGAAAAATCCAGAATCAAGAAATCACGGTGATAAATGTATACTCACCAAACAAAAGAGGCCCTACATATGTCAAGCAAATTCTCACAGAATTACAGAGCAAGATAGACGCAAACACAATCAATAAGGCAATAAGGCAAGAGGAGGACATCAAAGTGATCCACATCGGCAAGGAAGAAATCAAGTTATCCCTATTCACAGACGACATGATCTTATATCTGAAGGACCCAAAAAACTCAGTACCCAAACTCCTACACCTAATAAACCAATTTGGCAAAGTAGCAGGATACAAAATCAATCCACAAAAGTCAGCAGCTTTTCTGTACACCAGCAATAGACAAACAGAAAAGGAAATTATGGAAACAATTCCATTTACAGTAGCCAAAAAAAGAATAAAGTACCTAGGCATCAACTTAACCAAGGACATGACGGACCTATTCAATGAAAACTACAAAAATCTAATAAGGGAAATCAAAGAAGACACCAGGAGATGGAAAGACCTCCATGCTCATGGGTAGGCAGAATCAATATAGTGAAAATGGCCATATTGCCCAAATTGTTATACAAATTCAATGCAATACCTATCAAAATCCCAGCCACATTCTTCACTGAAATAGAGAAACCAATCCATAAATTCATATGGAACAGCAAAAAACCTAGAATAGCCAAAGCAATTCTAGGCAAAAAAAATAGTGCAGGAGGTATCACAATACCAGACTTCAAGCTCTACTATAAGGCCATCATAACAAAAACAGCATGGTATTGGTATAAAAACAGATCGGAAGACCAGTGGTAGAATTGAAGACCCAGAAATAAAACCGCACTCTTACAGCCAACTGATATTCGACAAAGGAGCTAAAGACATACAATGGAATAAACATAGCTTCTTCAACTACTGGTGCTGGGAGAACTGGGCAGCCATATGCAGAAAACTCAAAGTAGACCCAAGCCTGTCACCATGCACCAAGATCAACTCAAAATGGATCAAGGACCTCAACATCAGACCTGAATCCTTGAAACTACTGAAGGACAGAGTAGGAAAGACACTAGAACTTATAGGCACAGGAAGGAACTTCCTGAATAGAGTCCCAGGGGCACAACAGTTAGGAGAGAGACTCAGCAAATGGGACTACTACAAATTAAAAAGTTTCTGCACAGCTAAGGTCATAGCCACCAAAATAGAAAGACAGCCAACGATATGGGAAAGGATGTTTACCAGCACAGCAACAGACAAAGGCCTGATATCGGTCATCTACAGAGAACTCAAAAAACTAAGCCCCTCCAAGCCCAATAAACCTATTAGGAAATGGGCAAAAGAGCTAAAGAGAGACTTCACAAGAGAAGATATAAAAATGGCAAAGAAACACATGAGGAAATGCTCAACATCCCTGCTAGTAAAGGAAATGCAAATAAAAACAACCCTGAGATACCACCTCACCCCAGTTAGAATGGCCTATACTCTGAACTCAGGAAACAACAAATGCTGGAGGGGGTACGGGGAAAGAGGAACCCTTCTCCATTGTTGGTGGGAGTGCAAATTAGTACAACCACTTTGGAGAACCGTATGGACGTTTCTCAAAAAGCTCAATATAGACCTACCCTATGACCCAGCCATACCACTCCTAGGCATCTATCCTAAACAGCAAACCCCAAGATATCAAAAAGACATTTGTACTTCCATGTTTATCGCTGCACAATTCACAATAGCCAAAATATGGAAACAACCCAGATGCCCCTCCACAGACGAATGGATCCAAAAAATATGGTACTTATACACAATGGAATACTACATAGCGATTAGGAATGGTGAAATATTGTTATTCGCAGGGAAATGGTCAGAACTCGAACAAATAATGTTGAGCGAGACAAGCCTAGAACACAGAAAACAAAGGGGCATGATCTCCCTGATATATGACTGTTAACAAAGGGAGACGGAGAGACAGTAGAGACCAAGTCTGTGAATACTATATATGTTCTTGATACATTGTATATTGTATATATGTCTACCTGACCTAGAGAAGGGATAGAAAAACAGGACGTAAGATATCACAAGAAATGTACACACTGCCCTACTATGTAACTGTACCCTTTTTGCACAACACCTTGTAAAAAAATTTGTGTTCAATTAATAAACACACACACACACACACACACACACAAAAAAGCTAGCCCAGGCAGCAAAGTCTGTGAGACAATTTCCTCCAATTAAATACTAAAACGCCAGAAATGGTGCTGTGGCTCAAAGTGGTAGAGTGCTAGCTTTGAGAGAGGATAAAGAGTCTTGTGTAAACATATTTTACAAAGTGATACCTCCAAACACACGCTTCATGTTGTTTTTAATAAATTGAGCTAGTGTTTCATAGAAGTGTGAGCTTTTGTGTAGCAGCTGAAATGACTTGGATGGAAGTGGTGTGAGCTAGAATACATGGTTGAGAGCCTGGTATTCATAGCCATTTTCATGTGATATAAAACTTGGTTCCAAGTACCTTCAATTGTAAACATTACTATAGAAATTCATATTTACTCATTTTCTGTTTCTAATGAGATTGTTGGTGACGTTATGTTTCTTTGTGGGTTTTGGACTGAGATGACAACAATTTTTATTCAAAAGAGCAGCATCTCCCTGTCTCATACACTCTCAGGCTCTGTTCACATATCATTTCTTTTCACTGTGGACTTTAAGCCATTCTTATTCCTTTGCCTAAAATGCCCTTAAGACTTCCCCTATCCTCCCTTCTCCCTCTACACCCTATCACCCCATTTTACAGGCACCAATATAAAAGGATAATATGAGAGAGAGAGAGGTGATAACTAAAGGAAAACTCAAAAATTTTGATGTAAAACAAAGTTCAAACAGCTACAGATTCAAGTGTAAAAACAGAGTGAGCTTGGATCTTTGCTGATGGGCTTGAAACATTTATACCAGCCAGCTCTGGGTTCATTCAGAAACAAATAAATCCTTATCTGCTTAGTAGATACTGTACATTACTGTACATTAGTTGCTGTTAAGTATGATTAGAGCTGATACAGCTATCAGTAAATATTTGTTGGCTTATTGCGTCATTACTTAGTGGTTTGTTTCCCAGCCTCTTTATTTATTTTTTAACCTTCAGTGGTGTGACCCCTCTGGGATTTCTGGAGATCACCTACAAAAACACATTCTCCATGGTCCTCTCACTCCAACTTGGACCATTTTCAAGCCATAATTATTTAAAAAAAAAAAAAAAAAAAGAGTTGCTTTCTAAGCCCTCCTTTTCTGTTCCAAGGTTGTGACCCTCAGATGTAGAGAGGGTCATTTGACATTTCAACACCAACTAGCTTGGTCTCAGTTGTATTTTAAAATGAGATCCTACAAATATTGGGACTTGTAGCACAGACTTTGTTTGTTTTTTGTTGTTTTTTGCCAGTACTAGGGCTTGAATTCAGGTCCTGAGCACTGTCCCTGGCTCTTTTGCTCAAGGCTAGCACTCTACCACTTGAGCCACAGCACCACTTCTGGCTTTTTCTATATATGTGGTGCTGAGGAAATGAACCCAGGGCTTCATGTATGCAAGGCAAGCACTTTACCACTAAGCCAGATTCCCAGCCCACACAAAGTGCTTTATCACCCATACTCGGGATTTTAAACCCCTTTGCTGATTGTGTTTGTTCTTATTTCTTTTTTCATGAAGAGTAACATTTTTAAAAAGAAATTATAAAAGAATTAGATGAAAATTCTATATATAACCACCTTCTTGAAGTTTATAAAAATTGATGTTTGTGAGACCCACACTGGGGGAATGGCAGTAATACCACAGACACCTTCCTGAATGTCCAATTTTTTTTTTGCCAATGTGAATAATAAAGGCTGTTCTATTTTCTCTAGCTTTACACTCTATCATCTTGCCCATGATGAGACGTTGAGACAGAAGAATAATTGAGTTAGTTGGGTTTCAAATGTCTTGTTTTGTCACTTACTGACTTCATAATCCTGAGGAAGTCCTTTCAGACAGTCAGATTCTTCTTCTGTCAGGACTGTAATGGGGTCTCAGAGAACAGGGTTGTTAGAGAGATTAATGAGACAATACACATAAAGCATCTAATCCACTACCCGCTCATGGAGAACAAATGACCAGTTGTAACTCTACTGTAAAAACCAAAATGAAGAACATAAGACTTTGTCTCCACAATGGAATAGTCTTTCTAAAGTGAGTTTTTGAGTGATTATATGCAAATTTGAATGATTATATGCGAGTTCTTTAAAAAAAATCTACCTTTGCCTTAAAATATAAATAATATGATTATAAAACAATATGTAATGATGCCAAATCTCTAAAGTGTTAGCATGTAATGTTATTTATATTTCAAGTCTTATAAACTTAGCATTAGAAGAGGAACTTTGGCAATATTGAATCACATAAAAGTTAAGAGCTGATAAATTTGAAGTTAAAGGTGACTTAATAGTAAAATGAAACACGAAGATAAATGAAAAACTCTTGGGTCTCAACAAATGAACTATAACAAATAGCTAATGAATGCTGATAGCTAAGGAAATTGAAGCCTCATTGACTTCCTCCATTTCTCCAATTTCTGAACATTTATGCTTTTTGAATAAACATTGTTATGAAAAATAGCACAACCCTAGAATTACACTTTTTGCATAGTCTACGTGTTTAATAACAGGCCAGAAGAGGTTCAAAGAGACCCTCCTCCAAAATACTCTTAGTTCAAAGAGACCCTCTAAAATACTATTTGTTCCACAGCTTACTACTGATCTGGACTTATTTACCTCTGTGGTAAACTAGTTCACAGAAATGACCTCTACACAGAACCCATTCTGGTCAATTACTTTAGGAGAGCACCTTATTTTCCTCAGAACTTAAGTTTTCGGTGTTTCAAAATTTGTTTTTTGCAGTGTCAAGCTCTGATGATATGTGTGACATTAGGAAAAAGGTGGGGTCATATGCAGAGGAAATTGATTTCCTTCCTATGTTTCCAGACCTGAAAATAAAGCACCCAAAGGAATATCTTCATGGTTTTTTGTTATGTTTTTTGCCAGTCCTGGGCTTGGACTCAGAGCCTGAGCACTGTCCCTGGCTTCTTTTTGCTCAAGGATAGCACTCTACCACTTGAGCCACAGCGCCACTCCCAGCTTTTTCCATATATGTGGTGCTGAGGAAAAGGAACCCAGGGCTTACCTGTATACGAGGCGAGCACTTTACCACTACGCCATATTTACAGCTCAAGAATATCTTCATGAAAATACCCTTCAAAAAGACTTAATAACACTTGGGAAAGCACAATTATTTGCACTTAATGGATAGGCACTACTTAAAAATCTTTACTTTAAAAGAAAGGTTTTATATATTGAAAGCCAGGCCAAAATGTACTTTAAGTAAAGGTGTGTATACTGATTGATTCCTCCTAATTTCACTAGGCTGGCGGCTTTTCTTGGCCAAATTTTTCATCAAATGGCATATCCATTTCAGTAAACAGGCTTCCAGAGTCATCCATTAGTAAAGCAAGAACATCTTTGTTCCAGCCCATCATAAATCACTACAGTACATTATTTATTTCAGGAGATCAGAAGTAAAAACTAAAACCAGCAACAAATAAAACAAAAATAAAGAAAAAAGCAACACCCTACAGAAACCAAAAAGGAAAACAACACCAAAATTAACTCTTGGATACCTCATTCACATAATAATCAAGGAATAAGGAGCTGACTCATTTCTTTATAGAGGTATTTGCCTCCAGGCAAAACTTAATTTTAAAAGAAAGGAAAAGAAAAATCCTTATAATGTGCATTGTCAGTAATGTGCTAGAATTGAGAAAATGAACCAAATCATCTTTGCTTTTGAGCTCTAGCAGTTTTATGATGATTGTAGACATAATTCACACTGGCTTTCTCTCATTGAAAACAACAACAGAAAACCATTATTTAAAATTTTACTGATTCATGACCTGCAACATGTCTAATCAAGACCAAAAAAAAGGAAGACTTGTGAAGTGGAAAATTTCAAGTTTGCCAACTGTAGTCTAATGTTAGCTTCTTGTATCCATAATAAATACTGGAGATAACCAAATTCAGAAAATGTATATTTTGACGGTTTTTGACATTTCTGCCCATAGGTGGTTCACCCTATTGCTTTTAAGATTGGCAAGGCAGCATGCCATGATGGGTACTACGACTTGAGATAAAGTCACCCACCTCTTGCCTGGATGTGCAAGTAAGAGAAAGGGACTTGAGGTAGTAATAAATCTTAAAAGGCACATGCCCAATGATCAGAACATCCCTCAGTACGCCTTGCCTCTTAAACACTCTGCCACATGGAATAGTATTATGATACATGGAATAGTATCATAATACTATTCCATTATATTCCATGTATCACTGTACATAGTAATATTACCATTGGTAACATCAGTACTGGTGATGGCACTATTACTAGTAATAGTATTAATGATCCTATTACTAGTATCTAATTATTAATATTGTCATAACTCATGCCAAACTCTCTCCATCTTTAAGAGATCTTCAGGTGTCAACTACTTTGAACATGAGAATAAAAAAAGATTAGTCAGCTGTCTCTTCCTGAGCCCATCCTTAAAATTTGCCTCTCCTTAACTCAAAGTAAAGAAATTCCTAGACTACAAACTGTAGAGTAAAGGATAATCTCCCAAATATTTGGATCACAAGCTAATAAGGACCTAGATTTTTTTAAATGTTGGCCTATAAAGGGAATTAAGCTACAGTCTTGTACTTCTAGAATAAGAAAATATACAACATACAGTATAACGAGCAGAGATACATACAAAACTTCTGAAGCATATTTATAAGGTTATAAGGTTGAGCTAAAATCAACAAATAGGTTTAGAATTCACCAATAGCTTATATGAACCAATAAGATTTCTTATAGTAACACATCATGTAAGAAAGGTGATTGTTGAAGCCTGTCAATTGTTTTTCTCATTCTCATAAACATGGAAAAATAGAGAAACTATGATAATAACAGGAAAAAAAATAATCATTTTTAAATCACATAAAATATTCGCTACAATTATCTAACTTCTAACAATCTTTCTATGCATTGTATGCTTACTACCCTAGAATATTAATGTTGATTGTCCTTTTCTTGTTTATCGCTCTACAAAGGAAAGTAACATCACAACTCTTGAATTTTCAAAGATTTTATTTTTAACAAGGTTTTATTTACTTCAAGGTTTCTCTTCAAATACTATTATGATCTAATCTATAATTTTCAAATTTTAACCAAACATTCTAGTTCTGATCTTACCTTTTATTACAAAACTGAGAATTATTGAACTGTAGAAAAGTATTGGGGCTCAGAACATGATCCCCCAAAGTTAGCCAACTGGTGTGCTGAATACTCTGTGAAGATGGAATGGCCTCACAATAAAGTGTTTCTAGACTCTTCTTCCATCTTCCATTTCCTACATTGCTTTCTCCCCAGAAGGAAGTAATAAAAACTAGACTTATTCCTCCCTAAGGTGAGATACGGAAACTAGAATTTATATTCTCTAAAGTAAGCCAAAAAACAGAAAGATCACATTCTCCCTTTTCCCTGAAGGACCCCCAACCTGAGAGGAAGAATGCTACATAGAGTGATCAAGAAGAATCTGAACAGAAAGCTCTTGCTGGGTTTCCTCCTCAGTGTACTACCATTTTATTGTATTTCTATAAGCTGTCCATTCCTCACCAAACCCAACCATAAAAAAAGACCATTTCCCCCTGGCTCTTTGGTTATTCATTTCTCAAGACTCTAATATCATGTAAATTTGGCCAAATAAATTTGTTATACTTTTATCTTGTAAATATTTCTTTTGCTATGGGAGTATCTCCCATACCCCTACAAGAAAGGCCTCATATTTTTCTGCTCATTGAGTGGCTAATAGCAAATATAATAAGCTCCTCCAGTGAAAATTAAGGATTCATATCCTACACAAGAGTTGATTGAACAGTTTTTCTGTAATAAAGAAGTAGAAAGTTCTGTTGTCATTTGTAACAAAATAGATGAAAGTTAAATTTGCCTATAGTGAAGGAATTCTCAGAGCTTTTATATAGTAATGTGAATTGTGAACCTCCAAGAGAAGATTATAGTACAAGGGCCTTCTCAAGTTTTGAGTAAAATGCTTTATTTTCTTAGTTTTCCTTAACTGGTTTTCTGGATAGTAAAACAAGAAGTCATGGGGGGCTAGGGGGCTGGGAATATGGCCTAGTAGCAAGAGAGCTTGCCTTGTATACATGAAGCCCTGGGTTCGATTCCCCAGCACCACATATACAGAAAAGGCCAGAAGTGGCGCTGTGGCTCAAGTGGCAGAGTGCTAGCCTTGAGCAAAGAGAAGCCAGGGACAGTGCTCAGGCCCTGAGTCCAAGGCCCAAGACTGGCAAAAAAAAAAAAGAAGTCATGGGGTCAGTTCTGTGGTGCCTGGACCAGCAGGATGGGAGCACTAGTAGATTAGAAGGCTGAGTTTCAGGTAATAGTAATATATATATATATATAATATGAAATTTTCAAATTTGAGAAGATTTTGATTAGATAATAATTGAGGCCAAGGTGATATTATGTATGTTTGGATTAATATATTGCCTCCCTGTCTTTCTGGAATATAAATTGTGTGAGGCAGGAATTTTTTATTCTTGGATATATCTCATATACCCAAACAAAGATGAAGCATAACTGGTATTTGCTAAATTAAATTTTTGTGACTACAATGATGTTATTGTTGTTTTGTTATTTGTTTAATACCAGAACTAATACCAGGGCTTGAACTCAGGGCCAAAGCACTGTCCCTTTGCTTTTTCGCTCAAGGCTGCACTCTACACTTGAGCCACCATTCTACTTTCAGAGTTTTTTGAGGTTAATAAGAGACAAGAATCTCAGACTTTCCTGCCCAGGCTGACTTTGAACTTTAATCCTCAGGTCTCACTTTCCTGAATAGCTAGTTTTATAGATGTGAGCCACTGGCACCCAACCTATAATGACTTCTTATTCCAAGGAATTTCTTGATAATTAATTGTATGCTCCCCATAGTATTTCATCTTAATGTACTCTTACCTTGATTTACCATCTCACAGGCTGAGGAATGACTTTCAGAGAAGAAATGGTGGTCTTTTAAGGAGGTATCCCTCCAGGGTCACTCTTTCCATCTGTCTTGCACTAGAAACTTATTGCAAGCAATCAGTGTAGAGGATTACTGAAATAATAATCCTCTATGGGAAAACAAGTATTAATTATCTAGCTTTCAGGTTATGGAAGTAAGACATCCTAACACATAGACTGGCTTTTATTTCAGCATCTGCCTTACAAGTTCTTCAAGATCAAGTTCTCTTTATTCCTGAGCATGTCTGTCTGCAGTGGTTCTTTTAGTGTGTGATTTTGCCCTCAATTTCTTCTTTCTTCCCTTCTTCCTCAGACTAAAATTCCTATAGTTTACAAGTTTTAAATATCCACATGATTTCCAACACTATCATGATTCACAATTTATCCCTTGATGATATTATAAGTTGAGATCATGGATTTAACAACTTTGGTGTGGAATTACAAGAGCTGGATGTATTTCTTGATTCAATAATGGTAAAGGTTTCATTTCCAAAAATACCACAAAGTGTAATCCAATATAAATCTATACTTAATGGAATCAAATGTATTTCTATTAGATGGCCAGTGGAGCAATAATGATATAAGATACAAAGAAACAGTGAAAGACAGTTTTCCTTTATATTCACCACAAAATTCTTCCTTATATTTTTAATACAGATTCAGTCTTCACCATTAATTACTTATTAAAAGAAACAAAATTTTCATCTCTAGTGTAGAATTTTCTCCCAGCATCTATCTCTCCTAGCTAATCACTCACTATTCTATGTTCTAGCTCATATAACTGCTTAAAATTCCTCAGAAGTATTTCCTTCCTTTGCTCAAATCAGTCCCTTGAAGACTCTCTCTTCCCACTGCTCTGCTTGATGAATCCTGTAAAGTATAAACCCTTCCGCCTTCTGAATACAGCTCAACCACTGACTATGGGAGGACTTCCTGATTTCTCAAGTGGAGAAGCCCTATATGCTACCAGCTGGCTGCTACTCCTTCAGACACAACACTTCAGTATGTCTAGTGGGAAAGTGCTGGTCTCTCTCTCACTATATATGCTAACTTAGATCTTCCTGGATTCTGATCTGCTTACAAATGAGAATGCCAGGTTTCTCATGTACATATTCTCATTACCAAGTACCACAGCTTTCAATCACTTATCCAGTAAGTATTATAAGAAACTTAATAGTGAAGGATGAATGTGTAAATGAAAATTTTTACCTTAAAAGAATGAATATGTCTAGAGTTTGATGCTGAAAACTTATGTACTCATGCAACACTTTTTTAAAATAATTATTTATTTATTGTCAAAGTCATGTACAGAGGGGTTACAGTTTCATATGTAAGGCAGTAGGTACATTTCTTGTACAATTTTTTATCTACTCCCTCACTTCCCCCCTTCCCCCATCTCCCTTTCCCTCTCCCCCCATGAGTTAGTTGTTCACTTGGTTTACACCAAGTGGTTATGTAAGTATTGCTTTTGGAGTCATTTGTCTTTTTAACCTTTATCTCTCGATTTTGATATTCTCTTTCACTTCCCTAGTTCTAATACCAGTATATACTGTATCCAGGGTACTCAGATGAGATGCAGTGATAGTGTGGGGACAACCACGGGAAGGGGATACAAGAGGATCATCAACAAAAACAATAAAAAAAAAAAGCTACGGTTTCACATGGCATGTTGAAAGTAATTACAACAGTGATATAACACTTGTTTCCATAACATGGAGCTCATTTCACTTAGCATCATCTTTTGTGTTCATAAGGGCATAGCTATTGGGCTCTTGTGATCCTCTGCTTTAACTAGCCTAAGCCTGTTCTAATTATTCCCTAAGAGGGAAACCATAGAGTCCATGTTTCTTTGAATCTGTCTCACTTCACTTGGCATAATGCTTTCCAAGTCCTTCCATTTCCTTACAAATGGGGCAATGTCATTCTTTCTGATAGAGGCATGAAATTCCATCGTGTATATGTACCACATTTTCCTGATCCAAGGAGCACAAGAGTTTCTCCTACTCCTTCCTTTAGTGTTTTCAGGGTATCTATTTTTATTTCGAGGTCTTTGATCCATTTGGAATTGATTTTGGTGCAGGATGATATGTAAGGATCTAGTTTTAATTTGTTGCAGGTGTTGATCCAGTGTTTTTATTTTTATTTCCTTTTACAGCATTGAGGTTTTTTTTGTTTGTTTGTTTGGGCCTTGGACTCAGGGCCTGAGCTCTGTCCCTGGCTGCTTTTTGCTCAAGGCTAGCACTCTGCCATTTGGGCCACAGTGCCACTTCTGGCCATTTTCTATATATGTGGTGCTAGGGAATTGAACCCAGGGCTTCATGTATACGAGGCAAGCACTCTTGCCACTAGGCCATATTGCCAGCCTCCTTGATTCAGTTTTGCCAGCACCGTTTGTTAAAGAGGCTATCTTTCTTCCATCCTAATTTTTAGCTCCTTTATCAAAGATTAAGTAGGCATAGTTCTGCGGGTTCATTTCTGGGTCTTCAGTTCTGTTCCAATGGTCTTCAGGCCTGTTCCTGTGCCAATACCCAGCTGCTTTTACTACTATAGCTTTGTAGTACAGCTTGAAGTTTGGTATTGTAATTCCTCCAGTACTGTTCTTTCTACTTAGAATTGTTTTTGCCATTCAGGGTATTGTTCCATATGAATTTCTGGATTGCTTCCTCTATTTCATTAAAAATGGTGTTGGGATGTTAATGGGTATTGCATTGAATTTGTAGATAGCCTTTGGTACTATTGCAATTTTGACAATATTAATCCTCCTAATCCAGGAGCATGGGAGGTTTTCATGCAACACTGTTGAAAGGATGGATCTTTAAGAAGTGGCTAGTAATTGTTCTTGTTGAAATGGGTAGTCATCGTGGAGGTGGGTTCCTGAAAAAGAAACAAGTGGGTCATGCATATCCTCCTTCCCTCTATCTCTCACGAACTCTCTCCCCATGTGATGCCTCCCATCAGCCTCCACCATGGACCTTCTATAACTATGACCCAATCAAATTTCTATTCTTTGTAAGTATTCCACTCCATGGAATTTGGTTATAAACTAGGCATGAAACAAAGAGAGCAATGCAATTTTTCTAAACAAGATACATCCAAACAGAATACAGTGTATCATTACATTCTTCAATCTTCAAATACTTTTAACCACAATTTATCCAGCATGCATTGTGAAGGAAGCACTGTACTAGTACTTTGATGCAGAGATAGATTTCTTATTCTGAAGTACTTATAGCTTTTTAGTTAGGAAAAAAAAATCTTCCTCAAGGTCAATATTCAGAGATCTATCTGTCTAATTACCACTTGATCCTCTGATTCCCACAGACTCTTTTTCACAATTTACTTAATTTTTTACATAATTTCACAATGTAAGTATAATTTCTTATACAGATCCCAATTTCCTATGTGTTAATGTTGCTTCTGTAGTTATTCTGTAAGCTCTTTAAGGAAGAAGCAATATCTTTCACATTTTTGGTGTTCTGCTTCTCCCCTCCACCCCCATCCTCCTCTCATTTGTGCCAAGCTATTAATCACTCAGGGTGTCTTTGGGGCATAATCTTGGAGGTGCTCTTCTTTCCTCTACTCCTTCCTCTCTTTTTTTTTTCCTTTTTACTTACCCCTATCATTCTAAAGTAATAGTAAAGCAATATTTCACTACCTTTAGGTATTACAGTGTCAAGGCCATCACTCAAGAGAGTACTTACTGTCACTTACTGTCTTTCAATATCCTAAATTCTACCTGCTGTCCTGCTTTAATTATTATTAGTGCACTTTCATAATAAAAAAGTGTCTGCATTTGGGTGATAAATTACATGGTGACTTTAATTATGAGGAAATGTGCTGGAAAAGATTGAGCAGAGAATTATGCACCAGAAAAGGATCCTATCAACTAGGTGATTGTCCAAGATGATTCAATAAAAATATAGTAGCTCTGAGCTTATTTTTGTCTTATATATGCTCTTCTGTCACAAACAAAAAATGAGGCATTTGTTCATTTATGGCCATATTTCAAAATATTGGCAAAAATAGTATTAAAAGATAGCTGGGTACCATTGGCATTACAATACCTATAATCAAAGCCAGCCTAGGTGAAAACCTCTGTGAGATTCTATCTCCAAAAATAACTAAAAAAACATTAGGTGGGTGCTGTAGAATACCAGCTGAGCAAGCAAGGCTAGGACGCATAAGGCCCTGAGTTCAAGCACTGATACCAATGGTAGGAGGTGATGGAGGGAATAACATGAGGGAAAATGACTCTATTTCTCCTATGAATATAGATGTAGAATTATTAGGTAAAATGACATAAATAAATATTTTATGGACAACTAAAATATTACTCAGGATTGAAAATAAGATATAATATTAAGATATCTATTAATATAAATCACTATTTTCAATATATTAAGGAAACAAATTCTTTGGTATTTTATACCTATTCCCACCAACAATTTCATTTAACTTCAAAAATCAAACTCTCACACGACTCTATCCCATCTCTCTACTACAGAATCAGGAGTTAACTTGTGAGGCAAAGGGCAACAAGCAGCTTGCTTTAGGAAACTGTTAGCAATTCATTGCTGCTGAAGAAAATAAGTGAGAGAGATCCTGCTTCATGGAAGGGAGGCAGGAGTTCCAAAGTCACAAATATAGCCAAAGGAGAGACAAGAGAACTAAAACGTCATATCCCGAAGATCTAGGGACACCAGACCTAACTGAAACTGAGAGTAGTTCAGAAAATCAGAGATCATTGTCTTCTCTTCACCACTGTGCCCAATGCCAAGATATCAAGGTTACAGCAAGTAACAGTAAGAGTGCGAAAGGGATAACAGAGCATGCAGAATTATGAAAGGAAAGCATAAATGGAAGATTTAACTCTTTTTTTTTAATTTTTATTGTCAAACTGATGTACAGAGAGGATACATTTTCATACATTAGGCAATGGATACATTTCTTGTACTGTTTGTTACCTCCTCCCTCATTCCCTCCTCCCCCCTCTCCCTTTCCCTTTCCCCCCATGAGTTGTTCAGTTGATTTACACCAAACACTTTTGCAAGTATTGCTTTTGTAGTCATTTGTCTTTTTACCCTGTGTCTCTCGATTTTGGTATTCCTTTTCAGTTTCCTATTTCTAATACCAGTATACACGGTTTCCAATGTACTCAGATAAGATACAGAGATAGTGCAGGTACAACCACAGGGAAGGGATACAAGAGAATCATCAATAATAGAAGCTATGGTTTCACATGGCACGTTGAAAGTAATTACAACAGTGATATAATACTTGCTTCCATAACATGAAGTTCATTTCACTTAGCATCATTTTATGTGTTTATAAGGGTATAGCTATTGAGCTCTTGTGATCCTCTGCTGTGACTAGCCTATACCTCTGCTAATTATTCCCTATGAGGGAGACCATAGCGTCCATGTTTCTTTGGCTCACTTCACTTAGTATAATTTTTTCCAAGTCCTTCCATTTCCTTACAAATGGGGCAATGTCATTCTTTCTGATAGAGGCATAAAATTCCATCGTGTATATGTACCACATTTTCCTGATCCATTCTTCTACTGAGGAGCATCTGGGTTAATTCCATATTTTGGCAATGACAAATTGTGCTGCGATGAACATTGCTGTGCTGATGGCTTTAGTGTGTTCTTGTTTGTGGTCTTTTGGGTAGATGCCTAAAAGTGGGGCTGCTGGGTCATAGGGTAGCTCTATGTTTAGCCTTCTGAGAAATCTCCATACCACTTTCCAGAGTGGCTGAACCAGTTTACATTCCCACCAACAATGAAGTAGGGTTCCCTTTTGGCCACATTCCCTCCAACATTTGTTATTGTTAGTTGTCCGGAGCCGAGCTAGCAGCTAAGCTCATCCTCTCCTCTGGCTGTGCTGTTATCGCCAGGATATGCTAGATGCAAGGACATTTGTTGACAGCCACTATCCCAAATTGCTTTGCTATGTCCGCACCTTGCTATGTCTGCTGGAGTAGATTTCTATGTTAATCAACCTTATCCTGTGTTTACTGTAATCAAATGTTGCAAACTTCAAAGCCTCTTTGTGTTCTTGAATTTTAACAACCCTATGCTATTCCCTGGTTCCAAAACTGCATATAAGCTGGGAGTTAAGAATAAACTTGGTTGCAGTCTTGAGTTACAATCTCAAGATGAAGACCTCCCGTACCCCATCTTTGTCTCTTGTCTTTTTTCTCTTGCCTTATTTTTCCTTTTCCTTAATCCATGCCTCCCTCATTCAGGATTCCCTTTCACTGCCGGCTGGCTCGGCATATGTGGCACTCAGAACAGGGACCTGAACACCTGGGACGATGGCAGAGGACCCCCGCTCAGGTAAGGATGTCTGATCACTTGGGAAGGAGAGCGGGAGAGAGAGAGCATTGTCAGGAGTAAGAAATTATGGGATAAAGTATAGGCTGCATGCTATACGTGCAGGCCCCCAAAGGCATGCTTAATGCCCAGGCAGTGAAAGCTGGCCACAGTCACTTAGAACATTTCTTTTACTTTATTGAGGAAGCATGCCCTCAGTTCCTGGAGGAAGGAACCAATAATTTAGAAACTTGGCAAAAAAAAAAATAATAATAATAAAAAGAAAAAGAAAAAGTAAAAGAAGGAGAGATTCGGGAACATTATGATGCAAATGGCCCTGACAAAACCCCAGTGGATGCTATTATTCTTTGGTATCTGGTCTAAGATTGCTTAGATCCTAGACACGAACAGATTAAATTCAATCAGTCGATTGGAGAAACTGAACAGGGACCTGATGAGTGTTGCCCAGCCCCGGGAGCGTATGCTGCTGCCCGGGAAGAGCTGAGAAAATGAATAAGATCTGAACCCAATGGGCTAGATATTAAGGAAGACTCAGATGGCTCAGACACCAAGGAGAAATTATGCAATGAGACTACTAAAGATAGATTGACCCATGTTGAGAATATGTTTAAATCAGTTATAGCTCTATTGTCACAGCTTCATCCAGAACAACAAACTCCTTTAAAGGTAGATACTGGTGAGCCCCCACCTACAGTCCTGGCTGACTTACAGCTCTCCTAGGTGCAGGCTGCTTGCAGGGGGGAGGGACCTGAGGCTAGGGAAATGCTTACACCACTGAGGTAACTTCTCCTGACCGAGCGCTTTACTTCCATCCACCACGATAACGACAGATTTGAAACCCCAACCAGGGTGAGTGACCATTAGCCTGGAGCTTGGATTTTCCATAAAGCCACTGGGCTAGGTCTAGGAGATCAGCTATTGTGGGTGTTTGGAGTCAATTGATCTCTAGTTCAGCTCCGCTGGTCACTCATCAAGTGGGGGACAGTCTAAATTGCTTCAGGAAAGCTGCTCAAGTTTGAGCCCAATCTTACATATTTGAAATATTTTGCAGGACTTACCTTACTTCTATGAGCGCTCAGGCAGATGAAGTTCTCTCTGTCTCTTTTTCTGCCTCCCTCTAAACTCTACCTTCCTACCTGTGCCCTCCAATGGCATTAACCCTAAAGGCTTAGTGGCCAACCATGTTTGGCAAATGGATGTTACCCACATTCCCTCTTTTGGACGGCTCCACTTTGTCCATGTTACCATAGACACTTACTCTAATTTTATTATGGCTACTCCTCTTAGCGGGGAAGCTAGCAAACATTGTATCTCCCATGCCTTATGCTGCCTTGTTACTATGGGACTTCCTAAACAAATGAAAACTGATGATGGTCCAGGATATGTTGGACGAGCTTTTCAAACTTTTTGCAAATCTTACCAAATTATTCACTCTACAGGAATTACCTATAATCCTCAAGGTCAAGGAATTGTTGAACGGGCCAACAGTTTGTTAAAACGCCAAATTTCTAAATTAAAAGGGGGGAATTATACCCCTTCTCTCCTGTTAATATTCTTTCTCATGCTTTATTCGTACTAAATTTTTTAAATTTGGACTGAAATGGCCACTCTGCAGCACAGCGGTTCTGGGAAAAGAGAGAGCGAAGAGCTTTTGCCCAAGTTAAGTGGAAAGATCCTTTAACAAGTGCTTGGCACAGGCACGATCCAGTATTGACATAGGGTTGAGGACATGTCTGTGTTTTTTCACAGGATGAAAATGATGCACGCTGGCTACCTGAGCGTTGCGTTTGGATTGTGGAAACTCATCAGAATGGTACAAGTGCTGACCCACTGGGCTTACGTGCCAGATCCACCAATTGTGCACCCTGCGACTTGGGAAGGAGCTGAGGTGTTTGTCCATGTCAACAGATCAGCGTACGGTACAGCTCCAGGCCCTTTTGTCCAACACATTAAAATGGGACTCCAACAGTTATAGTCCAGGCTGTACTGTAATGCAATCCATAAATCATAGAATTTGGATTCCTGATAATAGTCAAGTATATAATATACGAATGACTTCACTGCCTACTGGGTTTTCTATACATGCCAATTCTACCTCATCCTTCATGATACCTCGCTAAATCAACTCTTCTCAAATTGTAGAATCCACAGAAGAACTGCACCCCATAAAGTGTAGACATGATCATCCTTTTATAAACAATATTTCCAATATTTCAGGAACTAATTCTCAGCTGATGGACTGGTCTGGAGCCAATCTCACCAACAAGTACAACCCAGGTCTGTGGTGGATGAATGGACACCCCCTACATCATGTCTGGATGTTAGTGGCTGCCCTAAATAATATCTCCTGGCCCACTTCTTCTTCTTTAAAAAATATTATGAGTTGTGTAACACCCCCTTATGCCCTTATGTATGGACCTTTTAACATTTCTATAGGAGCCATGTATTTCAATGTCACTTGTGCTAACTGTTCTTTTACAAATTGCTTGTATAGTGGTCTTACTGATTCTGTAATTATTATTAAGCAGCCACCATTTTTCATGCTTCCTGTGAACATATCTAAAGCTTGGTATAAAAAAAAAAACAGGTATTCAAGTGTTAAAACATTTAAAAGAGCTGGGAATATGGCCTAGTGGCAAGAGTGCTTGCCTCGTATACATGAAGCCCCGGGTTCAATTCCTCAGCACCAAATGTATAGAAAATGGCCAGAAGTGGCGCTGTGGCTCAAGAGGTAGAGTGCTAGCCTTGAGCAAAAAGAAGCCAGGGACAGTGCTCAGGCCCTGAGTCTAAGGCCCAGGACTGGCAAAAAAAAAAAAAAAATTTAAAAGAGTTTATGCGCCCTAGACGATTTGTAGGGCTATTAATAGCAGGCATTGTAGCCTTTATTTCCTTAGCTGCCTCTGCTGCAGCGGCTACTGTGGCTTTAACACAAAGTGTGTAGACAGCTCACTATGTTAATCAGCTTGCTCATAATACCACGCAAGCCCTGCACTTTCAAGGCAGGACTGATGATAAGGTAGAACAAAAATTAGAAGCATTGTATGAATCTGTGTTGTCACTGGGAGAACAAATTCGTGCTTTGCAAACTTTGCAATGGGTGCGCTGTCATGCTGGGTTTGACTTTATTTGTGTGACCCTCCATAAATATAATGGGTCGAGCTATCCTTGGGAACAAGTTGTAGCACATCTAAATGGTATTTGGCACCATAATAACTTGTCCTTAGATCTCTTTCAACTCCATAAGCAAATAGCTGGACTAGAGCAAGCTCCGCCTCTGGACTCTAAAGTGGCAGAAACAGCAAAAGAACTGTTTGAACAACTTCAACAGTATCCCTTCCTTAACTAATGTTAAGGGGCTGCTAATGCCTTTGCTCCGCCCAGGGATACATTTGCTGATGGCTTTCCTAAGCCTTCCTTGCATTGTACGCATATTGCAAAACTCTTTCATGAGTTTAGTCAGTCAGCTGCTTAAGATCAAGCTCCAAGTGAATGAACTTTCCCCCGAGAGGAACCACAGCCAGAGACGGGTTTGAGGGCAGGGCCAGCTTGACCGACCTAAGACATGGGCCTTCAGCATTGCTCTGAAGTTGTTCCCTAGGACAGGTAAGGCAGGCTGGGCGACCCACCCCACCTAAGACAGGCAGGTTCACTTCTTTAAATAAAGACGGGGGTGGGGGGGAAGGTCAGAAGCCGAGCTAGCAGCTAAGCTCATCCTCTCCTCTGGCTGTGCTGTTATCGCCAGGATATGCCAGATGCAAGGACATTTGTTCACAGCCACTATCCCAAATTGCTTTGCCATGTCCGCACCTTGCTATGTCCGCTGGAGTAGATTCCTATGTTAATCAACCTTATCCTGTGTTTACTGTAATCAAATGTTGCAAACTTCAAAGCCTCTTTGTGTTCTTGAATTTTAACAACCCTATGCTATTCCCTGGTTCCAAAACTGCATATAAGCTGGGAGTTAAGAATAAACTTGGTTGCAGTCTTGAGTTACAATCTCAAGATGCAGACCTCCCGTACCCCATCTTTGTCTCTTGTCTTTTTTCTCTTGCCTTATTTTTCCTTTTCCTTAATCCATGCCTCCCTCATTCAGGATTCCCTTTCATTGCTGGCTGGCTCAGCAGAGTTAGTTTTCTTGATATATGACATTCTTACTGGGGTGAGATGGAATCTCAATGTTGTTTTGATTTGCATTTATTTTATGGCCAATGATGTAGAGCACTTTTTCATATGTCTCTTGGCCATTCTCATTTCCTCATCAGAGAAGTCTCTTTTTAAATCTTTAGCCCACTTGTTGAGGGGGCTATTGGTTCTTTGCGGTTTTGTTTTGGAGGAAGGTAATTATTTTAGTTCTGCATATATTTTGGATATGAAGCCTTGAAGATTTAACTGTTATTGAAAGATAGTGTTTTTGTACTCCAATCCATAGCCTAACACAAAGTGTCTATAAAGGGTATTTGAAGCCTCTAATACATTGAAGATTTTCATAACAACAAAAATATCTCAACCCTAGCCTAAATATACCTTGATTAACAATAATAAACCCCCAGAAGAAAGAAATACATTCCAGTTTTCACAAGAAAGAGCCTTTTACCTCATTCTCCACTATTGTACATCACGTGTAGGGCTCCGACAAAGAAACAGAAACATAAAAAGCAACCAAAAGTATACCCATGGAAAATACATCATTAGCACTGATTTGAAATATGACACAGATGTTGGGTCTGATAAAACATTTAAAATAACCATGATGCCAGGAAATGGTGGCTCACACCTGTAATACTAGCTAATGAGGAGTGTGACATATGAGGATATTTGTTGAAAATCAGCTGGACAGGAAAGGCCATGAGACTCTTATCCCCCAACTAACTAGAAAAGAGCCAGAAGTGAAAGTATAGTGGAAGTGGTTCTACGGACAGTGTCCAGGCCCTATGTTCAAATGCCAGTACCAGCACAAAATAATATAAAATAAAATAATAAGATAAAACAACTAGGATTAAAGCTGATAAGGTCAAAATGAAAGGTAATATAGCTTGTTTCTATGGTTCATCTTTGTAGTCCTGACTAACCAGGAAATTGAAATGTGAAGGATCATGGTTGAAAGCTAGACTGCACAGAAAAGTTCAAGAGACTCCATTGCAAAGGTCTGATAGAGCTATATCTCAAGTGGTCCTGAGAACAAACTATATATATATATATATATATATATATATATATATATATATATATATATATATATGCATAGACCACATCCAAGATCTGTGTGAACATGCTAACTCTTCTAACTTGCACATAATTGAGACATCCGAAGGAGAAGAAAGGCCAATAGGAAGGTAAAATATTTGAAGAGCTGCCTCATAATTTTCCAAAGTTGCCTGTAATCCCAACTACTCAAGAAACTGATAATAGGACAATCATGGTTCAAGGCTATCTTGAGTTCATGACAACCTGTCTCAACCAACAGCTGGGCATGATGCATCCCAGTTATGGCTGGCTGAGACTGAGTATATTATGGCTGCAGGCTAGCCTTAGCAAAAGGTGAGGCCTTACCTCAAAAATAACCAGAACAAATAGGATAGACACCTGCCTAGAGAGCACAAAGCCCTGGGTGAAATCCCCATATTTAAAAAAAGAATTTTTCTAAAATTATTGAGTAACTAAATCAATGATAGGAAACAGTAAGAAATATGCAAAATCAAATGAATTTAAAACTCTCAAGAAATATTAAATTTTAATAATTAAAAACAAAAAGTCAAAGATGATCTTGAATCAACCACAGTTAAAGGAAATAAGTGAGGAAAAAGCTGAACAATAAAGATACAAAACAAATTACTTAGGTTATGATTTATAGGGACAAAGATATGGCTTGCAGCAGTTTCTCCAAAACCATGTAAGCTAAAAGACAATGGAATGGAATCGTTCTTCTGTGCAAAGACATAAATGGTTAACCCAGAAAATTATCTAGTGAAAACTTCTTGCAAACTTAGAGAAATAAGATATTATAAGACAAACAAAAATTAATTACCATTATCAACAGAAACAATGTATAAGAAATGCTAAAGGAAGCAACAAGAAACCTGCACTGGGGCTTCTGCCCATAGCTTTTTCTCACCTCAGAAGAGGATCCCCAGGGAAGAGCAATGGAAGGGATGACATTGATCAGATGCATTGTAGTCATAAACTCATATGTTGAACTGAAACCCCTTTGTACTACATTTAAAGATAATAAAAGTTGAAATAAAAAAGAAAAAGAAAAGAGGATCCCAGGGTTTTTGAAAATTCTTTCTTTCTTTTTTTCCTTTTCTTTTTTTCCTCTCTTGATCCTTGACTTTCCCAGAGTACTACTGGATGAAGAATGGATAAGACTAACAGGGATTAATCCAAAGCAATAAAAATCTCTTGTGATTCTTACTGACCAGAATTTCTGCCTACCTTCCTACAAGATTTACTAAATTTGGGAGTACAATACTCTCATGTGCCACAGCACATGAAATGGGGAGAACATCTCAGCTTGACAGGGACACTCATTTCTCATCTTGTATAAAATGTAGCAGGCAATTAGTGCACCTAAGGAGATTGATTTTTTCATGTGATTTCATTGGCTTTTCCTCTGTTTTATAGAGCTTTCATGTAATATGAGTGGTTCTTATAAGAGCTAGGAGCCAGAACTGAACATACATTTACATACATTGCTCAATTTAGTTCTCCATCTAATGGCTTAAGCCACCAGCACCCAGAAATATGCCCCATTTTATGAGTGAAGTAATCTGTAGCTTACAGGTATGTCTAATAGTCCAGTTGACTTAGTGAGTAGCAGTTAGAATTTAAACCCCAATCCAGTAAGTCCAATCCCTAACCCTGTATAATTAATTACTTTACAAGGACTAATTGCTTAATTCTGGAGATACGTTTATGCTGAGTCATGAGAACTAGTACTATTCGTCCCAACCTGACGCACCTTTCTCGCACCTACACACGTGGACTTTTCTGACTGCAGATCTGTCTGCTAAACCTGATCACAAAGATCCTAGACATTTTCACTCAAGGTCAATCCAAAAATAGTAAAAACAAAGTTTGATAGTGAAGGAAGTAAAAGTTGTTGTTTTAAATTTGCCAGGCAAAATGAGGATCGTGAGCACTGTTATCTCAAGATTAAAAAAAAAAAGTATAGTTGTACAGCAATACTTACAAGATGCCATGCTATAAACCAGCTGTACAACTCCGGGGAGGATGGGGAGGTAACTGGGGAGGGGAGAATGTGGGGGGAAAATGAGGGAGGAGGTAACAAGTTTGATAAGAAATGTACTCACTGCCTTATATATGAAACTGTAACCCCTCTGTACATTACTTTGACAATAAATAAATTTTTAAAAAGAAAAAAAAAGTATAGATCTAGCCAGGTGCTGGTGACTCATGCCTAGCTACTCAGGAGGCTGAGATCTGAGGATCATAGTTTGAAGCCAGTACAACAGGAAAGTCCATGAGACTCTTCTGTCCAATAAACTAATCAGAAAAGGCTGGAAATTGGGCTGTGGCTCAAGTGACAGAGCGCTAGCCTTGAGCATAAAGAGGCTGAGGGACAGCACACAGGCTCAGAATTCAAGCCCCAGGACTAGCAAAAAAAAAAAAAAAAAAAGTACAGTTCTTCCCTGGAAGGTGGGGAGATGGGCTTTTGAATGAAGTCCAGCATCTTCATGGGTCTCCAAACATTTAAGCTGAAGCATAGCTTTGGGCCAGGTGGTCACTGGGTCTACTTCTTTCCTGATTTGCATGTGTCTGTCTCCAGAGCCTTACTGAGTGGTGTTCTGAAAGTTACTTCATGTCCATGGTCAGTGAGATAGGGGAAAAATATAGTCATCTGGCCTAGGTCTGTGAAAGCATTCTTGAGTTCTCTCACATGGGAAAATGGAGATGAGGAAGGCCCTAGGACTATGAGAAATACAAAGGAAAAAAAAGTCTTTTTAAAATTTGTGTAACTGCTTAGTTCTTGAGCTAAAACTCTAGTTGTGCGCATATCTAAGTGTCTGTTCTAGTTCTGCAGGTCAATATCATGATTCCCTTTTCACCCGTAATGAGTCAGCAGCTTTTAAACCAGCTTTGAGTATATCCAGTCAGGATGCATTGCACTGGAAAGATGAATCCCTCCTTGGGGAAACCTGCGCTGAGATATGGGTCTCAATGCAAAGTTTAATTTCTAATGCATTAGAAGTTAGAATAGCAACAAGAAAGCCACCCACTCGGGGAATATCATGGACCTTCCTAGACATACATCAAGGAAGCTCCTTTCTGTTTTTCCCTTTCTTTAGAGCAGTGATCTGAGAGATACACTGGCCCAGTGCAGTGAGCATCCACATTTCCTGACCAGTGTCCTTTCCCTGCTCCTCTCGCCATGTAAACCAAGATGTGAGGAGAAAGTCCACATTTTAATGACTTAATAATTGTACTTCATGCTCCATAAACAACTCCTGCCATCTGAAATCATTTTATTTCACCAGAGGTAATCTCAGCTTACTACACGCATGCACACACACACACACACACACTATACACATATGTATATATAATGTATAATTGCTCCTTGCTCCCCAGCCTCCATTTCCAGTTCTGAGCAAATGGTAAATCTCTTTTGTTTTTACAGAGAAAGAATTCTGACATGGAAGAAAAAAAAAACTGAGTAAACCAAACACAAAGGGTGCTTCGTTTCTTTGAGACAGCAAAGCTGTCTCAGGGAAACAGATCTGAGTCCCAGAAGGACATTGGAGTTAGGCACACTTTCCCATAGAGATGTTCTCAGGACCTTTACCTCACGGTACCAGGGGGTCACCATTCAAGCCACCAGAAGAATGATTTGGGCTGGGAATATGGCCTAGTGGTAGAGCGTTCGCCTCGTATACATGAAGCCCTGGGTTCGATTCCCCAGCACCACATATATAGAAAACGGCCAGAAGTGGCACTGTGGCTCAAGTGGCAGAGTGCTAGCCTTGAGCAAAAAGAAGCCAAGGACAGTGCTCAGGCTCTGAGTTCAAGCCCCAGGACTCGCAAAAAAAAAAAAGAAGAAGAAGACAATTTTCAAAGCTCCTCATTATATATCAAAAATGATCTTAATGAAGATTTGCATCCATTTGTTTGAAAGATTGTCAGATACCAAGTAATTTTTAGTGGCTAAAAAATTTTTTACCAGAAGCTTCTAAATCCTCTCTCCCTCTCTCCTTCCTTCCTTCCTTCTTTCCTTCCTTCCTTCCTTCCTTCCTTCCTTCCTTCCTTCCTTCCTTCCTTCCTTCCTTCCTTCTGTCATTCAAGGCTAGCATTCTATCACTTTTAGCTCAGCAGCATTGTAACTGGTGCTTAACTGGAGATAGTAATCTCATGGACTTCCCTGCCCAGGTTGCCTTAGAACCATGATCTTCAGATTTCAGCCTCCTGAGTAGCTAGCATTATAGTGAACCACTGGTGCCTAGCTTTTAAGTCATTAATGTAGTGTGTGTGTGTGTGTGTGTGTGTGTGTGTGTGTGTGTGTGTGTGTATGGCCCACATGCACATGTGTGCACGTACCAATATTAGGGCTTGAACTCAGGGCCTGGGTACTGTTCTTTAGATTTTTTTCCTCAATGCTGATGTTCAACCACTTGAACCACATATTCACTTTGGGCTTTTTACTGCTTAATTGCAGATAAGAGTTACACACTTTTCTACTGGGATTAACTTTGAAATGCAATCCTCAACTCTCATTCGCCTGATTATCTAGACTTATAGGCATGCACCATCAATGAAACTTTTTATTGCTTCCAAACCAATTTATTCATGCACCAAAGATAGCCTTACTGATATTCCAACACTCTCTATATGCCTTATACTACTACATCAAAGGGTCAATTTGGCATGGAATGTTGAAATGAGTTCAGATTCACTGAGCACTGTGTATAGCCCAAGCAAAGAATAAAGCATTCTCATTTACCCTTTCAAGCATGCTACAAATACTATTTATTATTAGTTCTAAATTATTTTAAGAAATCTGAACTTCTTAAATATTAGGAAGATTGAGTTTTCAAAGCCAATGGATGCAGTGCCTGAGTTAATAAGCTTGTTTCCTATTTGAAACTACATTCTTAACTTCGAGATTGTTTTTTAAATTTTTTTCATTATCTTTAAGTAGTTGTACAAAGGAGGTGCCATTTAAGAAAGCAGTTTATGAATGCAATATATCTTGATCAGTGTCACTCCTTTCAACATTCTCGCCCATCCTTCCTCTACCCACTTCTTTCCTCACTCTTCTTCATTTTGTAGTAGGTACATTGGGTTCTAGATTTAGTGAAGAAAGTCAGGCCCAGATTAATAAAGAATGCATGTTTTCCCTTATACATGGAAGCCAGATTTAGCTTATAACTTATAAGTAAATATGTAGATAGCACACAAGTATATATAAGTGTATTAGGATCCACCCTGTTCACAGCATTTGAGGATGATTTGGAATATCTGAGAATGTAGCTTTTCTCTCAGCCAGTGATTTTTTTTGAAGAACATTTGTGTGTGTGTGTGTGTGTGTGTGTGTGTGTGTGTGTGTGTGTGTGTCAGTACTGAGCCGTATGTTCTTGCATGGCTTTTGCACTCAGGCTGCTGCTATACTACTTGAGCCAAACCTCTACTTCTGATTCTTTGCTGGTTAATTGGAGATAAAAGTAGAGATAAGAGTATCACAGACTTTTCTTCCTGGGCTGGCTTTGAATCGCAATCTTCAGATCTCAGCCTCCTCCTGAGTAGCTGGGTAAATAACATTTTTATGATAAATAAATCAAATGTTCTATGTTAAAAAAAAGTTTCAAGTGCATTCCTTTTCCCATCCTCAAGATTAAAATAAGAGCTGCCTTGTCAGCAGACATTATATTATTCTGTTTCTGTGAAACTGTGGAATGCACTATGCTCTTGGAAGTCTATTTTCTTTCCTTTTGAGAGCAAGAAGGCAATTTCATAGTGTCTGCCTCTGCAGGGTGGCAAATGTGGTTTATTTCCATTTCTCTTCTGCATATGAAAATTAAATTTAATTATTCCTCAACATGTCAAAGACACTCATCAAATGAGGCTAGTTTATGCTGAGAAGAAACTGCAAATAAAATTTAATTTGAAAATGCTTGTTTCCGCAAATCTTCCCAAACTCTGAAGAGGAACAACTATTTGTGGCAATACATATGGGAAGCTTACTGTGCTGACTAAGAAACAACATTTTAGGTGGGAAAGCTGTGAAATGCTCTTCAGTTATTAATTCTACCGCATAGGAAATCCTTCACTGAAAAGTTATGAAATAGGAAGCTCTTTCCTTAGGGATTGCCACCAAGAATCTGTGATTACATTAATGAAGCCAACAAGGATTTAGAGCATCTATCAAGCTTATCAAATTTGATATGATCCCTTCAAAAAAATTTAATATAGGAATGCTGACAGGCATTTATGTGTATCTGTGCTTTTTTGAAGAGGTTGCATGTGATACCAGAAAACCCAAGGAGTCAGAAGTTGCTTTGAAAATGAGTAATATAGCCATTCAGAAATAGGGAACTGGAGGCAGAAAAAAAGAAAAATACGAACATGTGATATCTTCAGTGTTATATCACACAGATATGGCTGCTGAATGGATGCTAATCCAATTGTTAGTGCCACGGTTTACTGTGTATCCTGTTTTAAGTTAGGAACCCTTCAGAAGCCATATTTTCCTCATGCATAGAATCCAACATTGTTGGATTGAGGATTAGAGATAAAGTATGTAAATGACACAAAATTAAGTAGTCCTTAGACAATGGTTCTCTGCTGATTTGCGGGATAGATTATGGTTTCTGCTGGAGGAAATAGAAACCACAGGGGTCAACATATGGAAGCTGTTTTAATGAGGATGAACATAATTCAGGTAGTGTAAGCAGGTGATATCTGTACTAAATTTGCCTTCCTTCCCTCGCTCTGTTCTCGCACTCCCCTCCCTCTACTACCTACACCCCAGTCTTGCTGCACTGAGTGTTAATTTTTTAAATGAATTTCACATGGCATGATATCTCACACCTACAAATACCATGCTTTCTATATGTGGTCTCATATGTGTTCATGTGTATGTATGTGTGTTAACATGTATATTGTGTTTTAGGTCTCATATCTATATATTGGATGGAATATGCAACCTTTGTCCTACAGAGCCTGGCTTACTTTGCTCAATATAATGCTTCCAGATCCATCCATCTCCCTGCAATAATAGTCGTGTGTGTGTGTGTGTGTGTGTGTGTGTGTGTGTGTGGTGTGTGTGACTCATGGGTTATAGGGCAGCTGGGGCATTTCAGTAGTTTTGCTACTGTGAACTATGTATATTCAGGCTCCAACATTATATCCTGATTTACTTTCCTTTGGATAAATGTTCAAGCATATTATTGCTAGACCATAAAGGGTAGTTTTGTATTTTTGTTAGAAACCTCCAATTGATCTTTATAGTGGTTACACTAGTTTACAGTCTCACAAAAAGTGAGTGTTTGGGGGTTTCTTTTTCTCCATGTCTTGCCAGCATTTTTTTGTTTGCTCTTGATGGTAGATCGGTAGAATCTGTATTGTGAAAATGGACAGCCTGCCAACAGTGGTCAAATTTCAATGTTATTTCTCACAGAGGTAAGGAAAAAGCAATCCTAGTAGTCATTTGGAAGCATAAAAGGCCCCAAATAGCCAAAGTAGTCTTGAGGAGAAAAAAAGAAAAAGAAAAAAATGCTAGAAGTATCACAATACTGGACTTCAAATTATATACAGAGCCATAATAACACAAAATTAAAGTACTGGCACAAAAACAAGCCCAACGACCAATGAGACAGATTAGAAGATCCAGAAATGAATACAAACACTTGTAGCTATTTGATTTTTTTTTTACAAAGGAGGAAAAAATATGTGTCAGAGTAAAAGCCTCTTCAGTAAGTGGTGCTGGAAAAATAGGATGTCCACATGCAGAAAACAGATCCTTTGTGAGAGCGGAAGTGCAAATGGCCAATAAGTACACACTCATAACATCCCTGCCATAAAAGAAATGCAAATTAAAACACTGAGATTCCATCTTACTCTAATCAGAATGTTCATTTTCTTAGAAATTTTGGGAACTACAGAGAACTGTATATGGAGTCCAGTGGATCTGTCATAGGTGACAACATTAGAGGAGGCCACATTTCATGAAGAGCAGACATGAAAAGAAAATTGGCTTTTCAAACACTTCTGTGGCTGTGATGACAGACATTAGCAATAGTACATTTTTCTTGATAATGAGGAGGAATTATTTATATTAGTTGTTTCACCACAAAGGCATATTCATCTTCAGTAGCTTACTGAAGCCTTTAGCAGTCCTATAAGGAAAGCAGAGCCAGTTGTGTTATCCTTAATATATGGATGAGAAAAACACAGGCTGAGAGGTGAAATGATTCTTCCAAGCTCACTAGCTTGCAAAGGGGAAACACAAAGCAGATGATCGTCAGACTCTGTTGGAAATGTCTTGGGATATTGAAGTGTCACATAAAAAAGAGGACACCAACTCAAGAGGCACTTGGCAACATTTTACTTCTGCAAGGTATGCTTCAGAAAGGAGGCTAAGAAAGCAAATGTGTGGAGTGGGTAGTCCATTCAGGTTTTATCCTTAATGTGTCACTGCCCCATAATTCAACTGGTCAAACTAAGCTTCACAATCTGGTGTGACTAGTTTGAAAGGTGTTAAAAGTTTCTCAATCAACAGAGTCCAGGACACTTACCCAAAGCAGGAACTTGTTAGGAAAACAAATATTTGCTCATAAAAGAATGTGCCTTAACTAAAATATCTTCTTGTAAAATGCCAGTTGCCCTAAAATTAGTGGTATTTATGTCAAGCAACCACTCTCACAGAAAAGGTTCTAACTCCTACAATGCTTAGCCCAATGTTCTCAAAACAACCTACACTCTTTGATTATTCCTAATTTCTTGTAGTTATACCAAAGATTATTTACTTCATGCCTTTTCCATCCATAGAAAAACAAGTTTTTAAATTGCAATTTCGTTTTCCTAGTTATACCAAACCATGCCTTTATGCTATCAATTGCATTCATGAAGTCCCATCAATCCATCCCTTAATGTCTCTCCCAGACAAGATAAAATTTCCCATAAACCACATGTCACAATATCAATATCCAACATAATTACAGGCCACATCAACACTCTCTTTCTCTTTTGAACAAAACCACTTCTACTTTAACTGCATGACTTTGCAGGGATTGAAAATTGATTAAGCCATATCCCTAGACTTTGAAGATAAAATTATGAAGTGCCAAAATAATGTGTCAGGTATAAATGGCCTTTTTCCCCGAACTCAGGACAATTTCTTCTGACACTGGGAAATTCTTGAGAACATACATTAACAATATCAAATGTACTTGTGGAGTTCATGGTCCTAACTTGAAATGTAACAAGATTATGAACATGTACACACACACACACACACACACATACACACACACAGGCACACAGGCACACATGCAAAAATATGAATGAATACAATAGTTTGGTTGACAGACAAACTAAAGTGGCTGCCAGCTCTCCAATGAAAGAGTACGGTTGTTAATAAACATAGAAATGCTCATGATAGTGCCTGCTCATGACTTAAAATAAAAATTTTGCCTATTTTGTATTTATATTTAGAAATCCTCATCTATACTTAAAAGGTAAAATTTTAACTATATAGCTTTTCTATATGGCTCTTGAATTAGACCATTTGATGAACTTAAATGGAAAAAAAATTTAAAAACCCACTACTTGTTTGTGTTTCTCACTCTTGCTGTATTTTCTCACATAACAGTAACTACCTAAACTTCTCAAGGTTATTACTGACTAGTGTCTCTGACCATCTTTGCACCATTTTATATGGTTGCATATTTAACAAGTTTTTGTTATAAGGCCTGAATTCTAATGGCAGAGCTAAATGGGACCTTAAAAATCACTTGCCTTAATTTTGCATGTATGAAAATTTGTGCTAAAGATGTCAGGTGACTTTTCTAAATATGACATAATTAAACAGTCAGAATTTAAATGAGAACTTAGCTTTCAAACCAATTTCCCAATTTTGTTTATATATAATACCATAAATATGAAAGTTTGTGGTTTTTATTATTTAAAATTATCAAGAAAGACAAAAGACCATTAATTTTTCTTTCAATGTAAGCTAGAGAAGTTTCTTTAGGAAATTCATTATCCAGAAACTGGCCACTAATGTGTGTGAAGGCTGTCTTACCCAGATTTTGACAACAAGCAGTTGAGTATTTCATTTTGAAGTGGCTTGCTACCTCACAACCTTCTGAGTTTTATTTTGAGGCTACTTTTACTTTCTGGCTAAACCATAATTTGACTCATGCAAGAAAAATGACATGGGAAGAATTCCCTTTTATTTTATGTTACATATCATGGAAATAGTACCCAGATATTTTTTATAGTGATTGTATCCCTTCCCCCAAAGCTCTGTCTGCTAGTCCAGTCATTCCTGGGTCCTGGAAAGGATGAAGCTAGTACAGTAATAGGGAATGCAAAGACCTAGAAGATACACTGTAGGACGTATGCACGTATATCACTGAAGTCAGTGAGCAGACTTCTGCACAAAGAATTGTTCAGCAGATTGGGCTTGTTGCACAGATTTCCTCCCTCGTGGCAGACGTGCAACCACTGCGCAGCTGTACTTTGCTTCAGAGCCAGAAATCATAGCAACATTCAGTCTATCCATCTTCCTTTGAAAGGAGCAAATCACAACTTAGGGTGTGTGTGTGTCTGTGCGTGCACGTGCACCAGTGTTGGCACTTGAATTCAAGGTCTCACACTCCTTTTTTTTTTTGGCCAGTCCTGGGCCTTGAACTCAGGGCCTGAGCACTGTCCCTGGCTTCCTTTTGCTCAAGGCTAGCACTCTGCCACTTGAGCCACAGTGCCACTTCTGGCCGTTTTCTGTATATGTGGTGCTGGGGAATTGAACCCAGGGCCTCATGTATACGAGGCAAGCTCTCTTGCCACTAGGCCATATCCCCAGCCCTCACACTCTTTGCTTGGCTACTTCAATGAAGGCTGGTTCATTACCACTTGAGCAATAATTCCCATTTCTGGCTATGTAGGAGTTTTTGAACCTCACAGAGATGTCTTAATTAGTTTCTGTTAAAGGAAGAATAATTTATGTCCACTTACTGCTGATGTAAACTCAAGCTTTTTTTCTATTTTTGTTGTTGAGGCCCATGGGGCTTGAACTCAGGACTTGGGTACTGTCTCTGAGCCTTTTCACTCACCGGTTATATAGTGATTAATTGGAGATAAGAGTTTCATGGTCTTTCAGCCCAGGCTGGCTTTGAACTGTGATCTTCAGATCTCAGCCTCCTGAGTAGCTAAGATTATAGGCATGAGTCACTGGCTCCTGGATCAAGCCTTCTTTTTTATTGTTGTTTTTTAATCAAGTCTCTTTCCAGTCTTACTTGCCAATTTTTTCCTCAACCATTTTGTTTGCTCGTTATGTATTCAATTATGGTCTAATATACCTTTCCAGGCATATTAAAGGAACTTATTAAAGGAACATATTAAAGGACACAGGAACTTTGTCTTCAAGCAGCCTGTTCCATCATGGTGACAGATGGGTAAACAATATTTATCTTTGTGTCCCTAGTGCAAATAGCACAATCTACAAAAGGCCTACAGCCTCAGCTCTGTTCACTTTGCTCTATGCTATATTCTGCTTCTGGTCAATTAAGTGTTTATTTTGTGCCAGAGCAAAGATGCTACATTCTCTTTATAAATTATCTGTCACTGAATACATTGGCAGCTATGTAGGGATTCTCAGCTTGAATATAGAAATCAACTAAATGAAGTAAAATTGTTTGATATTTGCTATGATTTTAACTATTTCTTTTTAAGTTAATTTTATCGTCAGAGTGGTGTACTGAGTGGTTACATATGTAAAGTACTGAGTGCATTTCTTGTCAAACTTGTTACCCACTCCCTCATTTTTCTCCCACTTTTCCTCCCCCTAGCCCTCTCCCTCCTCCAAGTTGTATAATTCTCTTCCAACATATTGTTTTGTGAATATCGCTGTTGCATTGGTTCACCATTTGGCCTTTGGCTTTTTGTCCTTTGTATTTCTTAAATAATTGTTGGGCTAAATGTAAATAAAAACATATGATATTATAGCCTTAAACGGCTTTTGACTCTTGTTTCATCTATACTCACCAACTTTTTCCTTTTTATAGAAAAGAGGTGCTAGAACATTTTAAACAATTTCCAAGCATATCATCCCTCCCATAAAATTTCGTACCTTTATGAAACACAACCTTATCACACCCAACACAATTAGCAGTAATTTCTTAGTCTCATCTAACATCTTCTCTATGATAATGTGCGCTTATTCTTCCAAATCAATCTTTTACCTCTTGGTAAAGACCAAAACAATGGATAATGTTTTAAGTTTCTTCTAATGGTTATCAGGGTACTCAACTCATTTACTCTCAATCTTACTCATTTGGGGAGGTAAGCCTACAGAATCTCCTACTTTCCTGTTTATTTTTATGTAAATTAGCATATTTTTCTCTATTCATTAAATTGTAATGTTTATATCTACAGGCTTAATTAGATTCACCCTTTATTCAAGAATATCTTTATTCAAAATGTCTATAGTTTCATATCATGTGGCACAAAGTATCTGTTTATTCTACATTTAGTGACATTAAGATTAATTAGAGGGCTCAAGTGTTATCAGTCCAGATCCATCCATTATAATTTTCCATTAACCATCCACCTAATGATTTCAGCAGCCACTGTTGATTGTTATCTAGACCCATTATTTCATTAGGTACTGCAATGTTGTGATTTCTAATTGTATCATATGTCTGCATGCATTCACTGTGATTCTTTTATTGAAGGATACTCTTCTTCAGTAGCTATTTAGATTTCCTTAGATACAGAGCATACACAAAAGGGAAACTGATTTGTCCTTTACTTAACAATTTTCAGAACAATGAGTGTGTGTCCTACCTTGCTTCAACGCCAGGTTTGCATGGTGGGAAGCCAGGTTTCCGTGGTTCAAAATATAGTAAGATGATTTTCCTTCTCATGTAGCACTCCTTTATATTACATGGATCCTTTACAACAGAATCTTGATCGACCTCCAAAAGGAACATTTTCTTAAGTTTCAACTTTCCTTGGTTCCATAAATTCATGATTCTCCTAAAAATTCTGCTTTGAATAAGTTAGGAAGGAAAAGAAATTATGCTGGTTTTTTTCAGCTCATGGAAATTACATTTAAGACACCATTTACAAATGCACTATGAAGGCAAAAGAAGTAAAAAAGGAGAAGATAGTAGCTCTGGAAGCCTGGACTGAAGGATCAGAAGTGGGGAGGATATGAAGTGCAACAGGAACTTCTTCACTAAGGCAGTTGGAGCAACTGCTACCCCCAGATGCCTCTTGGAGCCAGTCTTGCTGTCATCATCACAGGGAGCCTGAAGCTCCATGCATGCTGCAGAGGCTCTGTACACTGTCAGTGCAGGCAGGGGAGTGTGTAAAATGTAGTTTTCAGAATTCTATTACCTGTAATATCAGTGAAGCATGGAAGAGCAGAATGAAGTTATGGCACACCTATTAATCACCACATATGCATCCCTTATCAAATCTGTTATTGCAATGGAAATTGAGTCCTCTAAGTTCTCAATAAAATACAATATCTTCCCACGCAGATTTTGCATAAATCCTAGAATTCTCCATGCTTATTAATCCACAAATAGTAAGTTTAGTAGCAATCCTCGGGGGCCTAATAATCAAATGGGAGCTATAATTAATTCAAGAATTTCAGATGGACCGTTAGTTCCAGAACAATGACATAATCATTTTAAATGTTTAAGTATCATTAGACCAGTTTGGAGATCAAACTCTCCAGTTAGCAAATAGAACCCAAACTATGTTCTGTACAAGAAACTTCATATCCACAAATGACTACAGACACCAGTTGTAAGGAGAGCACTTTCTCCACCACACACAGAGGGGCTCTCTGAAGGCACATTTTTTTCATCAAGATCCAAGTTGGATCTTTTCCAAGTACTCACTATTCTTACTGCAGCCAATCTGTAAATACGAGAGAAGGCCTAGAGACACCTCCAGAGCATCCAAGTTGTCCTGGCTATCCATAGATAAACCAGAAAAACTCTGCCTCGTGGACAAATATACCCTGAGAGTGGGTTTGTTTTCACTTTGTCTACTGGAATAATACTATAGGTCTCCCATCTCTTTCTGTAATTGAATCAACATTTGACCTTAGAAATGCTTTTAAATGCATGATAAACAGATGAAACACAGCATTTGTTTCTAGTGTTGCTAATCTTTTTTCACTTGTATATTTTAAAATTTTACTTTAAATTGATACATAATAATTATTTATGGGATACATTGTGATAATTCAATACATGCACACAGCTAGGAAGAACATAAGCTTTTGTTTTGTTTTCTTTTGTTGATATCAGACTCATGATCATCCTGATTCTACCCCTGAAGTCTGGGATTACAAGTGTGTGCCAACATGCCCAGTTGATCATTAGCTTCTACGTCTGTGGTGAGGTTTGAACTCGGTCTGGGCTCTGTCATTGAGCTCTTCAGCTCAAGGCCAGTGCTATTCAACTTGAGCCACAGTGCCACTTCCAGTTTTCTGGTGGCTAATTGGAGATAAGACTTTCACAGATTTCCCTGCCTAGGCTGGCTTTGAACAGCAATCCTCAGATGCCAGCTTCCTGAGTAACTAGGATTACAGGTGTGAGCCATTGGCACCTGGCTCACTAGCTACTTTAACAGAAATTTAAAAAAGGAATTTGGATCTTGTGCTTACAAAATAAATACTGCTGAAAATATATTTACTCTGCAATTATTATTTGAACATTTCTACTTAACATGTTTAGCTATCATACCATATAAGTCTATTTTTAAATGTTGCCATGTGTGGAGTATGAACACTTTTAAACTGTGTCAATTTATTTGGAATGGAATCTTTAATATGATTGAAACTATAAGATGTAAAAATATTCTGTGGTTGCCAGGAGCTGGTGGCTCACACCTATTAATTCAAGCTCTCCAGGAGGCTGAGGTCAAAGGATCACAGTTCAAAGCCAGCCCAGGCAGGAAACTCTGTGAGACTCTTATCCACAATTAACCAGCAAAAAGCCAGCAGTAAACCTGTGGCTCAAATGGTAAAGCACTATCCTTGAGTACAGAAAAAGCTCAGGGACATGCTCAGGCCCTGGGTTCAAGCCCCATTATTGGTACAAAAGCAAAGTTCAGTAGTGACAAGTCTCCTTCCTACCCATGTTCTCTCCATCCCTTTCATCCCTCTGGTCTAGCTCCTGCATATCTTTTTTTTTGAATGGTATGGAAGTCTATATGGATTTATTAATTGAAATACAGTAGATTCCAGGGAGAATTCAAATAATAAAATTCCTTAGAGAGGCAAAGTAATAGCGTAATAAAAGACCAGGAAGTGACTACTGGAAAGGCGGTGGAACGAGGTCAAAGGAGTAGACAAATGAAGGGGAGAATGTAGTAAAGAATCTAATGTACAGTTGGTTTACTCCATATAGTTTTGTAAGTATTGCTGTTGCATTGGTTTGTCTCATCTCATAGGGGGGAGAGAGAAATGGGGGGGAGGGGGGAAAATGAGGAAGTACCAAGTTGGATAAGAAATGTACTCACTGCCCCATGTATAAAACTGTAACCCCTCTGTACATCACTCTGACAATAAAGAAATGAAAAAAAATCCAATGTATATCCTACAAAATTAAGAAGAGTGAAGGCAGGGGCAGGTAAGGGAAGGATGGGTGAGAACGTTGAAAGGGGTAACATTGATCAAGATGCATTGAATTAATAACCTGCTTTGTTAAATGGCAACTCCTTTATACAACTATTCAAAGATAGTTTTTGAAAAAGAAAAGGAAGATGGGAATTCAGCATTTCAAGAGACATGGTTTCATTCTCTCTTTCAAGATATGCTCCTGCATATCTTGAAAAATATGTTAATGTACAACTATGCTCACAGATACTGTGTTATACATTGCCTTTTAAATGTTATTTATTTATTTTCAAAGTGATGTACAGAGGGGTTATAGTTTCGTACATAAGACAGTGAGTACATTTCTTTGCCCCTTCCCCCCTCCCCATGAGTGGTGCATTTGGTTTACATCATATAGTTTTGTAAGTAATGCTGTTACATTTGTCTTTTACCCTTTGTCTCTCCATTTTCATGTTCCCTTCTCTTTCCTAGTTCAAATAAACATACATACAATACCCAGGGTACCAAAATCAGGGCCAAGCACAAGTGACTCTAGGATCTGATACTATCTCTGCCACCCAAGCAGTGGCTTGTAACTGTCTCTGGATGCTTTATTGCTTTTGTCCCAGGAGTGACTTTCCCATGCTGGGATTAATGAACCTTTGGAATTTCTTTTGGTTGGTTTCTGGACTTGAACTCAGGGCCTGAGTGCTATCCCTCAGCTCTGCAGCACAAGACTAGCACTCTGCCACTTCCAGCCTTCCAGCACCTCCTCCTCCCAGCACTCTACTGGCCAATCAGAGATGAGACTCTCACAGGGACCTTTCTCTGCCCAGGCTAGCTTTGAACCACAGATTTCAGATCAATGAGCCTTATGAAAGGCCACTTTACTCCAATTAAAAGCAACAAGGTGGCCAACACAGAAATAGTTTTCAAGCATGATCTTACGTGGAACTTATTAAGGGCCAAAGTTACATTTGACAAACTTGTCAGAATCACCTGTTCTTTACAATCAGCCTACCTGTAAACTGTTATAAAACCTGCAAGGCAATTAAACAATCATTTGGACAGCCTTATTTTTTTTGAAATAAAATTTAGGACAACTTTATTTTCAAATTTTATGTCCAGAAAGCCATTCCTGATTTTTTTTAAGTCTAACATTAACCTCTGCTTTATCATTTACAATTCAGCTTTTAACTGCATTTGAAGAACTTTGAAACCTAGAGGCACTAATCACAGCCTGTTGTCTCAGGGTGACTTGTTTTAAAAGGGCCATTTTTTCTGCAGTCTGAGTTACTGCCTAGAGTACCTTTGAACTCGACAGGTTTTTTTTCTGAATGCAAGAATTACAAGCACCAGCACTATATCGAGAATCCAGACTTAGCACATCTATCGTATATATATATATATATCCTAATTGCAAAATAGCAGAGAAATCAAATTATATCATACAGATAATATTTTTAACCCTTTTTGAAAACTTTTTTAATTTTTCATACAATTTAAGGGGCACTTTTAGATTTTAATTGCATCATCACATCACCCATTTTACCACATTTATCTACCTACAAGAAAAAGATACAGGACAAAGAAAGGCCTCCACTGGCCTAGCCTACAGAATTGGCATTTATCCATCCTATCCCTTGTAGCTTGATGAATTGCCTTTGTGCCAGCTTATTATTTTTCCACCATGTGTGGACTCCCCCAGGACCTGTCCCACCATGCGTGGACCAACTAAGCTGCATCTTTGCCAGATCACCCTTTACCCTTGAAATTCAGCACATAGGAGCATCCTAAGTCTTCCTCTCCTTTTCTCTTGATCTCTGATTGAAAAACCCAAAGCAGTATTTTAACAGTGATAAACCTTTATATCCAAATTTTTGACATTTAGTCCCAAATTTCAATAGTGGAGGGAAATAAATTTCAAGTTCCCAATGCCTTTTGCTAAGCCTGATAACTTGATTACGTTATAAACAACCTTATGCATTAAGATACCAGATTTTTTAACTGCAAATTAAAGAATCTTTAGATACCTTTTAACTTTTTTTAAAAAACAATGCAATAATCCTTTGAGACTTTTAGTAATATCCAAACCTCATGACCTTTTTGAAATTTAAATTTAAACTCATCCAATTTTTACATCATGTTGACAGTTTTGATCTTGAACATGTTTACACTCACACACGTACTAATGCAAAGAGATCGTAAAGCACTCAAAATAAACATTGGGCCAAACATTTTTCCACAGCAAGATATATTTTTGCCAATCTTACTCTTGCAGATGACCAAGATTTAGGATAAAACCTTTTTTTTTTTTAACAAAGCACTTTAGCATGGCCTCATTTTTCCAGGGCTTGCTTGTTTAAGCAAGGCATTTTAGCACCTCGAATCCTTTTCTGCTGAAGAAAGCTGGAGCTAAACTGAGTCCACCCAGTACTTGACTCTATTCTTTAGCCCAATTTTGACTAGAGCATCTTAAATGATAAGTTTACCTTTCGAATACCTTTAGTTGGGGGAACATGGTGGTTACCTGAAGCAGATCTCTTAGCCCACCAGGTAGCCTGACTGTCTTTTGCCAGTTTTAGCCAGGAGCATTTTACAATTTTAATTTACTCTGAGACTAAGATCAGCCAGCTGTTTGAACCAGGTCTTCAGCTGCCTGCACCCACCCAACTGCCTTCTTTCAGAAGGGGACATATAGCACATTGCAGACTCTGATTTTCCCCAGGAGGTGTCCAAATGAACAAGAAAAACATGGGAAACAAAAATCTATATTTAAAACTGGTACCAATCTTATAAACAGAACCAGTCAAGACAAATTAGGAGAAAGAAACAGAGACTTCCTGAAAATTTCTAAGTAACTCTCAAAAAGATATGGTTGGCATGTCCAGCATCAACGGGCTGGCCGCCAGAGTGATGGAAAGACCATGGGGCCCTGAAATGTCGCAGGGGGATCCTCTCATGTGGAGATTTCCATTCTCTGGACATCAGCCCACCAAGGCCACCCACCAGAGGCTTCAAGGAACCCAGATACCCTGCTCGGCACTGGGAAGAGTAGAGACAAACTAACCCACAGAAATAGGACAGTAGGGGCTGGGAAAATTGCCTAGTGGTAGAGTGCTTGCCTAGTGTACATGAAGCCCTAGGTTAGATTCCTCATCACCACATATAGGAAAGGCCAGAAGTGGCGCTGTGGCTCAAGCTGGCAGAGTGCTAGCCTTGAGCAAAAAGAAGCCAGGGACAGTGCTCAGGCCCCAAGTTCAAGTGCCAGGACTGGCAAAAAAACAAAAGAAACAAAAAAAGAAATAGGACAATAACAAACACCATCACCAAAATAGCCTGTCAAGGTTTTGGTGACACTCACAGAAAAAGAGAAATAGAACCATAAAAGGAAAAATGAGGGCACCAGTAACCAGTCAATACGTCTGTCATAAGTCTGAGTAGGGAGAAGCTCAGAGATCTCAATTTAATGCTCCACAAAAAGAAACAACAATAGACAATGTCACATGACCAGACAAAGAAAAAGACAAAAACAAAGACAAGTAGTGGCCACACAGACAACCAGATGACCCACTGTGTCCCAGAAGGCGACATCTAACTACCTTCCAAGGTAAGGGTGTACACTTGCGTCCAAGCTACCTCCTCACACAGTCCAGCCGGCACCTCCAACACTCACCTCCGGAGGATTTCCAGGCAGACTCCTGTAAAGGTTGATCCTGGGAAGTGTCCAGGGTGTGGAGTCACCATCACAGTCCTGGGGCCAAGGATAAAGTGGACTCTCGGCAGCCGCTCTCTACTGCTGGAGGGGTCTTCCCCTGCCCCGGCTTCCCAGGGCCAAGGCCTGAGGCTGGTATCTCGCTGTGGCCTCCAAGAAATGCTGTATCCTGGCCACCCAGGACTTGCACCCACGACAAGAAAGTCACCAGCACTTAGTCAATCGGGCTAGGAGTCTTTAGCTGTGCACAGTGTCTGCTCACCACCATCGGGATGGTAGAGAACAGCAATGAGCCACCGCAGGGCTGGGTTTTTTAAGATTGAAGCTATGCATTCTACAGTAGGTGGTCATGTAGCACAGGTGCAGGGGGTTAACACAGGGGGTAGAGCAAGTCACAAATGGGTTACGAAAGCCATTTACAGAAGCAGAATTTTGCAGTCAGGCTGACCTAATATCAACTTTATTTGAACAATTGTTACCATGTTTCCCTAATATCAACTAAGTAAGCATGAGTGAGCTAAAACAATCCAGTACTCAACATAAGTGGACCAACCTGACAGTCGCCATGGTATTTCCGTGACTACTACTATGATTATTTCTATAATCTATTATTATGATCATTTTCACAATCCATTACTATGGTTGTTACCTAGATACAGAGAGGAACAAGGACTACATATATTTTTAAATATCAAAGTACAAGGAAGTAGTCTCACAGATGGGGGTGCAGCCCTTTATATGGAGTTACCAAAATGGAGTTATAGAGCTATTGTTTCTAGGAGCTCGGAGAGCTACACTTTTCCTTGATTTTCACAAGTATAAGATTATGTTTTGTATAACAAACTTCTATTTCCTTTTTAGATTTTATTTTTAATTATTTAATATTTTAAATTTTTATTATTTAATTGGTTGGTAAGAGGAGTGGCGATTTAACAGAGCAGTTTATGAATATAATATATTTTGATCAATGTCACCCCTTTTAATATTCTCACCTATTTCCTTTTCTGTGTATTGCCAATTCATAATTTTTGTCCATTTTTTTGGGGGGGGGGTTGCTGGTATCTGAGGCTTCAACTTGAGGTGTGGGTGCTATCACTGAGCTTTTTCTTTGCTTAACACTAGTGTTCTACAACTTGAGCCAAAGCTCCACTTCCAAATTTTGTGTGGTTAACTGGAGATAGAGTTTCATGGATTTTCTTACCTAGGCTGCCTTTGAATCTTGATCATCAGATCTCAGCCACCTGAGTAGCTAGGATTATAGGTGAGAGCCATCAGCGCTCCAGCCTCTTAGTCTATGTTTAAAAGCTAGATTTATGTTCTTTTTTTTCATTTCTGGAAGGGCTTTGCATTTAACTAAATTAGTCTTTTATTGTTGGTTAAATTGTAAATATGTTCCTATTGTATAATTTGTTTATCCATTATAGTGGGCCCATGAAGTAGATCAAAAAAACTGATTTAGCATTCCAGCATCACATAGAATCCAGAAGATGACCCAGAACTCCATGTGCAAGTATGTGAGAGTTTAAATGACCAAGGTTTAAATGACCAAGGTTCTATGCCTCATGCTTCAAGTGTTTGTGTATTACATTCTCTCTCTCTCTTTCTCTCTCTCTCTCTCCTTGTCTACCTACTCATTTGTGTTTCCATCCATTTGATGATCAACAAACTTCTAAGGTGAGGAAAACTAACTGACTGACTAAAAGCCAATCAGTCCACAGTGACTATAGAAGTACCATAGGGCTTCAATAGAATCTACTCAAAATGATTGCTTTTAATCTTTGTGGAAATACTGGACAAGACCAAAACACAAACTCACCTCAAACTGGACAAGTAGTTGGGAATGAATTAGTTCACATAAGTGAGAATTTTCTTAGGTGACTAAGTGAATTAATCTAAAATCTCTCTTTTCCAGTCTTCCTTCTCATTTTTTCCCAATTTTTCTTCTCATGTTTTGGACTACATGTTTGTGTGTATGTCTGTGTGTGTGTGTGTGTGTATGTGTGTGTGTGTCTCTCTCTCTGTGTATGTGTGTCTGTGCATCCTCAAAATTTGCTTGTGGAAGCCAATATGCAATGTGAAGATATTTGGAAAGAAGGCCTTGGTATGGTAATTAATCTTGAAGGTGGCATGCTCATGAAAGGGTTAATACTTTCATTTGAAAAAAACATGGGAGGGGATGTTAGGTTTGCTCTCTGCTATGTGAAGATCCAGCAAAGAAGAGGACATCAGTGAAGAAAATGTATCAGGAAGAGGCCTCACCAGAACCAAAGCATGCTGACCCCGATCTTAGGCCTCTCAGCCTTAAGAAATACAGGAAGTAAATATTTCTGTTTAGCTACCCAGTCTGTGGAAGTGACTGAGACACACCATCATGTTGGCTTTACTATTAGCCATTCTTTAAAAAAAAATTATTGTAAACCTGATGTACAGAGGGGTTACATTTACATAAGTAAGGTAATGAGCACATTTCTTATACCATATACTTTTATTATTACAATCAGGAATTCCATGTTTCCTTTATCACCATATTAATCTTAAAGCAGAATGGTTGTTTTCCAGTGAGTCTCACAAGAGTCCTAAGATGAACTCTAATTGAACCACTCTTGTTTATGTGCCTCTCCTTGAATCACTGGGCCAATGAAGGGAACAAACAGTTTTGCCAGGTCTTGGGCTGATGCTGAAGTCATTTTACTGCCTTGCCCCATCCAGCTGGGAATGAAGAGTAGAAAAGGGATGTTTTTGTAGAGGATAGCAGAAGTGACACTATCGGAAGGAGGACAGGATTTCAGTGTGGCAAAAACAACTGTTTACAATTAACTATTCCTTCCTTCATTCAAGCATTTTTAAAATGAAGCTAGGTATGGGGATATTTGCTTGTAGTCCCAGCTACTTAGGAAACTGAGTTGGGAAGAATATTTGAGTTCAAAAGTCCAAGACTAACCTGGGCAACACAATATCAGATTCATGAAGACAAAGAGTGTATGTTTTCTCTCATATGTGGGAGTTAGATCTAAATTGTAAATATATATGATACTATATACAGGATTGTGTGCACATATACATAAATATATTGTCTAAAGTATGGTATTTGCAGGGGCTCTTCATTTGACAAAATGAATACCAGGAGGCTGAAACATATGTTCTTGGGAGGGAGAGGACAAGGGGATTGGAAGAAAATGAATAAAGAGGGAAAGGGGGAGGGAATGCAGTCATTATATATTCAATGCACATATGTGAAAATAGAACTGAGTAACTTAAAGTTGGGAGAGTTGGGGGAGAATGATGGAAAGAGTGATAAAGAAGAGGCACACTCATAAATTGATCAGTTATGTTGAAACCTCTTTGAACAACTACTTAAATATAATTTTAAAAATTATAAAACAGAATAGAAAAAGAGACATCAGACATCATCCTTACCCTCTTGAAAATCATAGCCTTTAGATATAATTATGTCAACACACTTTCGTAATACAGAAGGTTACACTAGGTTTCATTAAAGGTACACATACAGTACAGACTGGAAATACAGGCTAGTTCTAGCAAGTACATTTACTCTAGCGAGTACATTTTTCTTGTTAAATTTCTCAATAATGTCCACCAGTAGCATTCTAGTACACATAAATTCAGAGAAAATCAAAATAGAGACCTTATTCATAATTCTTGGTAAGGTGATAGGCCTTAGTTGAGAAGCTTCTACAATCTGAAATGGAATCAACAGCTGAAGTAGTGATTTTTTAAAATAATCTGTCACTGCTTGAGGCTTTTAGGAAAGAGTAAGCTGGCAGCATTCACACCAAGAATTTGTTAACTTCATACACTGCAATTTACTTTTTTGATGTACAATGCCACAGCTACTACTAAATTTCATAGGATGGCAGGTAGTTATTTATTAGATAAGGAACTGCTCCCTTTAAAAAATGTCTTTCATTCTTTCACCACTTGGAAAACTCTGCAGTTTAATTGAATATTGTTCTAGTCAATCTGCAGTGGGCTCCTGAGAAATAATTTGTGGGAATAACTACTTCCAAAAACTTCCCCAAAGAAAAGCTTTCATTAGTGCTGAGAACACTTTCTGATGATTCTAATAATTACCTTTCTTTGAGTTACTGACTCACCAGCATGTTTGTCATGAAGTGGTCTTGCTGATTTTTTTACCTCATCTTCTTCCTCTATAACTCAACTTCCCAGGACAGAAGAAGGCTCTTGTTCAAGGCAGAATGTTTATTAAGATCTGCTTTGGGTTAAGTGTTTTTTAAAATTGTTGTAAGATTAAATCATGGAAAGTATTCTTCTGTAATATTTTAACTGTATTTTTTTTGTCTTTTCTTTTTTGGTACTGGGGATCGAACCCAGAATGTTGCACTAGCTAGGCAAGTGCTTTGCCACTGAGCTACATCCCAGCCCTATTCTTCGGTAGTAGAACATAGCCTCAATTTATGCTTAAAATTCTTATGCATTTTATCTGATATGGTTGTTAATCACTAGTGAAGTAAGAGTATGGAGCATAGAAGAAAAAAAAATTTGTAATTGAGATCAAAGATCTGGGCTTGAGTTTGCTGTACCTTAAACATAAGTTTAAGTGAGAATAATAAAAAAAACCCATCACTCCTGTGGATTGTTATAGAAATTAATTAGACAGTGTAGGATTAAATACAAAGCACAATATGAAACACATAGAAAATTTTGGGCAACATCAGGTGAAGCCATCTTGAGGACCTACATCAGCGTGTTCCCTCACCTCCTGTAACTTCTTAAACCCGCGGTTGCCTGGCCTCTGGTCTCATTACTTTGGAATTTCGTGATAGACAACATTATCTGTTCTACACACCAGGTGGATACTCCCCAAAGGCAGATTCAACTCTTGAGACCAGGCGGAGACCAGGCGGCGGCTGAGCACGGACGACCTGAAATCGCAGAGAAAGCGTGAGTACCCCACGAAAGATATTCTCACTCGCGCCCACAGAGCAACTTCTGCAAGGCAGCCCTTCCCCCACCGCCAGAGCAGAGCGCCATCTTTGCCACTGGCATAGGGTCAGACCAGATTGGAACTAAAGCGGGCCTGGGAAAAGCGAGGTCAAATTAGCCATCTTTGAAAAGGGCAAAAGGGACCGAACAGTGAGAGCCAGCTCCGCCCAGGAGAATGCCCCCTGCCCAGGCGGGAGGCGTATCCAGGGCCATGGCTTAGCCAGAGGTGCCCCACCCTGCCTGCCAGAACTTCTAAATTTAACGCAAAAACAGCCAGCAGCTCCCGGCAGCACGGAAACACCAGACGGAGGAACCTGAGACAGTTACACGGTCCCGTCACAGAGGAAGCACAATTCCCAGCCCCAAACGGAGCTGCTTTCTGTAGCCACCTCTGCCAAGGAGGCTGGCCCGCCCAGGAGGCAGAAGCCTTGCACAGACAAGCACCTCTCAGCTGGGTAAAACAGGCCAGAGGCGCCCTGCCCTGCTCAGTCCACAGCCTATTCAAAGGCAGTCGTGAAAGGCTGCGGCCCCGCAGCAGACAGAGGAGCAAACTGAATTCTGCCAAACCCAGACAATCAGGAATATAGACTGCAGACCATCACCATCACAAGGAAACCAGAGACTGGGGAAAGACCACCCAAACAAGGAAGAATCCTTTTTTTTTTCTTTATCTTTTCAACATTTCTTAAACTTTAAAAAAAAAAAAAGTTTTTGTTTTTTTTCAATTCAGAAACGTCGTCGGTTTTTTTTTCCCATGTTTTCTATTTTTACCTGTTTGTTTTATCAAGTTTTTTTTTTCTTTTCTGTTTGTTTGGGTTGTTCCTTTTCTGATTTTTTTCCTTTTTATTTTATTTTCTTTTTTAAATAATTTTTCTCTGTTGTGTGCATCTGTCTCCCACTATTTTTACTTTATTTCTCTCTTTGCGTTCTCTTTCTTTAAAACTTACTTTCCTATGAAGAACACCTCCACACTTTTCTGCTAACTCTCCATTATCTATCATTGCAACCTTATTCTCTCTACTGATTCTACTCTTCTCGACACTTCCACGTCACTGAAACTAAACCAAAATCACCACCTCCCCTCCTCAATACATTTTACTCTATTCTCTTTACTACCTCCAACTTACCCTCCTGACTTACTGCCTGGACCTCCAGTCTCCAATGACTCCTGGTTATTGGATAGAGGGTATCCCAGCTTAATCCGAGTGAATCAAAGGGGTTCATAGAGAAATCCAGTCCTAAAAGAACTTAATATAAAAACAAGAATTGCGTATAGGGTTGTAACAGTAAATAAGTAACTACTGCATACAGGGCCCAGGATCAGTTGTTATATTGAAATTGTATTCTTTAGGAACACCAAATCTAATTTTATAGACAGGTATACAGGGTATCTGTACATAACTGTGAACTTGTAAGATTTACACAACAGTGCTTGGTAAGGGCTGCTTTGGGTCTTAAACGGTGCTCACAGGTGCTGGAAGACTGGCATTCCCAATTCAAATGGGCAGAAGAAACACAAGAAAGATGGCAAACAATGAAGTCTTATCCCCCACTCAAAACAAGCAGGAAGCAGAGCAATCAATCAAAGACATAAAAGAGAACCCTCAAAATGCTCTACAAAGTCTACTGATAAACATGATAAATGAAAAGTTTGAATCTCTTCAGTCAATTATTCTAGAGCATGAGGAGGCAAAGCAAAAATTAACGGAGAATTTCATGGCATCCACAAATAGAAAGATAAATGAACTTCAAGAGTCAAATGAAAAGATAGCTAACCAGCTTAAAGATTTGAGAGACAACTCTCAAAACCAAAGTAATGAAGTTAATGAAGTAAAGAAGTCCATACAAGACCTAAGAAATGACATGGAAATTATCAGGAAAGACCAGTCAGAAGCAAAAGAGATTCGAAATCAAGTAACTAGCCTACAGTCCCGACTAACTGAAGCAGAGGATCGAATTTCAAGAGCTGAAGATTCCTTAGATTCTATGGAGAAAGATCAAAAATCAATACAAATCCAGTCCAATCAACAAAACAGATCGCTACAGGAGATTCAAGACACGATCAGGAAGCCCAATTTAAGGATAATAGGTATTGAGGAAAACTTGGAGAAAGAGGTTAATGGGATAGGCAACCTATTTAACAGAATATTAGCTGAGAACTTCCCAAATATCCAGAAAGAAAGGCCTATACAGATACAAGAAGCATTTAGAACCCCAAATCGACCAGACCAGAAAAGGACATCCCACTGACACATTGTGATCAAAACAGGTGCAGTAGAGTGCAAGAAAAAAATACTCAAAGCTGTTAGGGCAAAGAAAACAATCACATATAAAGGAAAAGCAATCAGAATCACCCCAGACTTCTCAGCAGAGACTATGAAAGCAAGGAGAGCCTGGAATGAAGTATACCAAACTCTAAATAAAAATAACTATCAACCAAGAATTCTGTACCCAGCCAAACTCTCCATCATAGCCGAAGGTCAAATAAAAGTCTTCCACAGTAAGGAAAAACTGAAAGAATATATCTCCACCAAATCAGCTTTACAGAAAGTCTTCAAAGATGTACTATACAGGGATAATAATCAAGATCCCAATACAGACAGAGAAATGAACTCTAATTAGTAAACATCAGATCAAGAAATGGGAAGACACAGCTTATCACAAGATAGTGATAATGAAAGGAACAAACGATCATCTCTCAATGCTAACTCTCAACATTAATGGACTTAATTCTCCAATCAAACGACATAGGCTCATAAGTTGGATCAAAAATCAAGAGCCATCTTTCTGCTGCCTCCAAGAGACACATCTATCCAGCAAAAGTAAACATCTTCTAAAAGTGAAAGGCTGGAAACAAATCTATCAAGCAAATGGCCCCCATAAGCAGGCTGGCGTTGCAATCCTAGTATCAGACAAAATTGACTTCAAATTAAAAAAGGTAAGAAGAGACAAAGAAGGTTACTACACACTAGTAAAGGGATCTCTCCTACAGGAAGAAATAACCATTCTAGTATGAGGGACAAGGTAACAAACAGTACAAGAAATGTACACAATGCCTAACGTATGAAACTGTAACCTCTCTGTACATCAGTTTTATAATAAAAACTAAAAAAAAAAAAAATTTATTAAAAAAAAAAAAGAAATAACCATTCTAAATATCTACACACCAAATGCAGGAGCACCCAACTTCATCAAACAAACACTACTGACTCTAAAAACACTCATAGACCCAAACACATTGATAGTTGGGGAGTTTAACACTCCACTATCACCTCTGGACAGATCAACACGCCAAAAACTGAACAAAGAAACCACAGAACTAAACAATTGCATAGACCAACTAGACTTAATAGACATCTACAGAATATTCCACCCAGCAAGGACAGAATACACATTCTTTTCGGCAGCACATGGAACATTCTCCGAAATAGATCACATCTTAGGGCACAAAGAAAATCTGTACAAATTCAGAAGTATCAAAACCATTCCCTGCATTCTCTCAGACCACAATGGAATAAAATTAGAGCTCAACTCAAACAGCCACCACAGAAATTGCTACAATTCATGGAGACTAAACAACACACTGCTGAACCATCAGAGGGTCATTGAAGAAATTAAAACGGAAATTCAAATGTTTATGGAATTCAACCAAGTTGAAGACACAAAGTACCAGCTCCTTTGGGACACAGCAAAGGCAGTACTCAGAGGAAAATTTATATCTCTGAGTGCATACATCAACAAACTGGAGAAACAGCAACTCAATAATTTAAGGAAGCACCTTAATTTCCTTGAGAGAGAACAACAAGCCAAACCCCAAATCAATAGACAGAAGCAAATAATGAAAATCAAATCAGAATTAAATCAATTAGAGACAAAAAAAAAAAAATCGAAAGAATCAACAAAACAAAGAGTTGGTTCTTTGAAAAAAATCAACAAGATAGACAGACCCCTGGCAAACCTGACCAAAAAACAAAGGCAGCACATTCAAATAAACAAGATAAGAGATAAAACAGGTAACATCACCACAGAAATAACCGAAATTCAGAAAATAATAAGGGACTATTTTGCAAACCTTTATGCCAACAAATTCGAGAATTTGGAAGAAATGGATGATTTCCTAGAAAAAATTCATATCCCCAAACTTAACCATGAAGATTTAAACCTCCTAAACAGACCCATATCTAGTATTGAAATAGAAACAGCAATAAATGATCTCCCAACCAAGAAAAGCCCAGGTCCAGACGGATTCACTGCAGAATTCTACAAGGCCTTCAAAACAGAACTCACACCAATATTTCTCAAACTCTTCAATGAAATTGAAAGAGAACGTTCACTTCCAGACTCATTCTATGAAGCCAGTATAACCCTCATCCCAAAACCAGGCAGGGACTCATCACGGAAAGAGGACTATAGACCGATCTCCCTGATGAACATAGACGCAAAAATTCTCAACAAAATTCTGGCCAATCAACTTCAACAGGTCATCAAAAAAATCATACACTACGATCAAACTGGATTCATCCCAGGGATGCAAAGTTGGTTTAATATACGCAAGTCAATTAATGTAATCCACCACATCAACCAGAGAAAGCTAAAGAACCACATGGTTTTATCTCTGGATGCGGAAAAAGCATTTGATAAAATCCAGCACCCATTTATGCTAAAAGCCCTGGAAAAACTGGGATTCCAGGGAACATTCCTGACTATAATCAAGGCAGTTTATGACAAACCAACAGCAAGCATAACTCTAAATGGTGAAAAACTAAAGCCATTCCCTTTAAAATCAGGAACAAGGCAGGGATGTCCACTCTCTCCCCTGCTCTTCAACATAGTACTAGAATTCCTAGCCAGAGCAATCAGGCAAGAAGAAAATATAAAGGGGATCCAAGTAGGTAAAGATGAAGTTAAACTTTCTCTCTTCGCAGATGACATGATCCTATACCTAAAGAATCCCATAGACTCTACCCCCAAGCTACTAGAGCTGATCCAAAACTTTGGCAAAGTTGCAGGATATAAAATAAACCTTCAAAAATCAACGGCCTTTCTCTATGCTAACAACCCAAAGACTGAGGCTGATATCAGGAAAGCAACTCCTTTTGCAATAGCCCCCCAAAACATAAAATACCTAGGAATAACCTTAACCAAAGAAGTGAAAGACCTCTTTGAGGAGAACTTTAAAACCTTGAAAAATGAAATTAAGTCAGAACTAAGGAAATGGAAAAACCTCCCATGCTCCTGGATTGGGAGGATTAATATAATCAAAATGGCAATATTGCCAAAGGCTATCTACAAATTCAATGCAATACCCATTAATATCCCAACACCATTTTTTTGATGAAATAGAGGAAGCAATCCAGAAATTCATATGGAATAATAAAAGACCTAGAATAGCAAAAACAATCCTAAGCAGAAAGAACAGTGCTGGAGGAATTACAATACCCAACTTCAAGCTGTATTATAAAGCTATAGTAATAAAAACAGCTTGGTATTGGCACCGGAACAGGCCTGAAGACCAATGGAACAGAATTGAAGACCCGGGAATAAACCCACAGAACTACACCTACTTAATTTTGATAAAGGGGCTAAAACAATAGTTTGGAAGAAAGATAGCCTCTTTAACAAATTGTGCTGGAAAAACTGGCTCAACACATGCAACAAACTAAAACTAGATCCTTATATATCACCCTGCACCAAAATCAATTCCAAATGGATTAAAGACCTTGAAATCAAAACAGACACCCTGAAAACACTAAAGGAAGAAGTAGGAGAAACACTTGGGCTCCTTGGCGCAGGACGGAACTTCCTTAACAAAGACCCAGAAAGGCCACAAATCAAAGAAAGGTTGGACAAATGGGACTTCATTAAACTGCAGAGCTTCTGCATGGCAAAGGACATAGCCTGCAAGATAAACAGAAAGCCCACAGACTGGGAGAAGATCTTTACCGGCCATTCAACAGACAAAGGCCTCATATCTAAAATACATGCAGAACTAAAAAAAATTACCTTCCTCCAAAACAAAACCGCAAAGAACTAATAGCCCACTCATCAAGTGGGCTAAAGACCTACAAAGAGACTTCTCTGATGAGGAAATGAGAATGGCCAAGAGACATATGAAAAAGTGCTCTATATCACTGGCCATAAAAGAAATGCAAATCAAAACAACATTGAGATTCCATCTCACCCCAGTAAGAATGTCATATATCAAGAAAACTAACAATAACAGTTGTTGGAGGGGATGTGGCCAAAAGGGAACCCTACTTCATTTTTGGTGGGAATGTAAACTGGTTCAGCCACTCTGGCAAGCAGTATGGAGATTCCTCAGAAGGCTAAATGTAGAACTCCCCTATGACCCAGCAACCCCACTTTTGGGTATTTATCCAAAAAACCACAAACAAAATCACAGTAAAGCCACCAGCACAACAATGTTCATTGCAGCGCAATTTGTCATAGCAAGAATCTGGAACCAACCCAGATGCCCCTCCGTAGACGAATGGATCAGGAAAATGTGGTACATATACACAATGGAATTTTATGCCTCTCTCAGAAAGAATGACATTGCCCCATTCGTAAGGAAATGGAAGGACTTGGAAAAAATTATACTAAGTGAAGTGAGCCAGACCCAAAGAAACATGGACTCTATGGTCTCCCTTATTGGGAATAATTAGCACAGGTTTAGGCAAGTCACAGCAGAGGATCACAAGAGCCCAATAGCTATACCCTTATGATCACATAAGATGATGCTAAGTGAAATGAACTCCATTTTATGGAAATGATTGTTATATCACAGTTGTAACTACTTTCAACATCCCATGTCTATCTGTAGCTTCTACTGTTGATGATGTTCTTGTATCACCTTCTTGTGATTGTATCTACACTATCTCTGTAATCTTATCTGAGTATATTGGAAACCATGTATACTGGTATTAGAACTAGGAAATTGAAAGGGAATACCAAAATTGAGAGACACAGGGTAAAAAAGGAGAAACAACAACAAAAGCAATACTTGCAAAACTGTTTGGTATAAGTGAACTGAACACCTCAGGGGGGGAAAGGGTAAGGGGGGGGGTATGAGGGACAAGGTAACAAACAGTACAAGAAATGTATCCAATGCCTAACGTATGAAACTGTAACCTCTCTGTACATCAGTTTTATCATAAAAACTTTTTTAAAAATCCAAAATAAAGAAGAAAGAAAATTATGGGTCTTTAGCTTTCTTTCTTACTCCATTAACAGTTAATTAGTTCTGTGTTTCTTCAGTCACTAGATTCAGCAATGTAGAATTTTCTCTTAGTTGATACCATAATAGGTGATTGAATTGCAAGGCACTAAAGATACTACAGAGCTCTGTATTGGTAGTTGGTGGCCAAGAGAATGCATTCCTCCATCATGTTGAATATAGAATGGATGTATCTGTAAGGACCCCTGAAATAATAAGGGAGGTCCTCTAAATCTTCCTGAGGACATAGATGAACAGCACTTAATCTCTGGCATGACTATGAAGTAAAAGTTTCCCACATGGACAGACTTGAAGCAAGACCAGTAGAGACATGTACACAAGACAGAGCATGTGCTAAGCTGAGAGGGAGTGGAAAGAAGAAAGCATGGAAAGAGGGTCACTAGAATTAGGAAGAGGTAGCAGGAAGAAAGTGAAGAGGTGAGAAAATAAAGATCTGATTATGAAGGCTGTGTTGTGGGCATATTCTTCTAAGCACGTGTTTGCCAGACTTACTAAATATTAGAAGCAGTGGGATATGTTTTCAAAAATATAGATTCCATAGAGCAACTCTGAAAACCTTGAAATTAGACTACAGTTGGCCAACATAAACAAACATATGTACACAGACAGAGAGACAGACAGCAGTATATTGTACGCACCCCAGGTAATTTTCATGAGGATTTTGTTCTGGGAGTTTTTAATTTTGTTAATAGAAAATGATTTAAAGATAATTAACAAGGAAGGCATGATAGAGACACTGTTTGTTTTGTTGTTGTTGTTGTTGTTGTTAATGAAGACTGTTTTGCTATCAGCACCAGTACAAAGGTTAGATGAAGACTGGACAGAAAGTAGAAGTTTGAACATCATAATGACCCAGGTGATAGTGGATGATGAGCAATACCAGCAGAATTAGGAGGGGTCTATTTGATGGTAATGAAAGAAACTGAATTAACATGTACAGATTAGATGAATTTTGTTAATTATTTTCCTTTGTGGTCTTAGAGTAGTATTTTTGGTTAGTGTACTTTTTGTTTGGGAAGATAAGTTTTAAACTTTTCATAAGCATGCAAATTAGTGGGTCTGATTCATATAGAACTAGGTGATTAGACTGGATGTTTAATGTATTTTCCTATTGGATGTTTATTTTTCTGTTCTGAGGATTCTTTGAAGTCAATAGAATAAGGATCAGGTATGTCAAATTTGCAAATCAGTCTACCCTCTATAAACATATACTACCAGGGAATAGTTTTCTCTGGTTTTATAAAATGACTTTTATACCTTATAGGCCAAAATTAACAGGTTAATGAGAACAGGTATTTATGCAGTAAGCACCTGCAAGGAATAGACTTTCAAGTGTGTTCACAAAAAAGCTAGAAAATTTGATACTTTGTTGGAAATAAAATTTAGTCTCATCAAATTCCAATTTTCATTGCTCTGACTTTAGTGATTTATACTGGATTTGTTTATTCGAATTTTTAAATACTTTACATTTAGTGGATTACACTGGATTGTTTATTAGAATTTTTATGGCTAGTGGTTAACACCTGATAATCAGAGCTCAAAGTCAGTCCAGACAAGAATGTATGTAAAACTCTTATCTCCAGTTAACCACCCAAAGGCCTGCAATAGTGGTGTGGCTCAGGTGCTAGGACACCAGTCTTAATAAAAAAAATCTCAGGGACAGGAGACCCAGCAAGCTAGAGGAAAGATAACAGGGAACCACTATGCTCCAAAGAAGCATAGTCCTAGGAAACCACCAGGCTTTCCACATCTATAGAGTCACATCAAGTAAGCTATAATTATACAGAGATTTATACCAAAGAAGGAAATAATAAACTGCCTACATAGAAGACAGAATTAAGTGCTCGCCAAGGGTGGTAGCCAGCAACAATGCCGACAACACTGAGGTGGGCACACTGGCAACAGCGGCTGAGACAGAATCTTCAGGCTTTCTACTCACCTCTAGCACGAATTTAAAGACCAGAAACAGCCCAGCCGATCAGACTTGGATGCAGAGACAACGTGTCCCATCTCAGACAATCCGAAAGACCAAGGGAAAGCATGAGTACTCCACAAAAGATATCCACCTTCCCTCCCAGAGAACAGCATCTAGAAGGAAACCTTCCCCCATCTTAGAAGAATACTGTTTTTGAAAGTGGCAAATAGGCTGCCAGAGCATCTAGCCAGAAACATTTGTGGATAAAGCTGCACCATCTTTTGAGAAGGACAAAGGAACCTGATACCATTCCACCATCCCTTTCTGGCAGAAAACAAAAGGCCCATGGAGGAAAGGCAGGCTAGCTCTGCGGAGGCAGCTTGCACAGGGACAGGTGACCCTGCCTCTCAGCAGAGATCAAGGATAAGCTCAGCCTGCATCTATCCAGGTGCCTTGGAACTACAAAACAGAAAGTCTCTAAAATATCACTGAAAAAAAAATAAACTGGACTGGTTATAAAACCTCATGGAAATTTCAGGCTAGGCTAAGAGGAAGGTTCTCAGGATGGCCTTCCTCCTTCCTCTTCGTCCCACCCCACCACCAAAAGCCACTGATTTTAACATGCCACAGTACTACCCACACCAAAGCAGGCTGCAGAGACTGTAAGTGGCAGACAAGAAGTTCTTCTTGTTCTAGCACACAAAGCAATAACCCCCTCCCACTAAGTTAGGCTGGGAGGAAGCCTGCAAATACTCCAATTTTGTGAAGCAGAGCATGCATCCAAGTGAATACATCCATTCACTTTCAGTTATGTTAGGTTCAGACAGGCTTCAGTGTGACGAGGTAACAGCTACACCCAACATTCAAGAAGGCTTCCAAATCTAACTAAACCAGAAGGACAGCTGACCACCACGAAGAAATCAAAGACTCACTAAGAGAATAGCTGATATTGGGAGACACAAGTATCCCTCCCCCACCCCAAATTAGAGAACTTTTTTTTCATTCTTCTAGGTCATTTTGTTTTCATTTTTCATTGGTGTTCTCTTTAGTCTTAGATATACAGCCTACAATGATTATTAGGCTTCTTTTTTAATTGTCTGCACTCTTAATTCTAGCTGCATTTTTGTAGCTTTTTAATTGCAAGCCTTATTCACTCAACCCGATTTCATACTACTGAAATGTATTTTAACTGTACACTCTGGCTTCTAATCTCTTATCCCTCTGAATTTTGTCTATTCACAGTGACCAAATTAAATGTCTTATAACACAACTAGCAGATTTCTTGTCCTAAAATATTTAACATGTCTATAGATGCTACATATTGTAGTTTACAAAAATACCATGCCATACCATACCAACCACCTATATCATACCATACTTACTATACAAGCTGTCATACTGTATTAAGATAATTTCAATTATCACTCCACATTCTTCTTACATGAACGTTAACCCTTTCTTCTTATGTCATTCCTCTAATCGTAGCCAAATTAATCTACTGTTTTCCAAATATACTTCATATCTATACATATAGTGATTATGGCCCTTTAAGAATACAACCAAAGCCTTTCCTGCTTATACATCCAATTTTCATTACAATATGGAGCCTCAGTTCTCTTTTTTTTTCCTAGAGTGGCTGTTTGAGGAGAACAGTATAATAGAATAGAATAGAATAGAATAGAATAGAATAGAATAATTTAGCTGCAGATTGGATCCTAGCTCTGATCTGTGCAAACTTCTGGAGTACAGACAAAAGACAACCTCTCTGCCTCTGTTTCCTTCCATATCCTGAAAGGACATTAAAATATTTACTTTCATTGAATTGTGTACCTTAGCTGTTATGTTTTTACTAGGTGCCTCTCTCCTTCCAAGCTTAGAGAGGCAAAAATGCTGCTTAAAATATCAAATGGTTTCTTCTACCATATGCGCTGATTTCTGGCAAAGAACAGGACATTTATAAGACCAGTTAATTGAACAAATAGTTATCACCTAGGAAGGGTTTCTCAAATGTTAGTTACATATGATCATCATCATCATCACTATTGATATCAACATCACTACCAATGTCATCATCATCATCATAATCAATATTATGTTCACATTAGTATCAGAATTACCACTAATGTCATTATACACATCTGGGAAATTTTGGATATTGATTAGCCTTGCTATTTATTCTCGCGTTTAATCAAGATTATTTCTTTTATTCTGATTCTATCTATTTAGTGATTGATACTACACAATGATGTACCAAAGCTAATACTATAGGTTTGCATAAGATTGAGTATTAGAGAAAAGAAGATTCTACAACTATCTATCTCCCCTAAAGACCATATATTCACATTCCATTGCTAGCAATCCAACTGGAGACTACAAACTGCCTGTAGGCTCCTCATGTCACACAGATTTACTATTTTAGCAGACACTTTTTTTTTGTGCCAATCCTGGGCCTTGGACTCAGGGCCTGAGCACTGTCCTGGCTTCTTTTTTTTTTTTTCTCAAAGCTAGCACTCTGCCACCTGAGGCACAACACCACTTCTGGCCATTTTCTAAATATGTGGTGCTGGGGAATCAAACCCAGGGCTTCATGTATATGAGGTAAGCACTCTTGCCACTAGGCCATATTCCCAGCCCACAGGAGACACTTTTAATTATTTTCTATTCCCCTTCAAAGCTCACAAAATAACAATATGTCACATTTGAATAATCCCTCAGAGGAAATGATTTCTGACTAACACAGGAACATTTAGCAAGTCATATTTGCAAAGCAAAGGAATGCCGGTGTTACCAGGTTTCTACTGAATTCTTATATGGATTCCTTAAGAACATGAAAACAGGGCCTGGGAATATAGCCTAGTGGCAAGAGTGCTTGTCTCACATAGATGAAACCCTAGGTTCGATTCCTCAGCACCACATATATAGAAAAGGCCAGAAGTGGCGCTGTGGCTCAAGCTAGCAGAGTGCTAGCCTTGAGCAAAAAGAAGCCAGGGACAGTGCTTAGGCCCTGAGCCCATGACCCAGGACTGACAAAAAAAAAAAAAAAAAAAAAAAAATGAAGGAGGAGGTAACAAGTAGTACAAGAAATGTAACGTTTGAAACTGTGAAAAAAAAATTTTAATTAAAAAAAAAAGAATATGAAAATAGCCAACTTCAACTCCAACTATCTGTCTATGCAAGATTTGAAAAGAATAAATTAGTGAGATCCTGACCAAGACTGGTTTATGAACTAGCCTGCTCCTGCATTCAGATCTACCAGCCACCAGAATCTTCTAGATATTCCTGTTGTCCTAGTTGAGCAACAATACAGAATAACAAAATGAATCTTGGACTCTGCAGCTCAGCTGAGCTACTGGGGTTCAGCAAGGCTTGCCAACCTGTGCAAAGCCTCTTCCTCACATGAAAGCTTTATTTGTGGATGAAGAGTGTGACATAGAGGTAACTAAATCATTTGTTGATTTAAATAACCATATATAGCTTTTATTACCAGTATCTATAAAACCATCTACACTGCTAAATTAAGGAGATATTTTGATGCCCTTTCCCAACTGCCTCTCTCAAACTGCAGATGTGCCTAGAGTAAAGGAAAGATGACAAAGTAAAGATCAGGAGAGATACACACTGCCCTATCGATGTGTTGGTTTACAATTTTTAAAGGAGTAAGTTTTGAGTAGTCCCTGGAAAAGTTTATATTAGCAGCTATTTTTTAACATAACTTCTGGGCAAGCTAAATTTGAAGCGTGAGTAATATTTTTATTGCTCATTTTTATTAAAAAGTGGGAAAATTTAAAGAACATTTTATTTTTTAATCTCCATGTAAATCTTCTAAACATTTTGTATTCTTTCAGCATTATTTTCTGCAACTGTTATGTTAATATAAATTTTTTTTCTTATTTATTGTCAAAGTGATGTACAGAGAGGTTACAGTTTCATATGTTAGGCCTTGGATACATTTCTTGTACTGTTTGTTACCTCCTCCATCATTCCCCCCACCCCCTCCCCCTTTCCCTCTCCCCCCAAGAGTTGATCAGTTGGTTTACACCAAACAGTTTTGCAAGTATTGCTTTTGTAGTCATTTGTCTTTTTTCCTGTGTCTCTCGATTTTGGTATTCCCTTTTACTTTCCTAGTTTTAATACCAGTATATACAGTTTCCAATGTACTCAGATAAGTTACAGTGATGGTGCAGGTACAACCACAGGAAGGGGATACAAGAGGATCATCAACAATAGAAGCTATGGTTTCACATGGCATGTTGAAAGTAATTACAACAGTGATATATCACTCGTTTGGTCTCCCTCATAGGGAATAATTAGCACAGGTTTAAGCTAGTCACAGCAGAGGATCACAAGAGCCTAATAGCTATGCCCCTATGAATGCATAAGATAATGCTAAGTGAAATGAACTCCATGTTATAAATTCTGAATATTATTATTTTTATATTTAATTTTATTGTCAAGGTGATGTACAGAGGAGTTACAATTACAAACATAAGGTATTGAGTACATTTCTTGTCATACTTGTTACCCCTTCCCTTGTTTTTCTTCCAACTTTCCCCTCTGCCCTCCCCAAGTTGTACAGTCAGTTTCTACCATATTAATTCCTGGAGGGAATTTTTGTGAAACAACAGCAAAATATAGTTGACACTTATTCTGTGCTACCCCAAGGGCATTGGTTTTGATCACAGTCTGAGTGGATTTGTCCCTGTCCGACAATGAATTTTATACTCATGTCATAGGTAAATTTTACAATCCATTTCCCTTTTTCAAGTATAAGTGAAGAATAAATTCAGCAGTAATAAAATATTTCAAATAAGATCTAAAGTAAACAGTCATATCATGGAGATATATAGGTCAAATCTACCTACTTTCGAGTCCAATTGCCTGATGGAACATATAATACTACTTATTGATACACATACACAGACACAAACACACACACAATTCTGTATAATAATTTTATGCATCAAGTATTACAAATAGAAAACTAGAACAAATAAATGATATACATACCAATTGTTCTGTATTCGTACAAAAAAGAACAAATTTTTTCCACTTTTTAATTTTTCTGTATTCGTACAAAAGGGCTTTTTGTTACCAAAACGTTATAAATATTTCAATAGGTTATAAGCTATCCTTCACAATTTAAAACATTTCAGTTCCCTATTCCCTTTTCCTAGGTAGCAGAAATCAGTGACAGCTGTTTTGAAATTTTTTTAAAAAGTACGTTCTGCTCTTAGGTTTCCAGAAAGGTTAAATTTAAATTAATAATAAAGCCAATGAAACAGGCAGGGAATGATTAGGCCATGTGACTGTTCCTAAATTTATAGTGTTTTAACACTGCTAGTGTTTAATTAAGGAGAAAAGGAGCCAATTTTATTTTATGTGATTATTTAAGGCCTCAAAAACTGATGGTCTTCTCACTCTGTATGCTGGAGTTAGGGTTTGTTTAGGGTTCTGATTAGAGTTCGGGTTCGGGTTTGGGTTAGGACTATGGTTCAAGTTCAGGGTCTAGTTGAGATTAGGGTTCAGGTTAGAATTGAGGTTCAGGTTTGGTTGGAGTTCTGGTTAGGGTTGGGTACAGGTATGGGTTAGGGTTTGTATTAGTGTTAGGGTTAGGGCTCAAGTTTGTGTTAGGGTTAGGATTCATGTTAGGGTTAGGGCTAGCGTTCAGGCTGGGTAATGGTTAGGGTTCAAGTTAAGGTTAGGTTTCTGGTTAGGGTTCATGTTAGGGTTCTGGTTCAGATTAGGGTTTGGGCACAGTTAGGGTTAGGGTTATGGGCAGGTTTAGGGTTCGGTTTAGAGTTAGGATTAGGGTTCATGTACTGTTAGGGTTCCCTTTAGGTTTTTGGTGGGTTTAGAGTTTGAGTTAATGTTGGCCTTGAGTTCATGTTAAGTTTAGGGTTGGGGTTCAGGTTAGGGTTCTTATTAGGTTTATGGTTAGGGTTTGTGTTAGGATTAGGTTTCAGGTTTGGAATGGGGTTTAAATTCAGGTTAGGGTTAGGTTTCAAGTTAGGTTTCAGGTTAGGTTTAAAGTTCTTGTTACGTTTATGTTTGAGTTAGGGTGAAGTTCAGTTCTTGGTATGGGTTAGGTTAGGGTTAGGGTTTAAGATTAGCATTATTGTATGGCTAGGGTTAGGGTCAGGGTTTGGGTGAGGCATTGGTTTATTATAACGTTTACAATTGGTGCTAGGGTTATGTGTTCCATGTAGGTTTTGGGTTAGCATTTGCATTCTGTTATGGTTATGGTTCGGTCTATGGTTAGGGTAGGATTAGGAGTAAGTTTATGGTTAGAGCTCATTTTAGGTTTAAGGTTTGGGCTACGATTAGGTTTTGGGTTATCTTTAGGGTTAGGGTTATGGTTCGGGTTCACATTAGGGTTTTGGTTTGGTTTCAAGTTAGAGTTAGGGTTAAAGTTTAGGTTAGGTTTCGTGTGTGGGTTAGGTTTCCAGTTTGTGTTAGCATTAAAATTTTTGTTAATGTAAATGTAGCGATTTGGTTAGTATTAAGCTTTGGGTTCGGGATTGGGTTAGGGTTTTGGTTCAGGTTAGGGTTTCTGTTAGGGTTAGGGTTTGCACTTTTATTAGGGTTTGTATTATAATTAGGGTACGGTTTAGGCTTAGGGTTTGTATTAGGTTTAGGGTCAGGGTTACTGGTAGGGATTATGGTGAGGGATAAGTTAGGGTTTCGTGTAGAGTTCCTCTTATAGTTAGGGTTAGGGTTTGGGGTAGGTTCCTGTTATGATTATGGTTAGTGTTAGGGTTCAAGTTCGTTTTAGGTTTTGCCTTTTTGTTATTGTTTGGGTTAGAGTTCAGGTTAGTTTCAGGGCTAAGTTTATTGTTTACGCTTGGGTTATAACTAGGATTGTTTGTAGGCTTAGGGATAGGGGTAGGTTGATAGCTATGACTATGGTGAAGTTTTGGTTTAGGTCTAGATTTAAGGTTACCAATAGTGCTATGGCTAGGTTTTCAGCTAGGGTCATTGTTCGAGCTTGTATCAGGGCTAGGGTTAGGGATAGGGCTAACTTGAGGACTAGGATTAGGATTCATGTTAGGGTTAGGGATTTGGTTAAGTTTGGTCTTAGGGTTAGAGCTAACGCTAAGGTCTGGATTAGGGCTAGGATTAGGGTTAGGGCTAAGTTTAAGGTTAGTGCTAGAGGTACGTTTAGACTAGGGTTGTGGTGAATGCTTGGATTAGCTTAGGACTTGAGGACTAACTTGAGGACTTGGTTCAGATTTAATGTTAGATTTAGGGTTAAAGTTAATTTTAGGGTTAGTTTTACTGTTAGTGCTCAGGTTAGGGTTAGGATTAAGTTTGCAGCTTGGGCTATATTTAGGTTTAGGTTTATGGCTATGTTTTGTATTATTTTTAATGCTAAGTTTAGTGTTTGGGTTAGCATTAAGGTTATAGGTAGGGTTAGATTTAGAGCTAGTGCTAGGTTTGGATGAGCTTTAGAGTCATGGATATGTTTAGGCCCAGTCTTATGCTTAGGGTGAGGGTTAGGTCTAGGTTTTTTGTAGTATCAGGGTTTCGGCTAGGATTAGGTTTAGTGTTAATGCTAGGGTTTGTAATAGGCTTAGGGCAAAGGTTATTGTTATGGTTAGGCCTATGTCTCGGGTTATGGCTAGCAATAGGTCTAGGGTTAGGCCTACCTTTCGGGTTAGGTATTGGGTTATTATAAGGGTTAGGGTTAGAGTTAAGATACGGGTTAGAGTTAGAGAATTAGTTAGTGTTGGGACTGGGTTGTGCGCTAGTATTAGGGTTTGGGGTAGGGTTAGGGATAGGCTTATGGCTAGGCCAATTTTAATGGTTGGGGTTAGTTTAATGCTATGGTTAGAGCTGAGGGTTATGACTAGGGTTAAGCTTAATTTTAGCGTTTGCACTATTTTTAAGACAAGATTAGGGCTATGGGTAGGGATAGTGCAAGGTTTAGCGCAACAGTTAGGGTTAGGACTGTTTCTAGGGATTGGTTTGGGCTAAGCCTGTCTTACGTTTATTGTTAGGGCTAGAGCTAGGGTTAGGAATCGGGCTAAATTAGGTTTAAGGATAGATTAAGCGTTAAGATTAAGTTTAGCACCAGGTTTAGGGTTATGTTTAGAGTTTGTGCTAGGTTTAGCCATAGGGTTATAGCTAATATTAGAGTTATTGTTAATGCTAGGGTTATTTTTAGGGTTAAGGTTAGGTTAAGGTCTAGGGTTACTGTTATCATTAGGGTTAAGGTAAAATTTATAACTAGGGTTAGGGTTAGCATTTCTGATAGGTCGCTACTTTCCTTGACTTGTACAAAAGATGTGCTGATCTCTTTTGCAGTTCTCAATCCAGTAGCTTTATCTACCAACTACCAAAAGATTCTCTGTCTGCCTGGAGTCTAGGACCAATCTTTAAGTGAAACATTATAAACTGTTTCCATCCCAATAACCTGACTGCCAAAAACGGAAATTATACCAAGGAATTCTAGTTCCACATTAGACAGAAGCATTGGAAAATCATCTAAATACACAAAATTTTAATTCCGCAAGACTGACTGGTACATATGAAAGATAAAAAAGAGATTTCCCTGCAGTGTGTTAGCTATTTCTCAAATGATATTTTTTATCTAGTAACTTTTTAGCAGTACTGTAAATCACTGGACTACAAGGTCAAATTGGTGACCAAGTGTCAGAGAAGCAAGGAAAAATCTTTGCAAGGCTATTAAAGCTATTACAGAAGGTAGGGAGATATGAGTAAAAATAACAGTAGGTACATTCTTTATTCTATCAGACTCTTTATTCTATTATCTTTATTCAATTAGACAATGGATGAGGAAGAATGACAGTGAAGCCCCAGTTGGGTTTGAACCATGATCCTCAGATCTCTCCCTCCTGAATAAGTAGGATTACAAGCATGAGTAACGAGGGACAGCCAGTGTAATTTTTAATAATTCATAGAGTTACATACTTCTTAGAAAAAATAATTCTGGCTAAACTAGATAATACACAAAACTGAAATAAGAAACTATCTAAAATATTGGGATAGAGGTAGGTAAGTTGTGGAGAAGAGGAAAGAATAAGGACAGTTGATTAAACATATTTCTTAGTGAAGGTTCAGGTACAGGCACAGAGTTAAAAAATATAGTGTATATGGGGGACTGAGAGGCAACCAAAGTAACTTTCTCCACTAAAGATCAAAGATAACAGTCTGTGCTTCACATATGACATATTTCATTTGACCTAGAAAATTACCTTCTTATCCTTCATTGTCAACATTTTAGAAGTGAGGCTTTTACTACACACCCACAAACAAGGTCTTGAACAATATGATGACATAGCAATGCAAAATCTACTGATAGTGTGATGTTCTTAGCACAGAATATGTGCTGCAGCCATCTACATTTTCCACTGTGTCTGCTGTACTTTCCACTCTATGCAGTTATCTGTGTTTGTGACTCTGACCAAGAGCAAGGCTCAATAACTAGCACTGACATTTTTCAGTGGTGCTAAAAACACAGCCATAAAATTCAACTACTTAACAAGATCCTTCTGCATAAATGAGCTGCTGGTACCTTAATGATTTAGTGTAATGAAGGCTGTTTGCCAAGAAGGATGATTTGACTTGGTAGTAACTGTTAACAGGTCAAACCCTTTTAAAATAATTCGGCAATATATCTGGCAGACCATTGTCTATGGAGGAGAATTCCTGGCCTGTGACCATAGAATCATTAGTCATTGAAAAGTGAAAATGTTTATTTTTGTATGTGATGGCCCAAGGCCATTTATAATTCATGCAAAAATAGTTTACAGTCATGAAGGTTAAAATTAAAGACAAAAACAAAGGATGCCTGAGAACATATCTATCATAAGTTTCTCTACCAAGTCATCTTTAAAATTACCTCTTAATCTAACGTCTCTAAGTGGTAATATAAACAATGTGCAGAACAAAATTTTAATTACCTCCCTAGACTAAGTTTCTAAACGTAGAATGTTACACTAGGTCAAATGACATGCTCATTTTACATAAAACAAATTACCAAAGATTGATCATATAATTTTCATCAATAAGTCATTAGAGTGATTATTTCCATGCAATTCCATTAATAACAGGTTTTGCCTATACTTTTAAGCTATGTTAATTCAAAAACAAAAAAAAATTCCATTGTGCACTATTTTTATTTATCTGATCATTAATGTAGGTAGATAAGCTTTTCTTATTTTCTTGCATATTTGTATTTCTCCTGTGTGATCACTGACGATTTTTCAGTAAGGGAGTTGATTTTTTTTTGTCTTTTTGAATGTCTTATTTTTCCCTCGTGATTTGTAAACTTACAATATTAATAACATTAGTATTTTGTTATTCTTTCTAAGTAGAACTCATTTTATTTGATATAAATATAATTACTTCTTTTTACCTACATATGTTCAATATAGATTTATTATACAAATATATTTCTCTAAGTCTATCTCTGAGCCTCTTTGTGCTCAAGGCTATCACTCTACCACGTCAGCTACAGCACTACCTCTAGCTTTTTCTGAGTAGTTAGTTGGAGATAAGATTCTCATGGATTTTCCTGCTTCAAACTGTGGTCATCAGATCTCAGCCTACTTACTAAGTAGCTTCACTTACAGGCATGAGCCACCAGCACCCAACTTTTTGAGTAATTATTTTTCAAAATTCTTTGTGTAATCTATGATCATTGTCCCAGGAAATTGGTTTCATCTTTGATAATCTCTTTCTATAAATTACAGCACTCAAACACAATGCCTGTTTTTGTTTTCTTTCCTTTTTCCCCTAGCATGGTCTTGCTATATAGCAACAGCTGTCCTCAAACCTATAATCCTGCTGCCCCAGACCCTTCACAAACTTCACAGACACATGACACCCTGCCAAGCTACAACCCCTCTGTTTAAGATTTCTGCTTCATCCCACACTTTTCACTGTCCTAAACCTTCACTATTACACTGTTTCCCATGCCAACCCACTTCTGTATGATTCGGCTCACAGAGCCCAGGAGGGTTTTTCTTGCTTTTTCTGATGGATTGTTTTAGTTCAATGATGTCTTTTCCATTATTTCATTTTATTATCATTTAATAATTATTTATTATTATTTTATGATGTATTTATAATGTCAAGTAAGAACAGGAACTCATGACCTCATCTTGAACAGAAGACATGGCTGACATTCATGAATCACATGTGATAGATTGCTGTTCTCATGGTTTACATACCTCAATACAAAGAAACTCATAGGGGGCAAATGCTCCATGACCTGCTCTTTAGGTATAAGCAAATTAGGCTTAAACAGTGCTTTTAAATATCAGGCTAAAGTGAGCTCTATTCCCTTTGCCAGAACTGATTTTTTAAAATACATACATCACAGACCCAGGGGCAATGAAAACTAAGGGGGAAAATAGATGACTGACAACTCCCTTAAATTATCTTTTAATTTTCACTACAAGAACATGTTTTACTAGAAAGCCTATGTTACTGGTTACTGTGAAAGATGAATTCTCCTTTTCCTTAAGTGGACAAAGTAGGCAATAAAAACATTGAAGTCAAATAGACAAAGAAAAAGAGAAAAAAAGTAGTACGAGTCCACATGGCATGTTGAGAATAATTACAACAGTGGTAAAACTCTTGTTTCCATAACATGGAGTTCATTTCACTTGGCATCTTCTTATGTGGTCATATGGGTGTAGCCATTGTGGTATTTTGGTCTTCTACCATGACTAGCCTATTCATGTACTAGCTATCTCCTATAAGGGACACCATAGGATTTATGTTTTTTGGATCTGGGTCACTTCACTTAGAATTAATATTTTCCAAGTGCTTGTTGCTTTGACTGAGTGGTATGTCTAGTTTGGTTTCTCTTGTAGTCCCTTCCTATGGTTGTACAATAGCTACCACTGCATTACATCCGAGTCCTCTGGATACTGTTTATAAGGATAATAGAACTGGGGAAGGGAGAAGAAATACCAAAATTGAGAGACTAAGAACAAAAAGACAAACCATTCAAAAGCAACACTTAGAAACCATTTGGTATAAACCAATTGCACAACGCTTGGGAGGAAAAGGACAGGGGAGGGGGGAGGGCAGAAAATGAGGGAGGAGCTAACAAGTAGAACAAGAAATGTATTCACTGCCTTTTATATGAATCTGTAACCCTTCTGTATAACACTTTGACAATGAAGAAAAAAAGGTTTAAAAAAAGTTGATTCTCCTTAAAAACTAATACCATCTATTTTTGCTAAATATGTTAATATAGTTACATTATCTTCTAAGTTCTACTAAAGGTGGCAATCCTAACCTTAACCATAACCATAACCTTAACTGTAGCCCAAATTATAGCATGAAACCTAACTCTAAAGCAAATCCAAACCTGAATCCTATCCCTAACACTAACCCTAGCTCTAGCCAGGACCAAAAATTTAACCTAACCATACCACTAGTCCAAACCCTAAAAATAACCACAACCCAAGCACTAAACCTACAAATAACCATAATCCTAATCATAAACCTAAACCAAATGCTAACTGTAAACATAACCCTAACACTAACCAAGGTGTAACCTTAGGACTAACCCAATCCCAAACTGAAAAAATAAAGTTAAGCCTAACACTAGCCCGATCAATAACTCTAAGCCTAACCCTAATGATATTCAAAGACCTAACCAAAAACATAGCCCTAACCCTAAAAGTAACCATAGCCCTAACGAAAATCCTCATCAAAACAGTAATACTAACCCTAAACATAATTCTAATTGTGAACCAAAGCTTAACGGTAGCTTTAAGCTCAAAATAAAAATAGCCATAAACATAAACCTCACACTAATACTAGACCTAACTCTAACCCTAACTCTAAACCAAACCCAAACCCTAGCCCTTAACCATAATCTGAAACTTTAACCTTAACCCTAATGCTAACCAAAACGCTAAGCTTGGCCTTAAACATAACCCTACACCTGTCCCTACCCCTAACTCTAACACTAACCATAACCCAACATGACCTGAGCATTAACACTAATCATAACCCTAAACCAAAACACAAAACAAGCCCTAGGACAAATCCTAAACCTGGCCCTAGCCCAAGGCCTATTCCTAACCCTAACCTGAACCATAACCTAAATCCTAACCCGAACTCCAACCCTAACCCTAACAGAAACCCGAACCATAATGCTAAACCTAACATGAAACCTAACCCTAAGCCTAACAGAAACTCTGAACTCAACTAACCATGAATCAACCCTAAAGCTAACCCACACCCTAAACCTAACCCCAACCTGAAATCTAACACTAACACTAACCCTAACCATAAGGCTAATATGAATCTAAACCCGAACCCGAACCCTAGCCCAAATCAAAACCCAAACCCGAATCTGAACCCTAACAAGAAATCTTAACCAAACCTTAACAAGAACCCTAACAGGAACATAAAGCCTAGCCTTAACCCAAACATGAACACAAACCTTAACCTGAACTCTGAACCTAACCAGGACCTGAGAGTGTATCAAGAACCCTAAAACGAAGCTGAACCCTAATCCTAACTCAAACCCTCACCATAACCATAATCCTAACCCTACCCTAACCCTAACCATAACTGGAACCCTAAGCCTAACACAAAGACTACCCTAAAAGGAATCCATACAATAACCCAAACTCCAAAAAGAACTCTTAACCTAAATCTAACCCTAACCCTAACCTGAACCCTATCAAGAAACCTAACAAGAACATGAACCCTAACATTAACCCAAACTCAAAACCGAATGAGAATCCAAACCTGAATCTGAAACCTAGCCTGGACACTAAACATAACTTGAACAGTAACACAAAACCAAACCCTAATCCGAACCCTAACCCTACCTTAATCCTAACCAAAACCTGATCCATAACCCTACGCGTAACCTGACTCTGAACCCTAAACAAAACCCTAACATCAAACACAAACCCTAACAAAACCCGAATCCTAAACCAAACCCTAACGGAACTGGAATCCTAACTTGAACAGGAACACTAACAATAAGTCTAACCCTAACAAGAACTCAAACCCTAACCCGAACAAGAACCCTAAGAATAACATAAATTCTAACAGTAACATAAACCTTAAACCTACCTAACAAGAACATTTATCCGAACCCGAACCCTAATCCTAACCCCGATCCAAACCCTACCCATACCCTAATCCTATCCTAAACCCAAACCATAAACGTAACCCTTTCCTGAACCCTAATCGTTATAGGAACCTGAACCCTAATCGTAACCCAAACCTGAAGCCTAACCCGAAACCTAACATGAAGCAGAAACCGAATCCAAACCCAAACCCTAACAAGAATCCGAACCCTAACATGATCTTGAACCCTAACATGAACCTAAACCCTAAGGTTAACATGAATACTAACCCCAATCCGAACCTGAAACCAAGAAAGAACCCTTAACCTAACCCTAACAAAACCTTAACCCGAACCCAAAAATAACCCTACCATGAGTTTGAACCGGAACCGGAACCACAAGAAAAAGCCTAATATGAATTTCAACTCTAAACCTAACCCAAACTCAAACCCTAAGCCTAACACACACCAAGCCCTAAACCTAATCTGAACCTGAACCAGACTTCTAACCTGAAACTTAACATAAACATACCCCTAATCTGAAATCAAACCCTAACAGGAACCCCCAACCTAAACCTAAATGAAACCATAACCATAAACCTAAGCCTACCCGATCCCTAACCCAAACACAAACCCTTAACTGAACCCTGAATCCTCAACTTAACACTAAGCCTACACGAACCCGAACCCTAACCATAACCATGACTCTAGCCTGAATCCAAATCTAAACCCTAATCCCTATCCCTAACCTGAATCCTAACCCTAACCACTAGCCTAACAAGAACTGTAACACTAACCCAAACCCTAACCTGAACCCTAATCTCTTTCCCTAACCACAAACCTAACACTAACCATAACACATCTATAGAGCAGTGTGTATCTCTCCTGATCTTTACTTTCTCATCTTTCCTTTACTCTAGGCACATCTGCAGTTTGAGAGAGGCAGTTGGGAAAGGGCATCAAAATAACTCCTTAATTTAGCAGTGTAGATGGTTTTATAGATACTGGTAATAAAAGCTATATACGGTTATTTAAATCAACAAATTATTTAGTTACCTCTATGTCACACTCTTCATCCGCAAATAAAGCTTTCATGTGAGGAAGAGGCTTTGCACAGGTTGGCAAGCCTTGCTGAACCCCAGTAGCTCAGCTGAGCTACAGAGTCCAAGATTCATTTTGTTATTCTGTATTGTTGCTCAACTAGGACAACAGGAACATCTAGAAGATTCTGGTGGCTGGCAGATCTGAATGCAGGAGCAGGCTAGTTCATAAACCAGTCTTGGTCAGGATCTCACTAATTTATTCTTTTCAAATCTTGCATAGACAGATAGTTGGAGTTGAAGTTGGCTATTTTCATATTCTTTTTTTTTTAATTAAAATTTTTATTTTTACAGTTTCAAACATTAGACTATGGGTACATTTCTTGCACTACTTATTAACTCCTCCCTCATTTATTTTTGTCAGTCCTGGGGCATGGGCTCAGGGCCTAAGCACTGTCCCTGGCTTCTTTTTGCTCAAGGCTAGCACTCTGCCAGCTTGAGCCACAGCGCCACTTCTGGCCTTTTCTATATATGTGGTGCTGAGGAATCGAACCTAGGGCTTCATCTATGTGAGACAAGCACTCTTGCCACTAGTCTGTATTCCCAGGCCCTGTTTTCATGTTCTTAAGGAATCCATATAAGAATTCAATAGAAACCTGGTAACACCGGCAATCCTTTGCTTTGCAAATATGGCTTGCTAAATGTTCATGTGTTAGTCAGAAATCATTTCCTCTGAGGGATTATTAAAATGTGACATATTGATATTTTGCAAGCTTCGAAGGGGAATAGAAAATAATTAAAAGTGTCTGCTAAAAAAGTAAATCTATGTGGCATGAAGAGCCTACAGGCAGCTCGTAGTCTCCGGTTGGATTGCTAGCAATGGAATGTGAATATGTGGTCTTTAGGGGAGAAATATAGTTCTAGAATCTTCTTTTCTTTAATACTCAATCTTATGCAACCCTATAGTATTAGCTTTGGTACATCATTGTGTAGCATCAATCACTAAATAGCAAGAATCAGAACAAAAGAAATAAGCTTGATTTAACATGAGAATAAATAGCAAGACTAATCAATATCCAAAATTTCCCAGATGGTAATAATGACATTAGTGGTAATTCTGATACTAATGTGATCATAATATTGATTATGATGATGATGATGACATTGGTAGTGATGTTGATATCAATAGTGATGATGATGATGATGATGATGATGATATATAGCTACCATTTGAGAAACCCTTCTTAGGTAATAACTATTTGTTCAATTAACTGGTCTTATAAATGTCCTGTTCTTTGCCAGAAATCAGCACATATGGTAGAAGAAAACCATTTGAGATTTTAGGCAGCATTTTTTCCTCTCTAAGCTTGGAAGGAGAAAGGCACTTAGTAAAAACATAACAGCTAAGGTGCACAATTCAATGAAAGTAAATATTTTAATGTCCTTTCAGGATATGGAAGGAAACGGAGGCAGAGGGGTTGTCTTTTGTCTGTACTCCAGAAGTTTGCACAGATCAGAGCTAGGATCTGATGTGTAGCTAAATTATTCCATTCTATTCTATTATACTGTTCTCCTCAAACAGCCACTATAGGAAAAAAAAAAAAAAAAAAGAGAGAACTGTGGCTCCATAATGTAATAAAAACTGGATTTATAAGCAGGAAAGGCTTTGGTTGTATTCTTTTTTTTTTTTTTTTTTTTGTGCCAGTCTCTGGGCTTGGACTCAGGGCCTGAGCACTGTCCCTGGCTTCTTTTTTGCTCAACGCTAGTGCTCTGCCCCTTGAGCCACAGCGCCACTTCTGGCCATTTTCTATATATGTGGTGCTGGGGAATCGAGCCCAGGGCTTCATGTATACGAGGCAAGCACTCTTGCCACTAGGCCATATTCCCAGCCCTTTGGTTGTATTCTTTTTTTTTTTTTTTTTTGGCCAGTCCTGGGCCTTGGACTCAGTGCCTGAGCACTGTCCCTGGCTTCTTCCCGCTCAAGGCTAGCACTCTGCCTCTTGAGCCACAGCGCCGCTTCTGGCCGTTTTCTGTATATGTGTTGCTGGGGAATCGAACCTAGGGCTCCGTGCACCCGAGGCAGGCACTCTTGCCACTAGGCTATATCCCCAGCCCTTTGGTTGTATTCTTAAAGGGCCATAATCACTATATGTATAGAAATGAAGTACATTTGGAATATAGTGGATTAATTTGACTATGATGAGAAGAATGACTTAAGAAGAAAGGGTTAAGGTTCATGTAAGAAGAATGTGGAGTGACAATTGAAATGATCTTAATAGAGTATGATAGCTTATATAGTAAGTATGTTATGATATAGTACAACAGAATAAGTGGTATGGTATGGTGGTGGTATGGTATTTTTGTAAACTACAATATGTAACATCTACAGACATGTTGAATATTTTAGGACAAGAAGCCTGCTAGTTGTGTTATAAGACATTTAATCTGGTCACTGTGAATAGACAAAATTCAGAGGGGTAAGAGTTTAGAAACCATAGTGTACAGTTAAAGTACATTTCAACAGTATGAAATCGGGTTGAGTGAATAAAACCTATCCTTATTACAGAAAGCTACTTCTTTCACCTAAAGTCAACTGGTGGAAGATGTTAGCCACACTTACATAATATCTTCTGTGAGTTCTTGATTACATGATATTTAATTTTTAGATATTTTTAATTTGCTGAGCAATATTCCTTGATATCTGTGTTTTTAGGTACATTTCAGGCCTAGCATTAAGTAGAAAATACCTCAACTTTCACAAAGAGTGTGTGCTTAAGGGAGCTAGGTGAGATGACATAATAAAGAATTAAAACTTCTAGCCATGATTAAATCATCTTAAACACATCTAGGTTATATGATACAGACGTTTTCATGCTGCTGTGACTTGAAGTGAGCTACAAAAGATAAGGTAAGAATAAGCAGGTGAGAGGGAAGTATCACTGTGGCTACATCTTAGAGCAATAACACACAACAGCCATTGTTGGAGCATGATAAAATAGTCTATTTATATTTGGTTAAAAATTTTATGTATACTAATTGGCCTATTCTATTTATACTGAATTGTAGCATAGAACAATACACCATTCCCTTGATGGGAATAACTCATTCCCTTGATGTTAAATAATAAATAGCTGTGCTTTTTCTCTGGTCTCCCATCTTCTTTCATTATTGCAGGGCTGCATTTGTGTATGATTTGATATAATTAAATTACAAGCTCTTATGTACCAAAGAATGTATTACTTGGTGTAGTTTAAGAATACATTCAAGTAAGGTGATGCACGTAATCCTAGCTACTCAGAAGGCTGAGATCTGAGGATCACAGTTTGAAGCCAGGCTAGGCAGAAAAGTCCCCAGGAGGCTCATATCTCAAAGTAACCACTCAAAAACTGGAAGTGCCTCTGTGGCTCAAGTTATAGCCTTGAGCACAAAGAGGCCCAGGGACAGCACCCAGATCTCCAGAGTTCAAGCCTCACAACCGGAAAAAATAATACTGAATAATTTAATAACGGAATTTGGCTTATTGATAAGGACTTGCATAGATATGAATGTTTCCTACTTCTTGGCACCTGTGAATGTTGCCTGATATGCTGAAGTTGTATTTGTCCTTCAGTTAAGGGTTTAGAGATGAAATGACTACTCTAGATTATCTGAGTGGATCCAACACAGATATTTTCAAAAGAAACTGGCAAAGAAAAAGAAAGAAAAGACAGAGAAAAGGAGAAGGCATTGTGACCGTGCAGCAAAGATTGAAGTGATGTGTAACCACAAATTTAAATGAGGGAGGAGGTATCAAGTTTCATAAGAAATCTACTCACTGCCTTATGTATGAAACTGTAACCTCTCTGCATATCACTTTGATAATGACTAAATCAATTTTTTAAATAATTACTTATTTATTGTCAAAGTGATGTACAGAAAGGGTTACAGTTTCATACTTAAGGCAGTGGGTACAATTCGTGTACAACTTGTTACCTCCTCCCTCATTTCAATTTAAAAAATGCAGCACCATCAACACTGAGAAAATCAAAGTGCAGAAACCATTGCCTTAAAAACCCGCTAATGGGACTGGGCCCAATGAATCTCATTCCACACTTCTAGCAACCAGAACCACTTATTTGTTACAGCAGTTGCAGGACAAAAGTACAATGAATATTCAGCATACTGAAGAAAAGTAGAAATGTGGTTTCAGCAACATCTCCTGCCTGGATCCTGCCCTGAAGCACACCAAGATATCCAGAGTGTGCTGACTGCTAAAGCTCCTGTCCAATCTCTGTAGGGTACACTATGCTAGGAATATCATTTAAACTGCGTTTTCTGGTTTTAATTTAGTAAATATTCTGCTTTGGAAATATTCATTATAAACAGATTTTGATGTTAGCTCTGTAGTAGAAGTTTTAAACAATCAAGCAAAGAAAACTATCAAAAGTAATTCACCATCTCTGATAGCACAATAACATGCTATACCTATTGGCCTTAAAAATGAAAATCTGCTTCAAACTATGTGGAATGTTTAGTTAGTTCTTAGAAATGCATACTATTAGTTATGTAATATTAACTATACGTGTGAATTTAATGATGAATTTTGGAATCACTAAATATATGACTATGCTCTTAAATGTTACCCAAACTGAATTTACATATTAGAAAAAAAGATAACACGGTATATTGTCTCAAAATTTTATCTTTTTTTTTTCATTTTAAACAAGAAGTTTATTTAAACAACAAGACGCTTGACTTGAAGGGAAAACTATCTAGGATTCTTTTTTTTAAGAGTAATTTACCCCTACTTAAAGACAGATTGCCCTACATGTAACAGCTACGTACAAAAAAGTTATAAAATTGTCCTTGGTTTTACAATGATAAATGAAAACATTAAAATTCTCCAATCAAACAAGGTATGCAAGGATTTTTGTTGGTTTTTTTTTCTTTTTTTGTTAAAACAGTGAGAGCAAAATAACTTACTGAAATATAAAGATAAAAGCTGAATGAGCATGCCACTAATGGAGAAGGGGGATATTTTCACAGAACCAGTATTTTTCCCCATCCCATCTCCATTTGATGTCAATCAAAATATACCATTGGCCATTTAGGATTTTTTTTAAAAAAGGAAAAGAAAAAGAAAAAAGAAAAGCAATATGCTTGTGCACATACACCAGTTACTTTATGTACAATAAAGGAATGGGGAAGGGGAAAATGAAAGCTAGAAAACTATACTGTAGTAGTCAGGATGTGGTGGAACCAAACTGCAGTTTTCTAATTAAAAATGTATTCTTGGTCTATAAGAACAAAGTTCTGGAGCAAAGTAGCAGGTTCCCTTTCTTAGTAGACACCTCCTGTCTGCTGCTGGAACACATCAATTGTATCTTCATCCTCCATTTCCAACTGTGCAGGTGTGTCTGTTTCATTGATTGGCTGCCCATCAAATCGGAATCTGATCTGCCTCATCGATAAACCCTGTCGTTCACAATAGGCTTTCATTAGTTTACTAAGTGGTGTATGCCTCTTAATCTTAAACTGCACCACAGAACCATCCTGCCCCGCCACCTTCAAATTAATATGATCGTTGTTCTCAGTCTTGACTCCTTCCTTGGGCTTTTCGTCGGCCATCGCGAGCGCCGGAGTCTCCTCAAATGCCGCTTCATATAAGAGGCCCCCGGTCCGCACCGAACGAGCACACAGGCAGCACCACAGCGGCTGGAGGAGGTGGCAGCGGTGGACCTCAAAATTTTATCTTATAGTCTTCATTTAAATGTCTATACCTCTTCTAGATCAAAGTACCATTTAAGCTACTATTCTTAACAGAATGTACTTGTCACTGGGTAATCACCTCAAATTCATTTTAAGGAAGTGCAAATTGTTTTCAGAAAAGGTAACAATCACATGTGAACTGGAATTATGATCATAGGGCCACTGTGTTTAATAATGGCATACATATTTCTCTTTTATATAGTTTTTCACATGTGTATCTGCTTTATAATATATCTACAGTAAGATTATAATTTAGTGAAATTAATATATGTACATTAAATTACAAATTATAGACACACCAGGCAACTAGAGTACATTCTTGATTATCTACCCTCACCTATTTTTGTAGACCAACCTTAATTTTCTAACTTTAGGTGATTTAGCTAGAGTTATATCATATCACAAGGTGCTGCATATGCCAAGATTAGAACTCAGGTCCTCTGACTGCTAATCTAGGGCTTTCAACAGAACTGGAATTGTTGTTCCCATTGTAAACGGCTGTACCAATCAACTGCTTACAAAGCTAAAAGAGAAAAGGAAAAAATAGAGCAACACTGATAGAACATGACTGAAGATTGGCCGACATTAAAGATACATGTCTTTGTTATTATCAAAAAAACATTCTCTGAAATGTTTGCAAAATCAATTTTAAAAATAATTTAGTTGTTTGTTTGCCGGTCCTGGGGCTTGAACTCAGGGACTAGGCTACTGTTCTTGAGCCTTTCTGTGCTCAAGGCTAGCACTCTACCACTTGAGCCACATCACCACTTTTAAAAATAATTTAGGAGGTAGGACATGGCTCAAGTGATGGAGTGCCTGCTAAGTAAGCAAGAATTACTACATTCTAACCCCAGTATTGCCAATAAAAAGAAGGTAAAAGAAATTTAATTTACCTCCCCTACCCCCAAAAAAATCAGTAATAGTGGTACCATGTGATTCAGCAACTCCATTATTGCGTAAATATCAAAATGAAATGAAGCCATATGGTAAAGATAAATCTCAACTCAATGTTCACTACAGTATTACTCACAACTGCCCACATATGAAAGCAACAATGTTGTCCTTCAAGAGAAGAAAGAGCAAAGAAAAATGATATATATTGACAGTGGATACTATGCAAATTAATTCTGTCATTTTCGATGAGGTGTGAAATTGGAGGACATTATTTAAGGTAAGCTAAACTAGCCACAGAAACAATGAGTATATAACTTCATGTAGTATTTAAAGCAAGCTTATTGAAATAGACAAATGTGATGATTACTAGGGTTTGGGAGAAAAGAAGGGCAATGATTGTCACAGGATACAAAATTTTAGTTAGGAAGAAATTCATGAAATTTGTTTTATGTCATAGTAACTATAGTTAACAAGCATATTGTACACTTTAAATGTGTTAAAAGAATAAATTTAACTGATTTTTGCTACAAAAAAGGAATTGATATGTTAATTAGCTCAATTTAGCCATTCCTCAATGAATGTGCATCATAATTTACACCATAAATATATTTTTGCTTTTCAATTAAAATTTATATATACATTTAAATGGAAAATTTACCTTCCAAAAAAGATTCACAATTTCAAGTATCAAATTTTAAAATAGAAAATCTAAAAAATATTGAATAAAATAAAATGAAAAAAGCCAAAGTTTAGATTTTCAAATACTAAATTTCTCTCCTTATCTCTAGTAAATGAGAATAAAATTAGTTTGAACTATCAAATCTAAGATATATTAGTGTACCCTGACATAATCTATGTTATTTATCCATTATAATTCTGTAATTCACCATATATTTATAGATTGAAAGAAAAGCATCTAGAGTGTTTGCTGTAGAAAATTATGACTAAAATCTATTTTTTCTTGTGTAATATGGATGTTTTAAAATACTTAACTAAGTGACTTTTAATTATGGCAATAATTAGCACATGGGAGTGCTCTGTAACCTGTCAAGCAATTCATGTGTGTTCTATGTGGTCTGTGTCTGTGCCTGTGTTTCTTTGTGACCAAGTCTGTTTGTTTGACTGTCAGAATCAAGTGCACAGAGAGAAAGAGCAAGCTTATTAAAAGAGCAAGAATGCAAGAAAGAAAGAAAACAGGAAACAGACCAAACATGCTCCCTTCATCAAAGTAGATTGAAAGTGAGGGATGACCATATTTGCCCCAAATTGCAATTTCTGCTTTTCATTGTCAGAGAAATGAATACTGCTAGAAGTTCCATGTAGATAAATGGTTGGGGGTAGAAAACTATGCACTGTCACTAAGATCTGAGTGACCTTGAAAATGACTCCAATTCCAACAAATCTCTGCCTTTTGCATTTCTTTTTTTTTTTTTTTTTTTTTTTTTTTTGGCCAGTCCTGGGCCTTGGACTCAGGGCCTGAGCACTGTCCCTGGCTTCTTTTTGCTCAAGGCTAGCACTCTGCCACCTGAGCCACAGCGCCCCTTCTGGCCGTTTTCCATATATGTGGTGCTGGGGAATGGAACTGAGAGCTTCATGTGTAGGAGGCAAGCACTCTTGCCACTAGGCCATATTCCCAGCCCCTGCCTTTTGCATTTCTACAATCTGTTTTATCCTGTGTAAAAATAATTAATATATTTTGGAGCAAAATTAAAAATCTAAAAGAGAGCTGGATTGGGAGCAGGGGGTCCAGGTTCTGCTTTTTCTGTGACCTTGAACAAATCACTTAATACTCCTGGGCTTCAACTCATCACTTCTAGAATAAAGGAGGTCTAAGGCCTCTCTAGCTTTAACATTTGGTGACACTATGATTCCAATTCTTAGCTTCTCTCTCACCATATTTAACAGTTTGTTGACATACTGTCAGACTACTTTACAAATTCTCCAAATGCCATGAGTGTTATTGGGTCATTAAGGAAGAGCTTTAAGAGAAACTTCAAAATAGCTTCCATGGAATATTTGTCATAGCAACTATGTTTAAGCTATCACAAACAATGAGAGTAGATGATAAGGATAGTGAAGATAGATAGTAATAACAGAGTTGCACTTCTAAAAGAAATCAGTTATGTCAGGTCCATATACTAAGTACTAGATATGCAATAAAGATATGTGGTGTGTTCTGAGGATTCTGAGTCACTGCAAAGAAACAGATACTCTGAAAGCATATTTGTATCCTGGGACTAGGTAACATGCAGACGTATTGTCACTGCTGTTTATGTTCTTCCTCACCGCTCTCTGTGCAGGGCTCCTGGCTGAGTGACCCTGGACTTAAGACTCATTGGGCTGGATTCATTATGATTTGTTTGTTAGAGAGAGCAGAAAATAGACTTGCTCTGTGGCCCATACTGGCTTCAAACTCCTCTGTAGCCCGTGCTGGCCTTAACCTGTGATAGTGAAACCTCAGCCTCCCAAGCAGTGGGTTATGCCCAGTCTCTTTGGTTCTAAGTGCTGATAAGGAATAAAAAGATGTTTGCTATTGAAAAACAAACAAACAAACAAAAAGATACGTGAAGCAAAAATACCTTTATGTAGCTCTTCTGCTTATTCTTACTCTGCTAGTGATATGATATATACATAAAGCACCTTTGATCTAATTTATACTTAATCCATAAAAATCAATAAATATTCTCATACATGCATACAAAGAAAATAGACAGCCCCTGAAGTAATAGAAAGATAGATAAATTTTTCTTAGTCTGTTTACTTCTGTATCATATCACTTTTCCACAAGGAAAATTAAAAACTGAAGATGAAAAGTATATTCCAGCCTTATGCAAAGTTATGAAAAAATTCAGCTCTGCTTCGTTTCCCTTTTCTCTTTGTGTAAGAGGTGTGTGTTATATGTTTTGCATGTGTCATCTGTGCATTTGTGTGCATGCACTGGTGTATTGTGTGTTATACATGTGTAAGATATGTGTGGATAAGTTGCAGTTACTGTTTAGTACTTGGGGAGTTTGTCTCACGCATTTATGAAAGCACTTTAGTTATCATATTCCATTCAATACTCATGATACCCCTTAGTAGATTCTTTACACTACCAGACCTGGTGAAGTTGTGATGCTGAAGTCATTCTTCCTAGTACTTATGCTTCGTTATTTGTAAACAAAGAGCAACCTAGGCTTATGTTGACAATGGTTACACCTAAGTCACCACCCCAGCAAGGGTGTAAATTTCCATTCCTTAGGTCATTCCATCTCCCCTTCCACTCCTGAGCAGAGTCAGAACATCCTTTCCTTCTTTCCAGCTTTATTCCATAGGCTATCTACACTCTTTTTTAAATACTTAAAATTTTAGATTGTATGTCCATGCACATGCACAGTATCAATCAAAATGTTTTCCAGATTGGTGCCTGAGTGCTTTGTCATTCTTTCTTCTAAGATATTTAGTTTAATCTCTGAACACATAATTGATCATCTCACTTCTAATAACAGACATACTGTTACAGGAGTGTGGAAGAAAATCAGAATAACAATTTAAAAAATATTGTTTGTATTTCTCATGCAAGTCATACAAGCCAGTGGTGAATTTTTTATTATAGTATGGTAGAATGTCCTTGCAGGATGTTTAATCCGTAACTGGAATCAGGGCTGAACTGTGCTTCAGTCTTCAAGGTAACAATAATCTGCCATCTTCCTAAAGAGTGCCCCAAATGAGACAGCCTTATTCTCACAGATAAGTTACTTTAGAACACTTCCAGGAAGAAAGGAAGATGTGTTATTTAACAGCTCTCCAAATCATAGCAAGTGGGTTTAAATTTATTAATTCACTTTATTCATTTTACTATATAAAAAAGGTAAGTAAAGTAGAATGAATGAGCTGTATAGTTCTGGTCTGCTGAATATTTTAAGCCAAACTTGAAATTAATGAGGAGATGAAGGGGGAAAATGACAAAAGGAAGAAAGAGAGGCATTAAGTACTTAGTCTGGATGAGCATAATTGTAAACATTTTTTATTGTGGTCAATGGAAGTATTTTGTTTCAATATATATTTTCATCTCCTGAAGCACTGTCACCAAATATGGGGCTCTCTGAGTGACAGTCTTGGTCTCTGAGTGGTCCTATCTGTGACACCTTTCTCAGCAGAGTTCCACCCACCAGTGTGCCTGTAGCACTTGTTTCTGCTGATGAGGCCCCATGCTGGTGTCCCTCTCGTTACCCACTGTGGCCATGCTGTGATAGTGCATAGAAAAAGAAGCTAGATAAACTGGTATATATAATGTGAAGTACCAGGTCATAATTGAAGTGTCAGAGATAACATTATCAGTCAATAATGTTTGGGAATAATTGATTAAGAAACTTTAACTTCATAAAGTACCTTCTGAAGGTGTATAAAACCCTTTCAGATTGTTTTTACTTGCCTCTGAAAGAAAGAGCATTTTCCACAAGCAAAAAATGGAAAAAAAAATTCTGAACAGCCATGGTTATTAATAGGAAGGCAGGCAGGTGGCACTGATTAAAGGAAAACAGCAAAGGTTATGACTTGGAAGTCATTTCACAGTCATGTGCTATGGGTTAATCTAGTCTGGAAAACACTGTGTGAGAGCAATGCAAATTTTGTTAAGCTTTATAATTATGATGTATTTAAGATGAAAAATTAGCAGCCTAATCATATTATCTTGTACATAAAAGCACATGGTTAGATATGCTTGCATCTAAATTTCTCCCAATCATAGGCCACTGCTAGGCACCAACTTCCAAGCAGTAAAGTTCAGAAGAGAGAAATAGCTGTGTTGTTTGACATCCTATTTAATTTTCAATCCATGTTATGCAATAACCTCTAGATAAAGGCTGATCAATAATGCCTCAAATAGGAATTCAGAGTAAAATAAGTATTAAATTGCTAATAATCCACTCTACACATAATGCAGTTACTGAAATCGTCTTGATATAATTTCACATATATCACAGGTTGGGCAGGTTTGGGCAATCAGCTTACATTATCACCTATTCCCAGTGTTATTAAGAATTCACCTTCAATAGGCATACAGCAGGCCATTGCCACAGTGTGGTTTTCTCTGATACCATATTCACTTATCTAATAAATAACTAAAAATATTTTCAGCTTTTTAGAAAATTTAACTTTTATCAAGGAAATGACTTTGCATAGCACAGAGAACAATTTCTCATTTCACTCTTTTGTAAGAAGTTTTCTTTTGCAAAATTATGACTAAAATTATCACAAAATTCTCAATTTTATAAGTAATGTTCAGAAAGATAAATTTTAAGATAATCAATTGTGGGGCTGGGAATATGGCCTAGTGGTAGAGTGCTTGCCTTGCATACATGAAGCCCTGGGTTTGATTCCTCAGCCCCACATATATAGAAAAAGCTAGAAGTAGCACTGTGGCTCAAGTGGTAGAGTGCTAGCCTTGAGCAAAAAGAAGCCAGAGACAGTGCTCAAGCCTGAGTTCAAGCTCCAAAACTGGCAAAAAAGAAAATCACTTGTGCTCTTTAATATTTAGATAATATATACCAGGTAAAGAATTCTTGAAATTTAAATTGGATCACTGATTTCAGTAGTTTCATCGTTAGTTATTCCTTTAAAAAAAAAAAAGCTAGATCATAGACATTAAATTGGTTAAACTCTGATCATATGATCACAATGTAAGAAGCAATAGACTAGACCTGAAAGGGTCAAGTCCTATGAAGATGATGGCTGGAATGTTGGCAGAGCAAATGATGTGAAGATCACCCAAATCTCAAAATAGTTTGTATTATGTAGGACGTTATAGTAATTTAGAGATTAGTACTGTAATTCTAGTGCAGAATCTTGATGTAATTTTCTTGATCAACAGCTGCTCAAAATACAAAACACTGGTGGGCCATTCTACAAATGCTACTCTGAAATGCTCTACAGTTGTGATCTTAAAAATGCCAGACTCTGCATTAATGCTATGAAGATTAACTTTACTTCTAATCATTGCAGAGAAATTTAATACTAAACATAACATATTATATTGGAATAAACATAAAAGATTATGAGATTTTAAATAAGAACACTGTTATCACCCAGCATTTAGTTTTAACTTGTAAATATCCAACTAACGAAGTGGTTTAGTGCTTTTATACTTCCTGTCTTAGTTCACTTTTTACTATTGTAATGAAATACTCATAGGCTACTAGAAAGATATTTTCATTTTGGCATGTGGTTCTGGAGGTATACTACCTAGGGGCCTTGTCTGAGACTAGTCTTGCTAATAATCTCAAGATTTGCACATGATGACACAGCAAGAGACTGGGAACATGTTTGTGCACATGTGTCTAGCTGATCTCTCTGCCCCTTTATATAAAGTGACTAGATTCAACATGAGGGTTTTACTGTTATAATTTTAACCAATCTTAATAATTTCTCAAAGGCTCCATATTTGAGCACTCTAGCTGAATTAAATTTCTACCTTCTGATTACTCGACAGTGAAAATTAAGTTTTAATACACGATGACATTCAAACCATGCCCAAATTATAGCACTTCCCATGTGAATGATTTAATGAACTCATTTTTCAGGGGAATTCATTGCATCAGATTATCAGTATTGTTCTGAGTATGTTAGGGTATATGTTAATATTATAGCAGCTACTATGCATCTTCTATCTTAGAATCACAGTTGTTTTTCCTGGGCCTAGAAACGCAACTGCTTTCCAATGTAAAGGTCCTCATTGAATATAAATGATAAGCATTTCATTTATCCCAAACAAGAAATCAATAGCTTGATTTCTGTCACTGTGTGAGGAAAGAGCATAATTGTGAATATTTAGAAAGTTAAATCATACTAAAAATGTGATTAAGGATGATGAACCTACATTCAGCATGCATTTTAAATCCTCATTGGCTTACATTCTTTTCCCTTCATGAATGTAGATTGTGAAGGCACATCTAACAATTGCACTGTCTCACATGCCTAGGCACATGTAGTCTTAATTTAAGTTTCCCAGGTATTTGCTTCTTCCTAGTCACTTACAATTTTTCATGTAATTTTGCTATTTGTTGCATCTATTGGTACATTACATACATCTAAAATGATGGATGCCCTCAGCTCTACATAGTGATATTTCACAGCCAATTACATGTGCCATCGTAACCCAACTAGAATTCCCAGACCAAAACCCCAAATGCAAACATGTGTGAAGTTGTAGCAAATATCATGTTTACTGTATTATTTATTTTGACTCTTCCAAAAAAAACAACTCATAATGGTATAGGTTATTTTGATGATAGTGAATAGAAAATAGTAGTCAGTTTTTCTCAAAACACTACTTAAGAATTTTCTGTATCAGAGGGACAGGGAATACTTACTTTAAAGTGCCCTACCCAGAGCCTCAGAATCAAAACCTCTGAGGTCAGAGCCAGTAAATCTAGATTTCTATTAAGTGTCCTGATAATCCTCATTCATGAACATGTTTGCAGATTCTGCTATAGTGAAACAATATGTATCAGGGTTAATTCTGTGAAACAGAGCTTCAAAGAGTGTCTGGTCTGGTAGGATAATACAGGGGCATCTTCACACATCACAGGAAATTCTGACATCCTTCCAGCCAATGTCATCTTCTCATCATTGCTACACTGTGATGCTCCACTCCAGGGAGACCAGGAAAACTAACAGCAGGCACTGATAGTAATAACAACAGATTCCAGTTGACATATCAGACTCAGACTCCTTTATGGTGTTAGAGATCCATACGGAAATATGTGCACATCTGAGACACTGTAGAACAAGGGGAAGAAGTACTGTGGAAGTGTATCTCAGTAAATTTTATCCCCAGTGGTTACTTTTGGTTAGATAATTCCGTACTCTGTCTAGTTTTAAGACTTTCCTATAGCATCCTGGGAGATGGTTCAGATTTATGAGCCTCAGCTTTCTTACCAGAGACGCATCCTTAAATTATTTCACAGATTGGAGGAATAAGTAGCAAGCATAGTTCTTGAAATATAGTAAAAACTTAACAAATTTTATTCAACCTGTCCTTACATTATAAAGTGTGACATGGAAGAATGGATCATGCATATGTCACAAGGAACATGGGCTCCTGGTAAACCTGTTGTACCATCTAGCCCCATCATATGATATCCATAGGTTTGGGGCAAGTTCTCTGATCACCCTCAACCACAGCATCTGTATAATGGGAATCATTATAGTACCTGTCTCACAAGGTATTTCCAACAATTGAATAAGAGAATATGTATGAATCCCTAGCACAGTTTGATACAATAATCTTTCAACAAATATTCATCAATATTATGAAAATTATGTCAGATTTTAGTAGTGATTATATGTCAAAATATGGTAACTAATCTATACAACTGTCAAGCTGGCCTGGTAAATCTATATTCCTCCTTTTAAGCATAAAATGAGATATATAAGGATCCAAGAGCACTGATCATCCATGTGTAACTGACACATGGCAATCAGAGTATGGACCTAGGTGCTCTGTCTTTAGGCTGGTTTGAATATGTGTTTCTGCTCATTTTTCTTCAATGCATATCAGTTTTCTCATTTGTTCCAAAATCCATTTTGTTTTAATTGTCTTGATCCAGTTTAAAGCCTCTAAAACAAGTTTGTTTAAAATTTATTTTCAGAAAAAAGTGTTTATTTCATAAAACTAAGCAGAGTGAGGAATGATCTCCTTAGTTTGCATTAAAGAGTTTTAAGCAGTGTAACCATTATTATACAGTCTTAGACTTCCTGGTCAGATATATTTATCTGTGTTGAAGTCTTCAGTCAAAGACTACCTGTAAAACCAGTTTTATCAAGTTATGTCATGAAAGGAGGGGTCCCACAATTACTCTCTCCAGTTGAGTAGCTCAGTACCACTCTCTGGAACCAGTGTCCTATCCCCTATTTTGTCTTTCTAGTCTAGTCAGTCCTCTACATTGACCTAGAAATAGTCTAATAATTAATTATATCTGACCACCCTTTGTTCTACAACTTTTTGCAGCCTAACATGTCTGCTTTTTAAGAAATAGCCCCATTGCCTTGGTTGAATCCCTGGACCCCACAGCCTAGCCCTCTCTCTTTGCATCCATGTTGAATATGGCAGGAGACTTCCCTGCTGGTCCATCTGCAATACAGGTGCTCTGCCATACCTCTCCCCTGGAAATCTATGTTCCTGTCCACTTAGTCAAACTGAACCTTCTATAGAAGGCATGTGCACAGACAGTTAAATATGGCAAAATGTAAAGTGTGTCTTATCACTTCTTGTGTAAAACTGTTTCTCTCTTCTCTTTTCTGAAGCCTTTCATCAATGGATCCAAATCTTGTAGCTACTGATAACTGTGTCTCACACAAAGTAAATGTACAATATATATTTAATGCATCAGTGAATAGATAAGAACATGTTTGAAAAAGATCTTGTAGGAATGGATCTCAGAGTTAGCAAAAAGGGTATGAGAGGATGCTACAGAGAGGAGACAGGTAATAAGTCAATTTGGGTTTTGTTAATGTTCTGTTCAGGGCTGATGCTTGGTGAAAACGTCCTCAGATTTCACAGAAATCTTCTTAATCTTTGGGTGCCATTTTACTTTCGTAAATTGGAATTCAAATGTCTGTTCCTAGCCCCATGAAGCAGATAAATACTACATAGGAAACCAATTTTTTGAAGTTAACATGAAGAATAAAGCTACTAGACTTAATCTTTTTTTTCTAATTCTAATTATTTTTCCCCCTTTATTGTCAAAGTAAAGTACAGAGGGGTTACAGTTTCATATAAGGCAATGAGTATATTTCTTGTTCAACTTTTTACCTCCTCCCTCATTTTTCCCCCTTCCCTCTCCCCCTTTCCCTCTCCTTCCATGAGTTGTTCAGTTGGTTTATACCAAATGGTTTTGTAAGTATTGCTTTTGCAATGGTTTGTCTTTTTATCCTTTGTCTCTAGACTTTGGTCCCTTCCCTTCCCTAATTCCAATACATATGTATATACAGTATCCAGGGTACTCAAATGAGATAGTGATAGCGGCGGTACAACCACAGTAAGGGAATATGTGAGAAACAAACAAACAAAAAGGTACGGTTTCATATGGCATGTTGAAAATAATTACAACAAGAACATCATCAATAATAGAAGCTACAGATACACATGGGACGTTGAAAGTAGTCACAACTGTGATATAACAATTGTCTCCATAACATGGAGTTCATGTCACTTAGCATCATCTTAGGTCCTGTGGTTGTACCTACACTATCTCTGTAATCTTATCTGAGTATATTGGAAACCATGTATACTGGTATTGGAACTAGGAAATTGAAAGGGAATACCAAAATTGAGAGACACAGGGTAAAAAAAAAGACAAACAACTACAAAAGCAATAATTGCAAAACTGTTTGTTGTAAGTGAACTGAACACCTCAGGGGGGGAAAGGGTAAGGGGGAAGGGGGAGGGGGGTATGAGGGACAAGGTTACAAACAGTACAAGAAATGTATCCAATGCTTAACGTATGAAACTGTAACCTCTCTGTACATCAGTTTGATAATAAAAATTTGAAGAAAAAAAAGAAAATAATTACAACAATGATATAACACTTGTTTCTATAATGTGGAGTTCATTTCACTTAGCATCCATCATCTTATGCATTCATAAGGACATAGCTATTGGCCTATTGTGATCTTCTGCTATGATTAGCCTAAAAATGTACTAATTATTCCCTATGAGGGAAACCATAGAGTCCATGTTTCTTTGGGTCTAGCTCACTTCATTTAGTACAATTTTTTCCAAGTCTTTCCATTTCCTTACAAATGGGGCAGTGTCATTCTTTCTGATAGAGGCATAGAATTCCATTGTATATATGTATCACATTTTCCTGATCCATTTGTCTACTGAGGGGCATCTGGGTTGGTTCCATATTTTAGCAATGACAAATTGTGCTGCAAGGAACATTGCTGTGCTGGTGGCTTTAGTGTGTTCTTGTTTGTGGTCTTTTGGGTAGATGCCTAAAAGTGGGGCTGCTGGGTTATAGGGTAGCTCTATGTTTAGCCTTCTGAGGAATCTCCATACAGCTTTCCAGAGTGGCTGAACCAGTTTACATTCCCACCAACAATATAGTAGGGTTCCCTTTTGGCCACATCCCCTCCAGCATTTGTTATTGTTAGTTTTCCTGATAATGGACATTCTTACTGGGGTGAGGTGGAATCTCAGTGTTGTTTTGATTTACATTTCTTTTATGACCAGTGATATAGAGCACTAATTCATGTATCTCTTGGCCATTCTCATTTCCTCATCAGAGAAGTCTCTTTTTAGGTCCTTAGCCCACTTGTTGAGGGGGTCATTGGTTCTTTGACTATTTGCTTTGGAGAATTTAAGTTTTTGAGTTCTGCGTATATTTTAGATATGAGGCCTTTGTCTGCTGTATGGTTGGTAAAGATCTTCTCCCAATCTGTGGGCTTTCTGTTTATCTTGCAAGCTATGTCCTTTGCCCTGCAGAAGCTTTGCAGTTTGATGCAGTCCCATTTGTCCAACCTTTCTTTGATTTGTTGCATTTCTAGGCCTTAATTAAGGAAGTTTCTAATTCTAATTCTTTTATCTGATTCCAATTCTTTTTTTCCCCTTTTCTTTTAAAAAATCTGACAATAATGTTGGGTTATCATTGAAATAGAAATGTCAAATTTTAAGTTTATTAATTGTGGGCTCTCTCTCTCGACTTCCCCTCGCTTGGGGGGTGGGGGGAAGGGGCTTGTCTGCCCCTTCCTGGGTGGTCCATTATCGCTCACGCGGGAGCGATGGCCACAGGTAGCCTCGGTGGCGTGTGGTCGCAGGGTGCCCCAAAACCGCCAAGAACGACACAGATGCGCAGCCCCTGGAGAAAACCTCTAGGGCTTCTGTTTATTCAAATGAGGAGCCTCCCAGATATACCCCATAGGCGGGCACAAGAGAGGGGCCCCTGATTGGTCCCAAGGGGCTGTCCCTCAAGTGATGTCAGACTTCCTTCTCTTCCTGTTAAAGACAGGAAGGGGAGGGACAGGCTGCAGTCAGCTGTGGCCCCTTAAAGGTGCAGCTGACCCCAACAATTAATATTCTTTTTTTCATAAAAACACTTATGTCAGCTTCAAGTAAAGACCATATAGTAGGTTAGTCAATTAGAAATAGAAAATTGGAACAAGTAAAATATATCATTAAAATCATTGAACTTGTCTTAAGCTTCCTGAAACAGTCCAGTAAGTCATTAAAAATTGCATAGGTCTCAATATTAAAATAAAAAATTCTTAGAGAGAAAACAATATTAAGATAAAGAAGAAATGTGATATGATAGGTGATTTGTATAATAAATAAATTTGAATGTAAGTCTTTAATCAAGTAACATTTGTTCTTTAAGCCCCACTTCAGAGTTCACCAATAAAATGAGAGAGATGCCTGTTCTAGTTATATACCAGTCATGAATGAAATTACCCTATAAATTAATGACATAAAACCACAATCATATGGATAATGAACTTAGGCAAGTCTTCTCCAAACAACTGATTGTTTGGACCACTTAGTGGTCTTCAACATATGAGTCCAAGATGTCAAGATTGTAACTTCAAGATTCAAGTGATTGCTATTCCCTCTGGTTGACATGCCTTTCCCTTGCCACATCCCATGGCAGTGTCAGAGTGGGTAGACTTCTGACCTGGCAACACAGCATCCTTGAAGAGCTAGTTCTAAAAGTCCCAGAACTATCTCCATATTTTATTGACTTAGACATTCATGATCTCAATTAAAAATAAACTCAATAAACTCACACTCACATAAACCTTGCCTCTTTTTTGTAAGATAGATTTTTTTGGCTTGGGTGTGGTACAAACATTCAAACCATAGGATATTTCCATGTAACTTTCATTGTCCTTCTATTGAGAGGTAGTTTTAACTTGTGGGGATAGATGGGGTTAGAAGTGGGTGAGAAGGATGAAAGAAGTGCATTGTAGTCATAAATTGATATGTTTAACTAAAACCTCTTTGCACAAATATTTTAAAGAGATACTAATAATATTGAAATCCTAACACCCAATGTGATAGTATTAAGAGATTAGACCTTGAAGAGATGATTAGGTCATAAGGATTCTGCCAGAGAGGGGGTTAGTGACATTACAAAGAAGACTCATTTGAAGCTGGGCACTGGTGGCCCATGGCTGTAATTCTAGCTATTGAGGGTGGGGAGGAAGAAGAGGAGGAGGAGGAGGAGAAGGAGGAGGAGGAGGAGGAGAAGGAGGAGGAGGAGGAGGAGGAGGAGGAGGAGGAGGAGGAGGACTCACTTGTCCTCTTCACAGTGAGAGGCTGCAGTAAGGAGGCACTGAGATCCCAAATCTTCCATAACCTTGATCTTGAACTTTCCAGTCTTCTAAACTATGGGAAATAAATTTCTGTTGTTTATGCAATACCTAGTATATGGCATTTTGTTGTAGCAATCCAAACAACTAACACATAATTTTCAGTCTGCCATCCTAACTATTCACCATATTCACAGGAAGATGAGATGAGATGATGTAAGTGAAAACATGGATAATGTAGTTTGCTTATTAGACTAGAAACTAGGATGCCATTAGACCTAGATGGATTTCCCCTATGTCAGCCAACTAACTCCTGCTGAGGACAAATACTTAAGCCAGTGAAAAAGACTAAGCATTCCATATAAATCAGACAATAAGACTCTTCACAGATATTCCCTGGGAGAAAGTCTGCCTGAACCCTGAAGGTTAAGAATGACTGACAGGTACCTTCTGATTCCAGTGGTTTAAAAGATACTGAACTCTAACTTAGACCATCAGACTCTAATCAGCCACCTTGATTTTTCTCAGTAAATGAAACAAGTGGTCAGGAATGCTTCTTGACAATTCCAATGATTCAAAAGCACTTAATGCTTTGTGGAAGAGAGAAAACTACAGTTGAAGGGCAAGCATCAACTTCTTAAGAACAAAGAAATATTCTTTTTCTTTTGATACTGGAGGAGAACTCCACTGTTTCTGATGGCAGTAAACCCAGGGCCTAGTGAGTGCTAGAAAAGTTCTATACCACTGAGCTACATTCCCTGTCCAAACAAATCATTTTCTTAACAAAAATATAATAGCTTGATAACAAACAAAAGAAAACATTTTACATCTTCACATAATGAGATATTAACCTAGCCTCAAGAGTATTACCACAGGACTTCTTTATACATTTCACTAAGAATATTGAACTCCATCCAAGATTCGAGAATAACCAAAAGATGTGAGAAGAACCAAAATCTTTTCCCATTGCTCTTCTGACCTAAAATAGTTCTTCTATTCACACTATTGAGTCATTAATCCTATTCCTGTGTTAAAGAAATAGTTATATGCCAAGTTCTGGTGGCTCATGTCTGTAAATCCCAACTACTCAGGAGGCTGCAATCTGAGGATCACAGTTCAAAGCCAGCCTGGGCAGGAAAGCCCATGAGACTCTTATCTCCAATTAACCACAAGAAAACTGTAAGTGGCGCTGTGGCTCAAAGTGGTAGAGTGCTAGCCTTGAGCTGAAGAGCTCAAAGACAGCACTCAAGCCCAGAGTCATGGGGATGACCAATCAAAAACAAGTAGTTATAGAAAAATCTTTGTTAAACTAGCATTTAACTTCTGTTGCTAGCATAGTACTTGGAACTAGAACAGGAACTCCATGTTTTCCTCTCTAGACATAGACAGGGAAAGTACTGTTCACATAGTTTAAGTTACATCACAGAGTTACGAAGCATAATCATAACAAACATATCTGCATCGTTTTTAGCAGACCATAAGGCTCTTGTGTACATTTTACATAATTTTACCTTCCAATACTCTTTCCTTATATTTATTGACTTTATTAAGTATTTGTATAAAGGGGTTATAATTCTAGAAGTCAGGTTATGAGTACAGTGCATCTTGATTGGTGTCAACCCTTCCATCTTTCTCCCCCATCTTTCACCATCCCTAACCTCAAGTTATATAGTTTATTTCTACATAATGTACATTGACTATGATGAATGTACTTGGTTATGGTTCTTTCCTCCATTCTTATACCCCATCTTGCATTGCTCCTCCACTCCCAGTCATGTTTCAGCTACCTATTATTTTATTATAGTTTGTTAGTTGTTCAAAGACATTATACTCCTCCCCTAAGTATGCCATTCTTCACTCAATTTTTGCAGGCATATGTATATAGCCCTATATATGTTATTGTGTAGGTTTATACATTCGATCTAACTTCCATGTATTAGAGAAAATGTGACCCATCTTTCGTAGTCTGACTGACTTCAATTAACATACTTTTTTCTAAGTTCATCCATTTCTCTACAAATGTCATGCTACGATTCTTTCCAATAGATGAATTAAATTTCACTGTATGTATGTACCACATTTTCTTGCCAGTAGGCCATATCCCTAGCCCCAAATTTGACTTTTTTTTCTTTTTTAGCCAGTCCTGGGCCTTGGACTCAGGGCCTGAGCACTGTCCTTGGCTTCTTTTTGCTCAAGGCTAGCACTCTGCCACTTGAGCCACAGAGCCATCTCTGGCCATTTTCTATATATGTGGTGCTGGGGAATTGAACCCAGGGCCTCATGTATATGAGGCAAGCACTTTTGCCACTAGGCACATTTTCTTGATCCATTCATTTGTTGTAGGGCACCTGCATTATTTCCATAACTTGACTACCATGAATATTGCAGCAACGAACATAGATGTGCAGCATATTTATCATGTGATGACTTGTGATGCTCTGGGTAGATGCCTAAGAGTGGTATTGCTGAGTCATAGTGTAGTTCTATGGTTAGTTGATTTGTTGTTGTTGTTTGGTTGGTTTCAAGAAATCTCCAAACTGCCTTCCAGACTGGTTGCACGAATTCATCTTCCCAAGAATAATGCAACCCTCTTCCCCGCACCTCCAAATCCCCACCAGCATTTGTTGTTTGTATTATTGGTGATGGCCAATCTTACTGTGAGTAAAATCTTTGTTGTTTTGAATTTCATTTTATTGCTAGGGATGTTGAGCAGTTCCTCCTGTGTTTATTGGCCATTTTTGCTTCTTCTGAAAAGTCTTTATTTAGCTACATTTATTAGTTAGGTTACAGATGGGAGGACTAGTTGCTTAAACTCCTTGTATATTATGGATATTAGACCCTTGTCAGATACATAGTTGGTAAAAATCTTCTCTTATTCTGTAGGCTGTCTTTTCTTTTTTAAAAATTGGCTTAGCAAATATGTTTGTAGGTGTGCAGAAATGTCTTAGCTGATGTAATCTCATTTATTGATTCTCTCTCCAATTTTCTGAGTCCCTGGCAAGTTCTTGGCTCTGCAAATACATTCTAATATTACTCCTTCTACATACTATAGTAGTTACAACATAACCCCAAGAGATGTCATTGTACTAAAAATTTCATATTGCTAAGAAGATATTTTTCAGAATTGAAATATATCTTGTTTTTATTATAAAATTATTTTGTAATTTTGTCTTCAAATACAAACAATAAACAAAATATGGTAGGTGAATTTCCTTTCACTTTCAAATCTTTTCTACCCAACACATACTTCCTGTAAATCACAGTCCTTAGAGTTTTCTACTGTTAACAGTTTTAACAAAGCTTCTGCGCTTTGTGCACAAATTAATGTGCTTATGCATTATACAATATTCTATAATAAGCTTTTAATCATTAATGTGTATACTTCAACACATAGTAAAAATCACCAAATCATTTGCAATGATTATTTCAAAATTACTCAAGCAAGATCCTGTTGAGTTTAGAGGCTTTCCAAATGTTTTCCATTTTAAAGATTGCAATGGCCATTCTCAAAAATACATCATGATATATTTTAATGAGTACATCTTTAAACTAATCTTGCTATGAAATTTTCGACCAAAACACATTCTCATTTTACAATGGGATATATTTTAAATATATTAACTTCTATAAAATTGGAACAGTGAGCACTTTCACTAAGAACCCAGGGGATATCTGGGAACGATTTTGGTGTCCTCAATGGCTACTTCTGCAAAATGAAAGACTTTCTTTCACTTAATGATTGTCATTTAACAGCTACTTCTTGGAGAAAGAACTTAGAATAAAGTATAATAGGTGAACACTATGCAGAAGTTATGGTACAAGAAGCTAGTACTGGGCTGGGAATATGGTCTAGTGGCAAGAGTGCTTGCCTCATATACATGAGGCCCTGGGTTCGATTCCTCAGCACCACATATACAGAAAATGGCCAGAAGTGGTGCTGTGGCTCAAGTGGCAGAGTGCTAGCCTTGAGCAAAAAAGAAGCCAGCGACAGTGCTCAGGCCCTGAGTTCACAGCCTAAGACTGGCCAAAAAAAAAAAAAAAAAAAGAAAAGAAGCTAGTACTACTTGCTTACCAAGCAGTACATGAGGTACACGGGGAGGTAACTGAGCTGTCAAGATAAATCATATATCAAGCTCAGCATGGAAGAAAAACTATGTAAAGTCATACCAACAGAGCTACCATACTAGCATTGCTAGTAAGTATGGTAGAGGTAATGTGAGATAGAATACTAGTTTATATTTACAGAAATTAAATCAGGTGAGTAAATTAGAAGAATGTACTTCAAAGCAAAATGAGAGGTCATGTGAAAAAAATGATTTATAGACAAGTGTCCATAGATCCTGGGTACTTACTAGACAAATCTAACTTACACCTAGCTGAAGGGGTTCTAAATTATCTACTCAACAAAACATAAATATGTATGCACAAGCATACCAACACACACAGATGTATATATACACATAGATCAATATATGCACATATATCTTGGTATGTGTATATATCCAGAGATAGTGGGAATCAGAAAAAAGTGAGAAGACATAAAAAATAACATAAAAAAGAAGCAACGTAAAAGGCCTAGAATGTAATTGGGGTGTCATTTTAGATAGTACAATCACAGAGGTATGGAATAATCACAGATACTGACTTCTAAGTAAAGACTTAAAAAAGGAAAAGTGAGCCAAGTTGATTTTTGGAAAAAAGAGCCTTCTAGGTACAAATTTCCAAAGTTAGTTTCAAGCAGCAAGGATGACAACATGTGTGGAAAAAAAGTGAGAATACGGGAAGATGCCAGCGAGGTTCCTGGGGCAGAACATGGAGTGTCTGGGGCCTAAGGAGTTGGATTTGAGCAGAATACTTACTGTTGTAAGTGGATCAAGCTGGCTCCTTGAAGAAGAGTCTACAAAAGGATAACCATTGTAGAGTTATCAAATGTCCCAGTCAGAGATGATGGCACTTTAGACCAGTGTAACTATTTTAGAGGTGGAAAAAAGGAGTCTGCTGGCTTCAAAAGTGGTGCTAATAGGATTTGCTTATGGATTGGGTTTGGAGTATAAAAGAATGACAGAGACAAGGCTGAAACAATGACTTGAGACTAAACACCTGGGAAAATAGAACTGACATTTATTGAGGGAAAGAGCAGATTTAGAGGGAAGTAGGTAAGTAGAGATTTATTTGAGGTATGCTTTGTTTGAAATGCTTATTTAGACATCTAAGTGGAATCATCAGTAAGCAGTTGGAAATATGAGTCTGGCTTCAGAGGCAAAAGCAGGGGCTGAATATAAAAGTATTGAGTCATCACTGTAGAGAAACCATGAAATTGGATAAGAGCAACAGAGAATGAGTAGAAATAAAGATAGCAACTAAGCTCAAATTCAGCTGAGGAGAACCAGGGTTGAGAGGAAACGGGGGGCAGACAGGAGGGAAAAAGAAGCCAAAAGAAAGCCTGTCCCAGGGCTAAAATGAAGGAAGTATTCGAAGAAATGGGGCATAATAACTGGGTCAACTCTACCAACACATTGATTAAGATGGAGAATTTTTTATTACATATATTCATGAGAAAATACAGATCTTTTTTTTTTTTTTTGGCCAGTCCTGGGCCTTGGACTCAGGGCCTGAGCACTGTCCCTGGCTTCTTCCCGCTCAAGGCTAGCGCTCTGCCACTTGAGCCACAGCGCCGCTTCTGGCCGTTTTCTGTATATGTGGTGCTGGGGAATCGAACCTAGGGCCTCGAGTATCCGAGGCAGGCACTCTTGCCACTAGGCTATATCCCCAGCCCGAAAATATAGATCTTTAACAACCTTCACAAAATCAATTTTGGTGTTCTGGAGTAGACACCAGCCAAATTTCCCACGTTATATAAGTGGGGAGGATGTTGGAGTTTTAAGTTGGGAGATGTTATACATGGCAATGAGCCAATAGAGAGAGACCACATTATCACGCAAGAGAGAGGGGAGAGTACTGTAGGCATGAGGTTCTAGAGGAGACAAGAGAGCACAGGATTCAGGTCACAAGAGGGAAAGACGATCCTCAGGAGACGATACTGTGAAATGAGAAAAGGAAAACATTCAGATGGGAATACAAATAGATATTTTGGTGGTAGGAATATGTCCTTTTTATCTAATGAATTTTTAAATGTAATAACCAGTTAAAAGGGACAAAAATACTAATGATAAGTAGAGCAAGGTAGTGGATGGACGAAGAAAATATAATAGGGATTTGCTGGGACACTCTAATGACTTAAATTTGTAACCATGAATTGTTTGAATTTTATTTTATTACTAAGGTGATGTACGGGGAAATTACAGTTCCATACTTCAGGTAGTGAGTACATTTCTTGTCAATCTTGGGTAACCCTGAATTTTTAAGATGAGGCTAATAGCAGCAAAAGTCTCAACTTCAGGGAATTCCAATAGACTAGCCACAACAACCTGCCTAGTAAATGCAGTTTCAGAAATGAGCAGTGATGACAATTTTATTAACAACACTGTTGCTTTTGGAAGGACCAGAAGTCTGGTAAATGACCTAAAGTCTGTCTTAAATGTGTTGAAGACACAAAAAACAAACAAAGACAAGGGTTGAAGGATTCTATGGAAGCAGTCTAGGGCATTTGATTCTAGCTCTATCTAGCTAATCATTACTTTGGGCCAATATTTCAGGATCTTCAGGTTCCAAGAAGTCCTCTGTTGCAAGGCAAACAGTATCTGTTCTTTGTCTTAAGATTTACCAATCAGGTCTGTTTCAGTAATCCAGATCTAAGGGAGAGAGATTCAGGAGGGTTCTGAAGACAGGAAAAGAAAGGAGATGGGCCCCAGAAAGAAAATAGAATTATGTAGGTCAATGATTGGGTTCCTATTCAAGGCCAAGAACATCTCACAGGGTTGACAATAGTAGAAGGTTTGATTTATTCAGAGTTAGAATTTTGTCAAGAAATTATGACAGAAGAGTTGAAGATGTAATCCCCATCATCATAACTATATTCACATTTGTCATAATTTATTTATTATGATGTGCAAGACACCATATGTAGAGCTTGATAGAATTTATCTGCAATCTTTGAAACAAATCTTATTGGTAGGTATTATTAATACCATTTTAAGGGTGAAGAAACAAACACTTAATAAGATTCAGAACTTGGAAAAAATCATACTAAGTGAAGTGAGCCAGATTCAAAGAAACATGGACTCTGTGGTTTCCCTCATAGGGAATAATTAGTACATGTTTAGGTTAGTTATAGCAGAAGATCACAATAACCCAATAGCTATGCCCTGATGAACACATAAGATGATGCTAAGCTTAATAAACTCCACATTATGGAAACAAGTGATATATCATTGTTGTAATTATTTTCAACATGCCATGTGAAACCATACTCTTTTCTTTTTTTCTCTCGTATTCTCTTCCTGTGGTTTTACCTCTGCTGTCTCTGTATCCGATCTTAGTACACTGGATATTAGAACTAGAGAAGGGAAAGGGAATACCAAAATCTAGAGGCCAAGGATAAAAAGGCAAACCATTCCAAAAGCAATATTTACAAAACCATTTAGCGTAAACCAACTGTACAACTCATGGGGGGAGAGGGAAATAGGGAAGGGGGAGATGGGGAAAATGAGGGAGGAGGTAACAAGTTGAAATGTACTCACTGCCTTACATATGAAACTCTAACCCCTTTGTACTTCGCATTGACAATAAGAAAATAAATTTTTAAAAAAGAGTCAGTGACTTACACAAGACAAATCTGTCTAGTATATATAATAACTCTAAAGTATCAGTGAGATTCTTGATGCATTTTAAATTGGTAATGATGACTGCTGTATTATTGCTAATTTCTCAACCATGGCTCATTAGAAATTGGAATTTAGAAATCAGAGGAATAAAATGAAAACTTTTCTTTGCTTTGAAAACATTTCTCTACCTCCACCCCTCCACTCACATACCAATAATCAATATTGAGGTTTGCCAGGGCCTGCTGATTCAAATTCCTAGTGACACTTTTTTGTTAACACAAAATTAGGACAGAATAAGGGTAAGAATAAATGCCTGATTCGTTGTATTTAAACCAACCACACACAATTGACTGCACTAAAAAATTTGGGACATTTATCATCTCAAAGATTCCTTGGTTCTTCGTTTTATTCATTGTGTGAGTTTTGTTGTATCTTTAAGCTCAGGCCTCTCTGGTTTGAGAGGAAAAAAAAAACTGAGCAGGTGCCTTGTGTGAGGCACATAACCCGTAATCCAGATATTTAGGAGGTAGAAGCAAAAGGACTGGTGTATGACTAAAGTGGTAGATCCCTTGCCTACCAAGCCTGGGGCTTGGAGTTCAATCCCAGTACAAAAAATATCAACAAAAATATCAATGGACTTGTGATAATGCAACTATAAGAAGAAGAGCGTGTTGTATGACAAAAATTCAATATTTCTACAGTCAGTGGACATTTCTTTTCACACTAAGTACTATTCTAGAAAACACAGCGTGTCTAAGCTTTTTGTCCCTGACAAAACAGGAAGTATTTAGTCAAAGTCATTCCTACATGATAGGGACAATCATAGTCCTCTAATATGGTATTAGCCAAGGAAAACAGGAGAATGGCCAGCTGGTAAATAACAACATTAACTCCCAGCTATGCTAAAATTTCAACCCATGCCATAAATCCCTTCCTGATTACCTCAAGCCTTTGGTGAGATTTCAAAAAATAACCATGGCCAATTCTACCAGGTTGAAAGCTCTGAATAGAAGCTATGTGCACAAATGGAACAAAAGGAATTACTCCAGCAGCCTGTAGAAATGGTCATGGGAAATGAAAAAAATCAACAACAAAGAAGCTAGCTGGTGGAAAGGAGACATGTGAATATGCTCTAGAGTCTCTTAAGGGGGCATAATAGCAAAAAGGACTTCCTATTAATCAAGGTAAGATGATAAAGTTCTACATCTGTTACTATATGAGAAAATAATGGGGGATCATAGGATTATAGAAAGTCCATGTCTCTACTGTAGTCTAACAACACTAGACCGCAGTCATGTTAGTTTCTTACAGGTGTTATAAATAAGAGATGTCTATCTTAAAATTAAATGTCTTCATCACTTAGAGTTATTGAGTCTTATCTTCTGCTTCACAACGACATGCAAACACATAAAATGACAAGAAAACTTGATATACAAAGAAAAAGAGAAAATTTTGCTAAGTAGTTATTCACAATGTTTTTCTCTCAGAATTGGTATAATACACTGCAGGCTTTAACCATAACAAATTAATGTTTTAAAACAGTTCTTCTGTTAAACAAATATGGCTCAACTTCCCCTCCTATTGAAACCAGTGAAATTGAAAAGCTCTTATTTTCCTTTTTTTGTTTAATTGACAAAACTCCACAGTAAATTGCATTTAACAAAATATAAAGACATAATGTGAAACTCAATATAAACTCATGGAAGACAGTAACAAAATTCTGTAAGTATTCAATGCCTGGATGAAAATTAAATCTTCCCTCCTCCCTCCCCAACCCCCAGCCACCAAACACAGTATCTCTCATTATCTTCAGTACCAGAATACAGCACGTTTTCAGTTAACAAGAGCCTGTATTTCATTAATTAAAATAGAAAAATAAAATGTTCTTAGCATATCAAAACTTTCTCAAATATCAATTAAACACTCTTTAGCACCAATATAAAAAGACACCAAGAAGTTCTGCATAGCAAAAGCATTTAAAACAACAATTACTTAGTTATTAAACGTCTAATGAGTTCATTCCTATGCACATTAACCAATACAAATTACATCTTCTTTCTTTTTTTATTGAACTTTTTTTCTTTATTGTCAAAGTGTGGTACAGAGGGGTTACAGATTCATATGTAAGGCAGTGAGTACATTTCTTGTTCAACTTGTTACCTCCTCCCTAATTTTTCCCCCACCCCCCACCTCCTCCTTTCCCTTTCCCCCAAGAGTTGTGCAGTTGGTTTACACCAAATGGATTTGCTTTTGGAATGGTTTGTCTTTTTGTCCTTTGTTTCTCAATTTTGATATTCCCTTTCCATGCCACAGGAAATAGGTACTATAATGCAAATAATAAACTAACAAATCAGAAAAAATAACATGAGAATTAAACCTTGGGGGGGGGTAGACCCCCTTTTTTTTAAGGTGCCTTGCAAAAGAGAGCTCTGGTACCCTTAATGAACAGACTCTCAAGGAGAAAGTGGGCAATGATATTGCATATGTTCAGAGTCCCATAAGGAATAGGTTCACACATCCTATGCCAGGAGTCAGAGCCAATCAAAGTACATTGCATGTGTATATGGCAAATACCAGAATGAAGCCCCCTTACCATATGTAATATACAACAGAAAATGAATTAAAACACACATAAAAGAAGCTCTCCTAGCAAGTATGTGCAGTTTCCCAATAGTTCCTTACATTAGTATTTAAATAATGAATTTCTGTAGTAAATTAATTAATTACTTTATAGTGATTACACTAGATATCCATATTGTGAAAGTCAGAGCAAAACATATATGTTATACATATATATATGTATAACATATATGTTCATTCATATACACCTCATGCATATATATACGTATATATAAACATATACATATAATGTTATACACATAATAAAAATCACTTTTTCACTCATATTTACTAACAAGTTTCATATCATTAATTTCCATATCATTGTTCAATCATAAATAATGTTGTAATATGCTGAAATTAACAAATTTCTATTTTCCAAATATTGTTTATTTAAATTGCTTTCAATTTTTTATTATATAAGTGTTTCATAAAAATTTGTCCTTAGTTAAAAAGTCTTTAAGAATAGAATTACAAAAGTTCTGGGGGACAGAGATTTAAGGATTATGGTTGTAGGCCAATCCAGGTATGAGAGTCTCCATGTCCAACAATGGTTGAGTTCACTGTTGAATAACTATCACCCTGTGATGCAGATGGAGCAAAAGCAGGAGGCTCCTGGCCCAGGACTGCCCTAGCATGAAGTCAGATCCTATCTCCAATAAAACTAATACAGAAAGAGGCTAGAAGCATGGCTCAAGTGCTAACTAGCAAGCACATGGGCCTGAGTTTGACACACAGTACCACAAAGGGAAATTCAGTCATAACATTTAAAAAAAAATCTTGGAGCACTTGATTTGTATCACCAAACAATCCTTCATAAAAATTGCACTAATAAAAATACCCACAAATAGGTTCATTTCAAAACTTCCCCCAAATGATCATTTCTTAAAAAATAATCTTGACAACTTGACCACAATAATGCTTACATGTTTAAGTAACCATGTTTTTACCACAATTTTGCTTATTTTTTAATTTATTGATTGCATTTAATGACCATTTATAATTTTTATTTATTTCCTATTTATCCATTTCTCATGTTCCTATTAAATTGTTTTTCAAAAATTATTCACAAAAATTTGTGTATTAAGTATAACTACCCACTGTCAGTCATATATATTATGACTTTTTTTTTTCAGTCTGAAGGGTTCAAAGCTCATGGCCCATTCATATCTATCCAAGTTAATTCATTCCCAATGAAATATTTGCTGGTATCAAATGAGTCCAATTAAATTACAGAAGAGAATATACCCAGTTTCTCCCAATCCCACCTCAAAAGATTCTCTTCTTTATGTTATGAATCATATCTTCAACACTCCCCACACCTCTCTCAATTTTCAGAGGGCTCTGGTAGGCCAGTTCCCATACAACTCTTCCAGAGGTACCCAAGGCCTGGAAAATTCAGATCTTCTGAACTGAGCAAAGCAAGGTGGCTAGAGCTGAGGTCTTGAACACGTCAGTCCTTTATAATGTGTCCTAACCTTATTCTTTACCTGTAAAGTAAAACGCACAATCCAGATGTCTAGTATCCTTTTCAGCTCTGTCTCTGATATAAATAATGACGCATGTACATGGAAATATCTTTTCCTAAAAGGATTAAAATATTGGTTTTGAATAACCAATTCCTTATTTTACAAAATGGATAAAATTCAACATTGTCCCTTGTTGCATATTTCCTTACTGAAAATGGACTGGATTTTGGAAAACTGAAGATATGTCATATTTATGATCCAAATATAATTACAACTATGCCAGGCACTGTGTACAGTGGGGGGAAGAAAAATGTGCAGACATTGCTCCTCCATGGGAGAAGCACCTCCACGAAGAAGAGGGAGAATCGTAAATAAACAACTATGACACAGAGGAGTGCTGCAATCCCTAACAAGCCATACATAATAACGAATGCGTCACAGTGCAGCTGATACTTGATAAAGGCCAGAAGCACACAAATGGGTTGACTAGCACTGAATGGAGAAGAAAGAAGGGAGAAAGCTCCAACCAAGTGGAGAGAACATCAGGTGTGAAGGTGAGACCCAGTGTGGCAGTCAGGGCGAAAATCAGCTGGACTGTCCTGGGTTATACCTGCAGATACGTGGAAAAGAATCATGGGGAAAATACAGTAAAGATTCCAGAAAAAAAATGTGTATTTTATCCTTATTATATATTAACGTATACATACGTTACCACATATCTATATATACATGTATGTGTGTGTTTGAAAGCAACTTACACCTACTTTGAATATTGATTCCCATCACATTATAGAGAATAGATTAAAATATAGAGAGGAGGGGCTGGGAGTATGGCCTAGTGGCAAGAGTGCTTGCCTCCTACACATGAAGCTCTCAGTTCGATTCCCCAGCACCACATATATGGAAAATGGCCAGAGGGGGCGCTGTGGCTCAAGTAGCAGAGTGCTAGCCTTGAACGGGAAGAAGCCAGGGATGGTGCTCAGGTCCTGAGTCCAAGGCCCAGGACTGGCAAAAAATATATATAGAGAGAGAGAGGAGGCTTTTATAAATAGTCTAGGAGGGGATATAGAATCAAAAGTACTCTGATCATTCATTACCAATTATGGTAAATACAATATTCTAATGAATCATTTTTTGTGGAATTAAAAACAATTATTTACCATCTAACTTCAATATACCAAGATTGTTTTATTTTAAAACTTAAAATTTTGCAGGAATTTACCCATATATTTTATTTACCACATCAAAATCTATTTCTTTTGTTTCTTTGTTTTTTAATGTACTATGTGAGTGAAGTTATCCCCCCCTTTGGTTTATCCCTTGTTGTCACTATTTTTGATTTTGGCACCCTGTGTCTTGTATATGTGTTTATCTGATTTGGGGAAGGAAAGGGAAATCACAAAATGCTGAGACAAAGGACAAAGGGTGAACCAATGCAACAACAAACTCACAACACACTGTATTGGAAATTAACTTTACAACTTGGGGGGAGGGGAGTAGGAAGGAGAGGAAAAGTGGGAGAAAACAAGGGAGGCTAACAATTTTCGACAAGAAATGTATTCATTACCTTACATATGTAACTGTAACCCCTTTGACATCACCCTTACAATAAAATAAAACATTAAAAAATTAGCCTTAACTTTTCATATTTACTCCTAAAACTGTCTGTTGAAACAATAATGGTGTTGAAATAGTATAATCTTTTGAAAAAAAGAAGGTAAAGCTTTTGGTAACATTTCTGAGAGGCATTTCTTGCAAATCTTTACACAGCTAGCTTTCCCTAAGCCTAACTATTCATCTATTGCATTTCCTCCCTTGGGGTACTAATTCATCACATTTTCTTCCGATATCAGCATTTTGTGGCATGAACTGATTTTTGTCATTGCTAGTATACTTGGAGTTAATTATAACCCCAAATTCCTTTACTCAAACATGAACTCAGGATAAGGCACTCAAAATCATTTGTCTTCACTTGGAAAAGCAGGGGGTTGTTATACCAGAGCTTTTTTATTCTAGCCATAACATTGTGTAATCCTATATAAAATCAAGGCTAATATTATTAATATTTATTTGAAGGAATTACATCTGAATTTTGTCTTCGAAGTAAATTATTTTATCTTTGGAATTTTCACACTGTTCCAAGCACTTCAAAAACAATTTATATTTTTCAATAATTGTGAGAATTTTCTACATGCAAGATATAAGCTATTTTAGGGTAAAAGAATAAAATTAGATTCTTATTTCCATCTGCCTTCATTTAAGAAGGAATAAAACAGCACAGAAGTAATTAACCAAAGGAAAAGCTATCAAGAGACTTTCTTCTTCTAAAGGAGTTCCCAGCAAGGGGGAGGTGCTTAATTGAGTCAAAAGAGCCTTCATAAAGGAAATGGAATTTGAAACCAAATGTGAAAAAATAGAAATAAACTTCTTCACTCAAAAGAAGTTCCAAAGAGAAGAAAAAAACATGCACATAACTTGGGCTGGCTTTGGATAATCCTAGATGTAGAGTGATTACAAAAGTTAGAAAATATAAAAAACTGGAAAAGGACAGGAATCCATTAGTGGAAGACCATCCTATTAGTAAGTATGAATTGAATATCACAGCCCAATGAAAACAAGAGAACATCCTAGCAGAAATCACTAAAAGTTCACTTGAAACTGGCTTACTTGTGACTAATAGGATCATTAAATAGCTTAAATGTCCCCTGAAGTCTACCTAGACCATTTCTCAGGTTTGAAGTGCAAGATACTGGCCACCACAAATTTCCATCATGGAAAACAGTCTGACTCCATTTGCCCTACTTGACTCAACCTGCATTTTATCTTGAGACCTCATACCTGAAAGTCTTGTGGTAAAATACTTCTCACCACACAAATGAGCCAGAGTATGAAAGAAGCTCAAGCAAAGAGGCCTTGTGGAAAGAAGCGTTATGCCACTACAATACTATGTGTTTCTGCAAGCTAACAATCCATGAGTAAGGGCCAGGATCTAGGGAAGAATGATGAAAGGGGTGACCTCAATCAGGATGCATTGTATTTATAAACTGATTTGTTGAATGGTGACTTCTTTGTACAACGACTTAAAGATAATTAAGATATTTTTTAAAAAAATATGTAGGACTTAAAGTTTGTATATGGTTTATCAGGAAGCATTGACCGGCTTTTAAACTAGCTAGATTGTTTGAACTGAATAGATATGGTTATAGGAACTGTGTGGAGTTGCTTAATATTGTACTCTGTGAAAACAATCTGGCTGCAGATTAGGCTGGACTAGGAGAAACATAGAGGTATAAAACTCGCTTTGAGATTCTTCAGAGGTTTAGGGAATCTGTGCTAAGTTTAAAGATGTAAGTGCAAGAAGGAGAAATCAAAACCAGAAGATACTTTTGTTTTTAAGTATTTCCCCCCCCCCCCCCCCAGGACTGAGAAAGCATGCTAAATATTAAAAGCAGCATTGGATTGCTGAAAGAACACTGTCATAAAGAAAAAACAAATGCTAATGGTTTGAGTATAATTTTTAAATTGGTCCAAGAACAGCAACAACTCAGACATCTAGCTTCTTCATTTATTTGGAAGAAAATAAATCTCCTAGTCACCTGAGTCTAGGGATGCTTTATTAGTAACTCCCCAGAAAGTGAGTGAGTGTGGTATCTGTTGTGTGGGCTCCCAACTTCTTACTAGAGCTGGTGTCCAGAACATCAACTAAACACCATTCATTGTGCCAAAGAGACAAAAAGGGCAAATGGGCAAATATTAGCATAGTGTACCTCCCCTGGATTCAATAAAAACCATTTAGTCATTTTAATTTGGGTCTACAGTTATTTTGACTTTTGTTCCCTCCTACACCATCTTCTAGCAACCATGTTTGAACTGTAAAGATTATAAAGAGGGGCTGAATCACCAAAAGTCTATTATCTCTGATTTTTTTTAAGTTCACAAGAACACTATCTTCATCATTACAGCTCAGCTCTTGCAAAAATTAAATAAGTCTTGAGTATTCAATACCCATTTAATATGCAAAAATATTCACTTACCAATTAGAAAAACTTTAAGCTAAATATAAAATCGATTCTACTGGTACTTCTCAACTCTTTATTTATTCTTAAGTATTTTTATTATCATTCAGTAGTTGTGCAAAGGAGTTGCCATTCAGTAAAACAGTTTATGAATACAATGTATCCATATCAGTGTCACCCCTTTCAACATTCTCACCCATCCCTCCAAGCCTACTCCTTCCCTCCTTTTTCTAAATTTTGTAGGATATGCACCAAATTGTTGACTGTGTGCTCCCTGCCTTCTTTCTTCCTTGTCTTCCCCCCTCCCCCTTGATCCCCCCACAATACTTTCAGGTACCAGTTTCCTGGTGTTTATTTTGTTGACCTTTGATTTAACTCTATAAATTTCATTTCAGGATTCAAACTGCATTGGTACATTTCTTTCTTAAGGGAGCTGGATGTGCTATGATGTTATGGTCAACCATTATGATGTATGGCCAATCACTCAACATACGGTGAGAGTATTTTATAAATAAAGAGATGTCAATGTGCCTTATGATTTTCCCTTGTTACAGATGGATGTTGCTCATGTGCTAGCATTGAAAAAAAAAATACCATGAGTCACCTTTGCCATATATTTACTCAAATAAATAAACTGATGAGGTCATAATGCTGTTCAAATGTTTTGGTGCATACAAGGCACCCAGGGATCTTTTGGAAATGCAGATTACAGTTCAATGGGTCAGGAATGGAGCCACATTTCTAACAAGCTCCTCCATGATACCCATACTGCTGGCCCTCAGACCACACTTCACATAACAAAGGTCTTGAATTTGATTTTAAAAAGTAATTCTTCCTTTCACAGTACACAGGTAGATATTCCTATGCTCAACCTGGGATCTGGTGTAAAATCATGTCCATTTTCAGTTGCAAAACAAATAAATTAAAGGAATGAGATTTGATTACCTTTATTTTCCTCAGAACAGTACATGTGTGAAGGAGTTTTTCCTGTGATTAAATTCACTATCAGTATCCAGCAACCTTGGGTCACCCCGTGAGAGGTCAGATTGCTTCTCATAGTAGCCTTGCTGCTAGTGAGATGTGTACCTATATGTAGGGATGGTTTAGAAGTGGCATTAGTAACCCTTACTTCCACAGTACCACAGATAGATATTCTTATGCTAGATTTAATTCTTGGAGTTTGTTACATATTACAAAATAATGATCAAAGTTGTTTACATGATTCTAATCATTAATATGACAACTAAAAAATCCTGATAAGACAAGGCAGATGTTTGGCAGAATTATTTCCATTTTTATTCAACTATGTCAGACTATCAAAGCAGATTCACAGCTGTGGCCAGTTGCCTTTGTTTCGGGAACACTCTCTTTGGTATCTGGTTAGCTTGCTTCCTCTCAGTTTACCATAATGATTGCTTAAGCAGAACAAAGATTACATAAGGAGTTGGATTTTGTTGTTGTTTATTTGAATAAATACTATAGCAGTCAGAATAAGAAGTTTTTATGAAGATCTCTTGACAACAACCTAATTTGTGAAAAAGATTCCACATGTGTATGTGGAGAAATATATACATATATTATATATATACTATATATAGTGTGTGTGTGTCTTTATTGAGACACACACATATACATATTAGCTTTATTGTTTCAGGTGCCATAAAAGCTCTTAGGGTTCACTCGGACACAGTTTACACCTATCAATTTTCCCCTGATACACCTACTTTGAACTTGAAATTTTTCTTTTGAACCAAAATACCAAATTACTTAAGCTAATATGCTAGATTTACTTAAACTTTTTTGACCTAGCTAAAAAGATGTATAAATTGCTAAGTGATTCAGTACTCTCTCAAGATTCTAACTCTTGACCTGATAATCAACCAAGCAAATTTGTGCACAAAACTCATATTTGTAGGTTTTGAATGATATACTTGTATCACAGAAAGGATTACAGTTAAATTCAGACATTTAAATGAGGATTCTTAAGTAAGAGAAATTACAAATTTTCTGCGGATATTTAAAAATTATTTTTAAGTCTAAGCAGATTTATCTTTTTGATCAGATAAACAGTCTGCTAGAATGTAAGGTTCTATGGCATTTTGATAACACTTTTGCATATGAAGTTCTCAATAAATATGAATGAACTCATTAAAAAAGGGATTATTAGACTGAAGCAGCTCTAACATCCTGAGCTTCTGTGTAGACAAACTCAGCTCAATGTAGACAGTCACATTCCAGGAAAGCAAATGTAAGCTTAACCAATCAGAAACAACCAATCAAACTCCAGGAAGGACTTTCCATTGGAATGATCCAAGAAAGGGACTATTTCACTTTAACCAATCAAATAATTTTTTTTTGATTTGTTTTCACGTTGACCTTACAAAATCTTTCTTTTAAACTGCTTCTGATAGAGCCCCCAGTTGACCAATTCATGAATAAGTGGTTGCTAAAATCCAACCAAACAAAACCCCTCTTCAGTTTTAATCCCTCAGTTTATCTTTTAACTGAATGAACAAATGGATGAGTAAGGAGAGGATTCCCTTCAAAGAGGCATTTGTCATTTTGGAGATCTTGTGAATACAGGTTTACAGAGTGCTAGAAGGGGTGAGATTGATTGAGATACACTTACACAAGTGTGGAAATGTCTCAATGACAGCTTGTACAGCTAATGTATGCTAATAAAAACAACAGCAAAAAGATATCCCAAGTTCTGTTCCAACTCTAAGTAGTTGCTGTGCAGGTTCAATGATTTTATGGTTCTTGACTTCTGGAATCTGCCATGTGTGCAATATTAAATAAAGACATTTGGCCCCACTTTGAATTTACAGATTTCTAGCACTTTCACACTGAAGTGCAACTTCCCCAGAGTTTTACAGCAATATGCTAGTGATTTGTAATAACTAATCCCCTTTTAAAATTTGTGGTACTCAAGGTCTCAGAAAATCAGCCCTCACCTTTTCTATACTAGAAAACATTTATTTACACATTCATAAATAGGGAGATATTTTCCTTTGAGCTGAGAAAAATAAAAGTAGTACACATACTCCAATGAGCAATGAAATAGTAAAATGTTACTAGCACCACTACCTATGAGCTTATCATACAGAATAAGACATGAATTGAAGTCCAAATTAGCAAATGTAAATAAACTAAGGATAACTACTGAGGGATCTTTTCTTTTTTGTTTTTCCTTTTTTTGTCTGTTGTGGGGCTTGAACTCAGGGCCTAGATACTTAGCCTCTGTGCTCAAGGCTAGTGCTCTCACTTTGAGCCACAGCTCCAGTTCCGGTTTTTGAGTAGTTTTATTGTAGATAAAAACTCTCATGGGGACTTTTCTGCTCACACTGGCTTTGAACTACAATCCTCAGATATCAGCTTCCTAAGTAGCAAGGATTACAGGTGTGAGTCACCGGCGCCCTCCATATTGGTGGGATCTTATAGGAACCCATGCTTCCAAGTCTTGCTCTTTTTGTGTTTGTTGGGTTAATTGCTTCAAGATTTTAATGCATTAAATTAGATTAATCATTCCTTTGGTTCATTTCCCATTGGTCTGTGCATAGTTCTGTTTCATTTAGTTACACAGGGGTGTGTGTGTGTGTGTGTGTGTGTGTGTGTTAAGGGCAATCAGTGTCTAAGATGAGCTTGGTGCAGGTAGTTCACTCCTGTAATCTTGGCTACTCAGAAGGTAGATATAGGGAGAACTGTGGTTGTAGGATAGCATGGGCAAAGCCCTATCTGAAAAATAACCTAAAAACAAAAGGGATTAGCATTGTGGCTCAAATGCTAAGCTTAGGATCCTAAATTCAAACCATAAGGAAGGAAAGAAAGACAGGAAAGAAGCAAACTATATCAAGCCATGAGTAATGTATTAGGGGAAAGGGGTTATACCACACATAATGTGTGATTGAAAATCTTTTAAAAATTAATTTATTTATTACCATAGTAATATACAGAGAGGTTTCAGATTCATATGTAAGGCAGTAAGTACATTTCTTGTCAAACCTGTTATCTCCTCCTTCGTTTTTCGCCCACCTTCCCCTCTCCCTGTCTCCCTCCCCACAATCCCAGAGTTGTACAGTTGGTTTATAGCATATTGTCTTGTAAGTACTGCTGTTGCATTGGTTTGCCTTTTACTCTTTGTCTCTCTCGTTGTCTACTCTTTGTCTACTCTGTCTTCTTCCCTAGTTTGGATAAACGTACATACAATACCCAGGGTACCAAAGTCAGTGACATCAGGGGTAAAACCATGGGGAAGAAAGACAAAAGAAAAAGTCATAATTTTATATGGTATGTTGAAAATAACAACAAAGATAAACCACTTATTTCCAAATATATTGTTTAATTTTGCTTAGCATCATCTTATGTCATCATATGTGAAGTAGTGTGGGTGTTCACTGCAATGAAACGGGTCCCCCCCAAGGGAGGGGATTCCTGGTTCCCCCCGAGTCCACCACACAGTCTCCAGCTACAAGATGACAAAAAGACAGATTTATTGGAGAAGTAAAAAGTGAACAAAAAGTGAACCGACCGGCCTTGGTCGCAGCCCAGACTCAGGAGCCGAAACTGCCGACCACGAGTGCAGGATCAGGGCCGCCTGCACGTGTGCAGCCCAGACTTGGGAGCTGGAACCGCGTGCACATATGGCTTTCCAGACTGGTTATAAGGCAACCATCACAGTCAAACTTGCCACACGCAGGTGGCCAATGAGAATACAGCACTTACAGAGCATGCTAGGCCACACACAGGTGGCCAATAGAGTTACAGTCTGTCTCATAGTATCTGTTTGAACCAACCTATCATTCTAGTTAGAATTGGCGAATGGATTTGGCGGGGCTCAAGTGATGCAGGTGGATATGCCTACTCATAGGAGGGCACAGGTTCCTTTGAAGCTCCCAGGCCTCAGGTGGTCAATTTACATAACTTATCATAATAAAGGGGAGCTTCCCTGGATAGGGTGGGGGACAGCTTAGTGGAGATGGTGTTGGCTTCTGCTCTTATCTGAGCTGGAGTCAACCTGAAGTCCCTCCACAGTTAATGATGGCACTGGCCAGATCTGACCTCCCTATTACAATATGTACGTTGCTATTGTGCTCCTCTGTGAGACTATCCTAGACTAGTACTAATTGTTTCCAATTAGTGAAACCATAGAGTTTATGTTTTTTGGGTCTGGCTCACTTCACTTAGTATGATTTATTTTCCAAGTCTTTCGATCACTAATGGGGCCAAGTCATTTAACCTCAGTATCCACACGAACTCCAGCTTCTTTAGTGCATGTATATACATTCAATGTTAGACTACATGACACTCGTGTCTTTTCAATGTGAGCCATATTTAATGGTACCCCATGTGTGCATTCCCTGACAAAGGACCATTTGTTCCACAAACATTTATTAAGTGCCTACTGTGTGCCAGGAGGTGCCCTGCTGTGTCGAGATACATCCATGGCAAACAGATTCATCCTTCTCAGCTCCCCCAAATCTCAGCTGCCATGAAAAGAACACTGCGCAGAAGAAAGGGAATAAATAAAAGAAAGACGGAAAATACACAGGATTTGGGATGGTTTTTAAGTGCGGGAGAGAAAAAGTATGGCAGGACCTGGGGACTGTGGGAGTTGTCACTTTAAACAGAACGCTCAGTTTCACTAGCTGGGGGTGGCCCTGGACCGGAGGTGGGGTGGTGGGGCGGGGCTGGGAGGGGTCTCTCGGAAGATGATTTGCAGGAAGAGCAGCATCAGAAAGAAAGAAACTCTTGCAAAGCTCAATAGGCTTAGCCTATTGTCCGCAGGACACCGGCTTACCCAGCACAAATGTCCCCTGAGAGAGACAAAGCCTGGCCTCGCGCTTTTCTTCCCGCTGACAGCCCCATCCATCTGAATGGCCACGCCGCACCCAAACCACACACAGGGGCGGGACCCACGCCCCAGCGCCCTCAGCCCGGCGGCTGTGCGCGTGCCCGCCCCGCTCCCGGCACTTGCACGGGAGCGCGCTCCGCCCGGAGCCGCCCTCGGGTTGAACCGGGCACGCGGGTTGGGACGCAGCGGGCACGCGGCCAGGAGGGCGGCGCGCGCCTCGCTCGGCAGCGGCGGCGGCTGGTGTGGGCGCTCACGTCAGGGCCGGGAGGAGGTGGGGGTTCGCCGCCACCAGAGGGAAAAAGAGAGAGAGAGGGAGAGGGAGAGAGAGAGAGAGAGAAAGAGAGATGAGGAGGCCTGGCCGTCAGCGAGAAAGAGTTGGGCTGGATAGGAGAGAGTTTTAGAGCTGCCCGCGGACCGGGCAGGAGCGCGCCGCGGGAGTGCGGGCCCTCCGGCTCCTCCGCGCTCTCCCGTCCGCCTCCGGCACCGGAGTGGAATAGCTCCCGGCAGCCCGTGGGCCGCGCAGCCCCGTCGTCCGCCCACCCCCGCCGGCTACCTGGAGCCTTCCGGGGGGCCCGGGACGCCCTCGGGAGCCCGGGCGCGGCGCCTTCTCCCCTTCTTGGGTGCGCTAGCGGAAGAGGGGAAACGCTCCGGCGGCCCCCGGGAGCCCTGAGGAAGCGCGAGCAGAATGTACCAGGGACACATGCAGGTAAGGCATCTCCACGGAGCCGGGTTGAAAGACCGGGCTGGGGAGCCCCGCGCGTGGCGGGTCGCCAAGTTACTGTGGTCAGGTCCTCCCTTCCCGACGACTCAACAAGTGCAGGGCGACGTGACCGTGACATTTCTGTCCGGAGAAACGAGGCGGGTGGCAGACCCAGGGTGGGGAGGCAAGAACTTCAGCCGGGGAAGTTTGCGTTCCGTGCTCGCCTGGAGCCTGTTCCTTTAAGCTGGACCAGGGAATCCAAGCCGAGGGAAGCCTGGAGACGAAAGCCTTGTAATCCTATTGATGCATCTCAGGCATGTATGTCAACTGAAGGGCAAACAATAATGGGAAAGACAAAGCTCCTTCCTTGATTCGGGCGCAAAGATCCCTGATAGAATATTTTTGCCTTTTTTTTTGCATCATTTTAAAAAGTATTTTTTTTAAATGTTTTTGCCCTCTTCGGATGATGAGACATTATCACCTGTACCAATAGCCAGCCACTGGATGACTTGGGAGGATGTATTTCAAACAGAGGTCCGTGAGGCGCTGATTTTCTTCAGGGAGGTGTTTCTGCTTGTTATTAATGACTTACTCCCTAGAGATACAAGCACTCTACTCTCTTGAGCCACATCACTTTAACCTTGACTCTAGCTCTCATTCACCCAGTTGGTTTTTCCTCATAAAGGCAGATACATTCTCTGGGAGAAAAAAAGGAAATACTAACTCAGCTTCCTAAAATACAAGTGAGCTTGTAGCTCTGTTTCCCCCCCACAAGCTTCAGACATCTGGTTTGATGTTTGGGCTTCCTTGCCATCCCGAAGATGATCCAGCACAATCATCATGCCATGCAGTAACTTCGCTCTAATGTTTAGCATGTGGATAAGGCTTTTGGCATTTAGAAATAGGTAAATGTGTGGTTGAATTCACAGCTACTATTACATTTCCAGGTCTTGGGGAAACTATCATTTACTTTATATGAAGTGCAGTATCGTGTCATATTTCTAAGTTTTGTAAGAATTCAGAATCAGCACTGCCAGAATCCCAAAAGCATTCCCATATTTACCGGCATCATTCTATTTTGAAAGTTGTTAATGGAATTATAATATATTTAAGGAACAATAATTAGTGTAATTGTATTTATATATAATAAATGTGGTCTACACGATTCTTATGTCAAATAGAAAATTTAATTTCAAAGAAGCTTCCAATGCTTGCTAAATAAAGTAAAGAAGGGCTTGCTACTTTAGTTTAGTGCTTCAGTTTCACCCAATAATGCTACTTACAATTTTATTTATTGTCTCCTATTTTCAACAACTTCTTTACAAGGGGAGAAAGTTTTAGTCAATAGAGTTATACTCAGAAAATTGCTCATTTACACAAAATTTGTAGTTGACTACCTAATCCAATTATAAAAACTTTCCACAATGTTTTTTCTTTGTTTTGTTTTTTAAAAAAGATGCTATTGTGAATGTAGAACTGATGAAACATCTGATAGATTCATGTACAAAAGGTAAACTTTAACTCAATTTCCAGACTATTTCAAGGGAGGATGTTATTTCACATTGAATTATGCAGAACAATGTTTGAGGGTTTAATTTCAGTTTGAGAGAACAGACATTGAAATCTAAGGCTCTGCATATGATTCCAACTTAATATTTTTTGCTTGTGTACTATTATAGCAGTACAGAAGTAAAAAATATAATAGCTTACTGTAAAACTCACAAATCTTCTCTGCCAAGCCTAACTTGAATGCAGTACTGAAGACTGTGGTCAATATAGTTTTCAGAATTCCAGAATACAACACCTCTACCCATTGAACATCAATGCTGAACATAAAAGCTGTATCCAGTGTGGATATTTAATAGTTATTGAATGATGAATGGGAATTCTCTTCAGCTCCCCCCAAACACCTCTTGCAGTCTTATAATGATGTACTTTGTTTACATCTTAAAACTTCACATCTCTTCCACAAATAATTTTATTTAACTTACAAAGACAAAACTGTCATTGTGTTAATACGTTTGTATCATATAAAGAATTGCTAGTCATCAAAAATAGTATCATGCTGTGCATACTTGACTGTGATCACAGAGCAGAAAAAAACATGTCCAGACACTACAAAATACTGGTGATTAAAATCTGAACACATATTTGGTAAAGTGGACCAAGCATGAACAGATTTACTAAAATTTCTGCCAACTTTGCAGTTATTTTTAAATGGTGTTCCTTGGCTGATACCTTAAAAAAAGAGTGAAACAAATGTTTGCAATCATTTGCTATGCTTTCTAATTCTTCTCTTTTTTGTATCCAAGGTATTTTTAAATAAAGGACTTCATAAGTAAACAATCTGGCATAGGGAGAAGGTATTCACGTGAAGCCTTAAAAATAGTCTAATTTAAAACTCCTGTGGTGTCTTTGTTTTTGCAATTAAATAGTTTTGCAAATAAGATCTACTTAATTCTGACACCTTCAGTGAATTCATCTACTTCATAGTGGAACCTCAATTCATTTTAGAAGTGACAAACTTCTAAAAAGCACACTTTTTTTCTTAATAGTTCATTAAAAGATAAAAGTAATTGTCTGTTACAGGCAGAGAAAGCATAGAGTGCTAGAAAGTATTTCTTGTTTTCATAGCATATCCCAAGTATATTTGTTAGGCACAGGGCTCTGGAGTTGTATTGAGTTCCATATGCCTCAACAATTATTCCCAAGGGGAATTAATCACCCAAGCAATGTAAACAAAGGTGGTTTTCTTGGTGGCTGTTTTACGTTTGCTTTTTTGTCCTCTTATGATTGCATATAGTTCAACATCAATTCTGCGAAAAGTGTCTATGACCAGTAGGTAATTTATGGGCTTCATAAATAATCTATCACCTATTTGTTCATTGCATAAGTGCTTCTTTGCTTATAGGCATATCAGTTAACACTACCAGATAGAGCAAAACCATTTTCTTTTTCTGAATACTTTCTCAGCCAAACTTACTTATTTTGGAGATAGTATAAATATAGAACATATACATTTTGAACTAAGGTTGGTTTATAATTTCTCTTTTTTTAAAAAAAAACAAAGTTATTTCAGAAGGCAAATAAAATGTAATTATAACTGGTCTTTATCATAGGCATTCAGAGTAGAATTTTTAATACTTACTTAACATATGTGGAGAATAAATTTATTCCCTATAGCTTCACCACACATAAACCAAATATTTAAATGATAAAAATTATAAGATTATTAACAACTAGCCATTTTATTTATCATTCCCCAAAGGAATTTGTGTTTGTCTTCAGTTATAAATTTATTTTGGAAATATTTGAAACTGATGTTACTTGGTGGATACCAAACTTTTTCTTAAAATTTTTGCCAAACAGAACAGTTTGGATATTGCAAATTATGTTAATAAGCTAAATGAGTCACTAAGAATTTATTAAGCTCTCCCAAAACAATATAGATAAGAAGTCAATAAAATGTAGGCTATTGAATATTGTTTTCAACATTTTTGTGATTTTTATGTATATGTATGTGTATGTCAGTACTGGGGCTTAAATGCAGGGCCTGGGCATTATCCCTTGGCTTTTTCTGCTCAAGGTTAACACTCTACAATTTAAGCCACAGCTCCACTTATGAATTATTGGAGAGAAGAGTCTCATGTACTTACCTTCCATTCTGGCTTCAAACCATGATTCACAAATCTCAGCCCTTGAGCAGGTAGTTGGGTACATTATTGTCATTCCTGAGAACCTCAGTAAATGTAAAGTTGACATTTATCCTTGGTATTTTCACCTTTCTTCCCCATGCCAGCCTTTTCTGTTCTTTGTCACTGCTTTATTAACCCTTTTCTAACACATCAACTGCTAACCAACATATAAACAGCATTTTACCACACATCCACAAGCTCCTCAGAGTGGTGTTTGCATTTTCAGAGGAGAATCTGAGTTCCTTTGGTTTGGGGGCCAGGGGTGATGTCTTAAGGAGAATGAGCAGTATTGAGATTGGTTGTGTTATTTTGATCTGGGCTAACTGATGTCTTTCCCTATTCCCCTAGTACAAGTGGCTGTGCCTCTCCTCTCCATGAGTCTTCTCACTAGTAAAAATAGATTTATTTTCTTAAATATTAACTCTTGAGGAAAATTCATGAACATTTTTGCTGAAATGCTCAAAATTATGCAAAAGCCCTAATAGGATTCTAATGTGCCTTTCTGTATATGGGTATTAGTGTCATGTTAAGCCTTTAATAGATAAACATTCTAATAATTCTGGTATAATGTGGCAGGGTTTTTGATGAACCTGAAATTCTCATCCCCTAATGGTACTGGCCAAAAGAAACCTTAGGTACTTGCTATAAGAATTCTGCAATAGGAGTTATAGATTTAATTTGAGGTTTATAAACATTGTTTGAAAGTTAAAAAAATCAAGCATATGAATGTTTTGACTATAAAACTTTTTTTTTTAAAAAAGAAAGGACTGAGAGAAGGTTAAAACAGAACTTGTTAAGAATTTGTTAATTTTAAAATCCTGAATCTCTAGAGTTGCCACTACCAACCCTGGAAACATTAGGAGGTGGTGCGCCGTGCAGTAGCAACATCTGGCAGGCTGCCTGGTTCATTGCTGGTCCCCTCGCTCTCTTTTTTATTGAGATCACGTGTTTCTAGCACTGGCATAAGCTATGAGCTGTTTAAAGGTTTTATGATTTAGAACTAACTTGCTGGTGTATTTGCAGAATAACAAGTATACATTTCCTGCACTGGTTGTGAATATAAATACCAAGCTAGCATTCCCTTTTTTTTTTCTTTCGGTCATTCGTGGGGCTTAAATTCACTCTGGGCCTGGACACTGTCCCTGAACTCTTCACTCAAGGCTAGCCCTCTACCACTGAGCCACTTCCAGTTTTCTGGTGGTTAATTGGAGCTAAGAGTCTCATGGGGGCTGGGAATGTGTCTTAGTGGTAGAGTGCTTGCCTAGCATGCATGAAGCCCTGGGTTCCATTCCTCAGCATCACATACACAGAAAAAGCCAGAAGTGGCACTATGGCTTAAATGGTGGAGTACTAGCCCTGAGCAAAAAGAAGCCAGGGACAGTGCTCAGGCGCTGAGTTCAAGCTCCGGGACTGGTAAGGAAAAACAAAAAGTCTCATGGACTTTCCTGCCGGGGCTGTCTTTGAACCAGGGTCCTTAGATCTCAGCCTTCTGAGTGGCTAGGGTTACAGGCTTGAGCCACCAGCACCCAGCTAGCATTTCCTTATTAAGAGATCCAAGTCTGAAAATGGATTCCAGGAACTAGAACATGTGTTGTCACTGGGTGGGGGTGGGGGAAGACATCCAGGGGAGAGGGGCAAACAAATGGAGGGACGAAGAATACAGCAAATACAACTATACATTCAATGTACATACGTGAAAATGGAATTAGGTAAATTGAGGGGATCAGTGGGATTGGAGAGTTGGGAAAGAATTAAGAAAGGGGTGACATTATTCAAGCTTCATGGTACTCACAAACTCAAATGTTGAATCAAACCCCTTTGTACAACTATTTAAGGAGAGAGAGAGAGAGAGAGATCCAAGTCTACATCTGAATACTGAATATTTCGGGCATCTAAAAACTGATGCAATATCAAACAGTTTAACAGATCATTTTTTTGTAATTTTGAATTTGTAGAAGACAAAATCAACTTGAATTGTAGCACGCAACCCACAAATTAGAGACCAGAGTGCTACAAACCGGGATTATTATTACACTTCCTTCACTGACTACTCCTTTATAACCACATCTCCTTCTACCCCCCCATCATGTTGCATCCTTTAACAAGGATACCAAAGGAGATTTCTTTTCCAGCTTGGTAAGAAAGATGATGGAAAGTTATATATCATATTTCCATATAATATACAATATAAATCAGAAGATTGTTGATATCCTAAATATTTCAAGGTATATTAAAACATACTGGCAATGTTGTTCTGTAATGTCATTTTTGAGTGATTTTTATTAGGAGCCAACATAAATTTCCATTTAAATTGCATTAGATAAATAATATCATACTCTCTGTGACATTTCACTAAATAGGTCATCTTGATGGATTTTTTTTAAACAATTGCTGTTACAAATTGCATAGATGAAAAGTCATGAGCTCATTTAGATAGGAAGGGGCTGTTTCTCCACTGTTCCATTCAAGAGAAACACCCAGAATCCTGCTGGCACTTCTGCAGCAGAGGAAACAAGAGCCAAGTAACAGAGTTTGCCTTGCAGGTTTATGCTCCAAACCCCTGCTCATGTGCAGGTAGCTCTGGGAAACCAGACAAACTCTGCGATTGAGACTTACTGTAGCAGCACTTCTTTTTTCCTCACTGAAAGAATGCCATATGGTGATCTATGAATCATGGAGACTCCAAAAGAGAATCGGTGCTGTTGTGATGCCAGACATCTACCTAGGGAGTCACAAAATTCCCAACCCATACACCCTCTTAAAAATCATGAGGTTCCAGGGGAGATGTGGTTCAAAAGAATTGTACTAATTGTACCTGATTCATGTAACTGTCACCCCTCTGAATATCAACTATACAAATACAATAAAGATAATAATATAAAAAAACTTGAGATTCTTAAAGCAACTGGAATACAAGAGGAATATGATAACCTTTTCATGTGATTAATGACAATAGAACCTGGGGGTGTTTACCTTGGACTGTTGATGACTCTGTATAAATATTTGAAGGGCTTGTTATTCAAGAAACAGGTAGAATTGTTACAGGCATAAGAGTTAAAACTGACATAAGATGTGGTAAAGATTTTCTACAAGACAGTGACAATGATACACAGTTTGGCAAGATGCCTACTTTGAGATGGCAGAAGCCTACGGGAAAGAGAGCGAATGGCTGGGTGGAGCACAGTGTCCCTGTGCAAGCATAAGCTCCTGTTACAAGACCAGTTAGCCTCATGGAAGAAATCCAGTGAAAAGCATTGGGAAAGACACTATATGTGAATTCGTGTGTGCTTATCTGTGGTAACACACACACACACACACACACACACACACGAGTACTGAAGAAGGAAACCTTACAATAGAAAAATAACATAAAAAATAAATACAACCTTTCCTAGGGAAATATTCCCCATTTACCTGGCAGTATATGGGTGACAATCAAATAAAGCCTTGCCAGTGTCATGTTGCAATGTGAACAGATACAGTTAGTACTCAGGAAATGTGAAAGCTCCTTAAGGAAATAAGGAAAAACTAAAATGCCATGAGGAAATGACACAGCTAGAACTACCAAACGTCTCTCTCCCTCCTTTCTTGTGGTTGTAAATGGTAACATGAGTGGTGGGACTGAATGATGACCTCTGGTCCTGAGCAAAATGCAACATTAGCTCTGGTAAGTGACCTTGTGCACAGGAAATACCTGCAGAATCTCAGCTCTCACCATAGATTCCCTCAATCAGAAACTGAATTTGCTCAAGGTATCCGCTGATTTATATGCCTATAGACATTTGAGAAGCACTGATCTGAAAACCTTATACCTGGAGAACAGAGCCAGATCAATTGAACTCATACTCATAATCAAATTAAGCAAAAAAGCTTAATTTGTGGGAACTTTCTGACAACACAGAGGAATGATGAAATTTCTGAAAGTGAAGCTGGCAAGGGCAGCTCTCACAATTGTATGTGAATAAATGTCATTATAGTGATACCATATCATTCTGTTAAAACTGTAACAGCCATCCAGTAAGCTCGGTAAATAAACTTACTACACTTTACCTAAATAAATGTTCATCTAGTTAGAGAACTTTTATGTCTTCATCCCCTTAAATCTTGTCAAGATAAGCAGTTTATTTCCCTGTTTTTTTTTTTTTGTTGTTTTTTTTTTGTAGTGGCATCTCTTCTGTTTTATTGGCTCCCTGGAAGTATGGTGGTTCATATACACTGTCCAAGATCTGACCAATACCAAGCACTGCGAAATTGTTTATCTCTTGGGAAAGACAAAGACAGTGTAAAAGTGCTTTAGCCTCTTTATGCTAAATTGTCCTGACATTTCTCTTTCTTTTTTAAAAAAAGTAATTACTTGGGGCTGGCGATATGGCCTAGTGGCAAGAGTGCTTGCCTCTTATACATGAAGCCCTGGGTTCGATTCCCCAGCACCACATGTACAGAAAACGGCCAGAAGTGGCGCTGTGGCTCAAGTGGTAGAGTGCTAGCCTCGAGCAAAAAGAAGCCAGGGACAGTGCTGAGGCCCTGAGTCCAAGGCCCAGGACTGGCAAAAAAAAAAAAAAAAGTAATTACTTATTCATTGTCAAAGTAATGTACAGAGGGGTTACAGTTTACACCAAATGGTTTTGTAAGTATTGCTTTTGGAGTCATTTGTCTTTTTATCCTTTGTCTCTCAATTTTGATATTCTTGTTCCCTTCTAATACTAGTATATACAGTATCCAGGACACTCAGATGAGGTACAGTGATAGCAAGGGGACAACCACAGGAAGGGAATACAAGAGGATCATCAACAACAATAAAAAAAGCTAGTTTCACATGGCATGTTGAAAGTAATTACAACAGTGATATAATACTCGTTTCTATAACATGGAGTTCATTTCACTTAGCATCATCTTTTGTGTTCATAGGGCATAGCTATTGGGCTCTTGTGATCCTCTGCTGTGACTAGCCTAAACCTGTGCTAATTATTCCCTATTCTTTGAATCACTTGGGAGTTCCCAAGATTTTGATTTTGAATTATAATTTTGAATTAAAGTGTTCTGATAGGAAATTCTAGGCTAACAGTTTCAGGTAATAGAATCCTTAGGGAGAAGAATGTTTGAAAAAGCTCTAGACCATCTCATTTTACAGAAGAAACTGAGGCCTAAAAAATGGAGATTTTTTTTTTCCGCCTGAGTCATGACTTTTCACAACTATAATACCTACTACTCAAGAGTAGTAGGCAGGGGAAAATCATGCTTTGAGACCAGCTTAGATCAAAAGTGAGAGATACTATATAAGCACTAACTGAAGCTAAGTGCTCATGCCTGTACTACCTATTTAGGAGGCAGAGATCTGAGGATCATAGCTGAGGCCAGCTGGGAATGGGCAGGAAACTCTATCAGACTCTTATCTCCAAATAACCAGCATAAAACTAGAAGTGGAGGTGTGGCTCAAGTAGTAGGGTACCAGTCTTGGGTGAAAAAGCCAAGCAAGAGTACAGATCTTGAGTTCAAGCCCTAGTACCAGGACACACAAAAATAAATAAAAATTAATGTAAAAAATGGCTAAGAGTATGATTCAAGTGGTGTCATGTTTGAATAGCAAGTGTGAGTCCCTAAGTTCAAACTTCAGTACTGCTAAATCAGAGAGAGAGGTGGGAAGGGAGAGAGAGAAATGGAGAAATCAAGAGATTTTCTCAGAAAGTCTCAAATTAGTATGTTGATTCATTAGTGGAGCTACTACTGGAATGAAAACAATTCATGTCACTCTAGTGTACTGTTTGCATTACACTTTTCTTCTTTATTTTGACATTTACTACACTAAAAAATCTAAGTGAAAAGTAAACATTATAATAAACTACTAGATGCTTCCAAATATCCAGGTGTTTGGCATTTAGTAACTAAAATTGACATCTTCCTGTTTTTCTTTCAGTTTATATTTATCTATTCCATTTAGCAATCAATTGGCTAATAGTGGAAGGAATCTATCCTGAACATGTATTGTAAGAACTGCCATGAAATACATACTCTATTATACCTTATCATTAAAAATGTTTACCACTAGTTGATCATTTCAGTGAACTGATGCTCAGATTCTTGAAAGTAGTCAAACAACAGCTGTAAATAATAGAAATAAACTCTGTCTCATTTAAGCAAAAAGGGGACTTCTTAAAAGTATAATTAAATCATCAGTAAGCACAGAAGACTGAAGATAGAAGAACCATTTTTCAACCATGATAGTAAAAAATGATTCAAATGAGAAGCAAGCTGACTCAAAGCAAGAGGAAGGTAATTAGGAACAGGGTATTTATTTAATATCAAAATTAATTGAATATAATCCATGATTTACAAAAGGAAAATAGTAACTTCTAAATGGCTAAACTGGACAGACAACATAGTAACTGATAGTCAATATCACCGTAATGGACAGATGCCAGACATGAGCTACCTGAGTCTAATCATGAGGAAAATTCAGACAAACAAAAAACAAATGAGGGGTAATATATAAAAATAAGCATAGTGTTTTTCTCCAAAATGTCCGTATCATGAGAAACAAGGAAACAGTAAGAAGCTGTTCCAAATTTAATGGAGATTAAACTGATAAGACAACTAAATGCAGGCCATGATCAATCTTGAGCTCAATCTTGGATTGGGAAAGAAAATTGCTATCTGAGACACCCCTGATGCATGCAATTGACATTAATAAACTTGAATATGGCCTGGAGATTGGGTTAATATTATGGTAATGTCAAGTTTCCTGAGCAGAAGTATACTGTGACTGTGTTCACATACTGTCCACATGCTGTGGCTTGTTCACAGGCCACGCATACTACAGTGTGAGAGAGTTATGGGGGGTAGTGTAGGTATCCTATTTAAAATTCATTTGGAAGTGATAATAATCATAAAATGTACATGTGGAAAGAGAACTTAAGGGACAACAAGGAGGGGGGAATTATATTAATGAGGCAAATAGAGCAAAATGTTAAAAGTTGGTGAATATAGGAGAAATGCATTTGGGAGTTCATTGCACTTTTCTTGAATCTGTAGTCTTGAGGTTAAAATTCAATGTTAAAACTCAATGTTAACATTAAAAAGTTACATGGGGTCACTAACAGAATGTTAGAGCTAGTCTACTAAGGACTGAGTGAGAAGTGGGGGAGGCGCAGTCCAAGTCAGATTCTGAACCAGACCTTCATGAAGCCACTTCTGCCTGTACAAGGCACCCCAGAGCTTGGCTCCAGCACTATAGACTTGGACACTGGTGCAGCTACTGCACCACTGCAGTTGCTGATAATCGAAGCCCTGTGCTGCAGCTGCAGTTACTGCTACTGTCCCTCACTCTACCACAGCTGTTTCTATATGCCTCAAGCCCATATGAGGGGTGGGAAGAAAGCATGGCTGATTGGTGCAACCATACCACAAAGGAAACTACCAGGTTGACTGAGAAAGTGCATGTCTACTTCCCACAGAGATTTAAAAATAGGCTATTTCCCAAATGCAGAAGGATAGTTTCAATTTGGGAAGATTTTGTTTAAGTGAGATGTTCACTATGACAAGATGTAGATATTACTGGAAAGTAAAACAAACACCTGGTTCTCTATATTGAAGGTAAAATAAGATTCTAGCTTCTAGTTTCTAGTTTCTATATCGACTAGAGTCCAGTTTGCCTTGAGGTGTAAAAGTTAGCAAGGAATAATTCTTTTAAAGCTGTTCTTGTTTAGAGCTACTTACCCTTATATACAGACCTCCAGGCAAATATGGTCAAACTAGAATAATTGGCTTATTCAATCATACAGCAAAGAAGATGGAAAATCTCACTGTCATTCATTAATGTCCATCTCTTGCTCACTTCTTTTTGAGAAATTGGAAAGAGCCTTGTGAAGAATTCAGTTATTAATCAGGGAACTAAAATACATATCATACACCCAAAGTATAAAAACATCTTTTCCCTCCATGTGTAGTAATTTTAAAAAGTGGACACATTAGTGTTAACATATTCATCCAAAGGATGATTCTAATCAAGAAGACCTGTGCATTTGAGTCATTAATATTGATATGTCATCTCTTATATAAGTTGTTAGGAAGATTTATGTAAGACCACAAAAAGTGTTCTTGAGCTAGGGGAAAGATTTAATTAAAATAGAATCTTGAAGGTATAAAAGTCTTTAGAGTTCACATGTTATAACTTTATCTTTTTTACATATGAGAAAACTGAGGGCTGGCCTTGGTATCTGAGACTTCCAAAAGTTAGAGATATAATATGGCCTAGTGGTAGAGTGCTCACCTCAGATACATGAAGCCCTGAGTTCGATTCCTCAGCACCACATATAAAGAAAAAGCCAGAAGTGTTGCTGTGGCTCAAGTGGTAGAGTGCTAGCCTTGAGCAAAAAGAAGCCAGGGACAATGCTCAGGCCATGAGTTCAAGCCCCAGGACTGGCAAAAAAAAAAAAGTTAGAGATAAAAATAAAAACATGGAAAGACTTTTGGTGACATGTATCATGTATTGTTTATTAATCCTGTGTATTTGAAGAAACAACATATTGGATAAGAACTTTTCCTCCAGGATCAGATAGCCCCAAGTTAATGACATAGTACCTATATGACCTTGTTCTAGTCACCATCCTCTCTAACCTCTACCATCCTCATCTGTGATATGAAAATACAGACTAAACCCAGGTGCTGTTGGTGCACATCAATAATCCCAGCTACTGAGGAAGATGAGCTCTAAGGATTTACCTTCAAAGCCCAGAATCTGTAAGAATCTTTTCTCCAATGAACCAAAAAAATGAATAAATAAATAAAGCCAGAAGTGGTGCTGAAGCCTAAGAGGTAGAGTGCCAGCCTTGAGCAAAATAGCTAAGGGGAGTAGACACACACACACACACACACACACACACACACACACACACACACACACACACAGAGAGAGAGAGAGAGAGAGAGTTCAAAAGTATCCATACATTTTATGACTTTGTAAGGATTAGATGGGATAGTAAATATAAAGCAGTTAACACATAATTTCTCAGAAGATGCTGTCTCATAGTTTTAGAATGAGTAAGTAGATTATTCCATATTCCTCCCAGGTAGAAGAAGGTTAATCACAGCAGTGTCTCCTATCCTGGCTTCTTCACATGGTGGCTATGCTTACATTCCTTATTCTCTCACAGTTCTGAATGTTTTCTTTTTCCAATTCCCAACTTTTGCCTTTCAAACACTAAATATTTATTCCTCTTTCACTATTCCTTGCACATGTAGTGCTTGGTGAATGCTCCAATATCTCCACTCTTGCCTGGCAGCACAGAAGCATAGATAGGATATGTTCTTCCTTGTCTCCTCAGCATCATATAAGAATATGAACACTCTCATTAGCATATAGCTTTATTTATTTATTTTTGTCACTTTCCCTAGTTACTGTAAGCTCATCTGTGTTAGTGCCTACATGCAATGCATGAATATGTCTTTGGAGACTGGTACTGCAGGCTACACACAGCAGGGTAGGACACTAAATGAATGAATGAACTGATGAGTAAATGGATGGAAGAATGGAAGAGAAAAATGAATGAATGAAATACTCAGAAGCTACTATAGGTTCTCTTTCCCCCCTTTTCTCTCTCTTTCCCCCTCTCTTCCCCTCTCCTTCCTGTTGGGATGTGCATTTCTCCATTATGATGGATTGAAACCTCTGTTCAAAGCTTGCCCAGAGGCACTGTGGAGACTGCACTAGGATTCACACACTTCAGTCTCTTAGGCAGAAGCCTGCATCCCTCAGAATGCTGGCCCACTGTCTTCCTCTTTTCCATAGCCATCTGAGCCACTTTGCAAGAGATGGGCAATGCAGGAAATAGGCACATATCATTTCTGAGTTAGTAGAACCTCTTCAATGGGTGCCAGCAGTCAAGTTGGAGGGATACCTAAACTGCAATCATGGGCTCACTATAAGGTTACAAGGAAGAGGGGTGCCACTCCAAAATCCCACATCTGAAGCATGCACTAGATGTGTTCAAGCACACAGCTGCCAACAACAAGTGAAAGGAGTCAAGGAGTGGTACAGAACTTTCTGAGCCTGGCCCCTTGTGCCTTGGGAACTCCCAGTGTAAAGGAGCTCAGAGCAGTTGAGCTTTTTACCTTCATCAGCATGCATGTCTTTGCTTTCAGCAAGGCTCTGAGCTCCCCTTTAGCATGCATCTGAGATGGCATGCCTGTCACTATCTTCACTGTCACCTTGGTGCCAGGCTGTTCTCTGGCTTCTTCTCCAGTCTACTAAGATGGACTGTCTGAGATGCATATGTTTGTTCCCTTGATGCCCCTACAGAACCTGCTAGAGGCCCCCCTGTCCTGAGATAGGCCCCTGCTCTGCCTGAGGTTCTGATTGGGCCTGCCCCTGCCTCCTTTTCCCCCAGTTGGCATCCATTGCAGAAGTCCTTCATAGATCCATAGTTGCCCTATACTGTCCTTCAGCAAGAAGCATAGACCAGAACAGACCAGACTAGACAGCAATTCATTGAGTAGTCACTATGACCCAATCACTAGATGGAAAATATGACATCAGACATCTCATCAACCAACCAGGTGTCCGTCATACCCATGGTAGAATTTAGGATCCCGAGGGCTAGCATAGCCCTATCTAGTGGAACTAAACCAGTCTTCAGACAGTTTGGCTGCAGACCTGGGCTCCTGGTGCTATACTATATACTACCCAGCTTGGAACCCATCTATGGTCTTCAAAAGTTGTAGCCCCTGTCAAAAAGTGACTGCAACTTCAGGATGGCAGCCTGGTAAAAGCCAGGAAATGGGAGGAGTGGTTCAGGGTCTGGGTCCAAGTCCTGGCTCTGCTGTCTCCTACTGGAAAGGACTGGAACAACTAAGCAGCCTAGCCTTTCAGTGTCTCAATTTCCCTTCTTTAAAATGGGAGTTTAAAATATTACCTTGCTGCATGTAAGAAAACTAGAGCTCTTTCTAGTGCTCCGTAGGGAATGCAAATTGGTGTAGCTGCTATGAAAACGGTGCAATAATTCCTCAAAAGATTGAAAATAGAATTACCACATAATCCAGCACTTCACTTCTAGTACGCACCCAAAAAAGTTGACATTTCTACACCTTTGTTCACAGATGAATCGTTTCCCACAAAGGTAATGTGAAGTTAACTTCTGTATCTGTCCATGGGTGAGTGGATAAGCAAAAAATGTGGTCCATCAGTACAATGGAAGATTAGCCTCAAAACAGGAGATTGTGACACATTTACTGCCTGCATAAACCTTGAGATTATATTCAGTGAAATTAGCCAGTCAGATGAAAAAAACGCTGTGCAATTTTACTTATGGCTGAGAAGTTAGAGTCAAAAATCACAGAGACAGAAAGCAGAATGGTGGTAGCAGAGCTGGAGTGGGAAATAGAGAGTTATTTTTTAATAGGGACCAGGTTTTATTTTTGTAAGAGGTAAAGAGTACTGGAGACAGATGTTAGGCATTATTGCCTGGCACCATGAAAGGCTGAACACCTAAATATTTTTAAGAGAGTTAAAAAAAAATAGATGGTCAGAAACATCCTTATAAGTGCAATTAGAATGGTCTCAGTGTGTGTGTGTGTGTGTGTGTGTGGTAACTCAGGGTCTCTTGCTTGAGTTTTTCACTAAGAGTGGTGCTCTATCACTTGAGCCACACCTTAACTTCTGGCCTTTTTGCTGGTTGATTGATAAGAGAGAAGTCTTTCAGGCTTTTCTGCCTAGATTGAAATTGAAGCAGAGTCTTCAGATCCCAACTTCCCGAGTAGTTACTAGGATAACAGGTATGAGCCACCAGTGCCCAGCTTGCTCTCACTGATTTTAAAACACATAGGACCCTAGGATATAGTCTATTCCCATGAGTTTCAGGAGCAAATGCATTATCAAGTGGAGTTTCCACACACTTGAAAGGGAATCAATTACAGAGAAACCTTATAATTAGATTGCCACTGTAATTAACCAACACTCCACTGTCAAAGCAGTCTACACAATTTAATGGGTTCAGCCTCTCTAAAGCCTGAGGACAGTCAGGCTGCAGACTTAGAAATATAATAGATTGTTCTAAAGGATCGTGACTGTATCTCTACCTGGCGCAATCATTTGGAATCTGAATCTATAATCTATGCATATAAGTAAGATTCTAGACACATTTACTTCAGCTGGTTGTCAGTAAAAATTTCAATGTTAGATTGCACCCACCTTGAACATAACAGAATTTCATAATAGGAATTGCTCTAGGAATTGTTCCTTATTTACATTCATTTGTAAGATTTACTTACATCACCATGCTGACCTCCCAGTTTCACACACACACACACACACACACACACACACACACACACACTCATATTTTCCAAGGCTCTAAGGAAAGCTCTGCCCTCATAATAGTCATTCAGTAGATTTGTCTTCCTTGTTTTCCTGTCTAAATCTGGAGATCTTGTCCCAATAGCCCCACAATTACTCTGATATGTGGGACGGATATGGAGGAGTAATTCTTCTTGTTAAGATATAGGATTAACTGACATTTTAAAAGTTGCATGTCAAAGCAGAAGTTTCTCTAAAAGGAGAAAGGAAATAAAAATGTCCATGACATGTGCAGCCTTGGGGAAATGATAAAAAGGCACCTCTGTGAGTGGGAAAAATGCACAAAGAGCATTCTTTTTTGTTCAAAAGATACAGTCCCACCTTGCAGCACACAACTTGGCGGGTGAAAGTGAGTTCTGTTTCAGACTCAACTTGTGTCCCCTCATCTCTCTGTACTGCCAGTCTGCATAACAATTTGAATATGTGTTCACAAAGGAGGTCTACCTACCAAAAACTCTCTCTTTCCCACATGTGAGAGGTGTGTGTGTGTGTGTGTGTGTGTGTGTGTGTGTGTGTGTGTAATAAAAGCTGGGAAAAAAATCAGCTGTGCTTTACATGTAGATACAAATAAAGACTAGGTGTGCTCATTAGGCTTTTATGGAATGTATCAATTTAAAGGATTACTAGCTTCCTTTTCTGCTGTAGTATTTTGTTATTAGAGGTCTTTAATTCATGATCCATCACATCTATCATACAACACATCTAGTCAAGAAAGATCTCCAGTACACTACTAGCCTCTTGTCAATCTGGACTTCTCTGTCCCATTTTCCAATACTGCAAAGAGGTATTTTTCTGCAAAGGGAACCCAATATAGCAGATTCTGGGTTTTGATAAATACTGCTATCTCTCCTGCCATAGTTACTTTTTGTGAGAGTCTCATAAGAGTCTTAGCGTGCTTCCCTGAGGTTAGTAAAGAAGAGATACTTTATCATGTTGATAAGCAGAATGCAGCACCCAGGGCTTGGTACATCACCTAAACTTCCTTGTCAGATCATTTGGGGATGGAGGACAAGAACCTGTGACTTCAGATTTCAGTCTATTGCTTGAGCTCATACAGTAAATTCAAGCCACATTCCCATGCCAGTACCTCAGCTACTTCAAGATGACTCAACCAACAGGGACAAAAGGACTTTTGCAACTTTGTTGAAGATTGCAGTAGCTTTAAGGGGTAAAATCTCAGATGCATCCTTCCTATCACTTACTCAGAGGAGATGCTAAATCTGTATGTCCTTGCAATTCTCTGAACTCAATACCTGCATATTTAGTTCTTTGAAAGTGCCTTGGTGTTTGGTGGGTTTACTTGCTTAGTAGAGTATAAAATGATCATGAAGCATTCAACTCTTTGTGCAGAAAACCTCCCTAGAGTCAGGAATGCCCAGCAAGCCAGAACAGTAGCAAAGCTATGAGCTTAACCCATGTTCTGAAGCTCATGGTACAAGGATCTGCACCACTTGTGGTGGTATAATCTAACTCTAAACAGTTTTCATCCCCCCAAAATACTGACCCAAACATAAATATTTTAATTTTATGTTTTGTTACATAAAATTATCAGTAACGACATGTCATTTATGTTCACCAGCTCTCTGTTACTGTAACAAAATACTGGAGTTAGTTAGCCTATGAAGAAGAAAAATTATTTTTGCTCAGTTTTGAAGATTTCAGGCTATGGTCTCTTGGGTCTATAGCTTGTAGGCCTACAGGGAGGCAAGAGATTGTAATGTCAACTTTCTGAATAGCTAGGATTACAGGCATGAGCTACCAGCACCCAGCATCTTAATTATGACCACTATTAATTTAGAGGTGGAGAGACCAAATAGAAATATTATAAAAATCAAAATATGTATCATTGATCAAGTAAGTAAATGCCAACTTAAAAGTATCAAAATAGAATCAATCATACTTTCTTTTATCATCAGCTTTGTTAAAATGAATGTTTTAGAGGTCAAACTTCTAGTATACTCATTTGTTTGTGTCCTGGTTTCAAGATGAATATACAATAGAGTTAAAATGTTTCATGTCAAAGAAGTTTAATCTTTTTTACCATTAGCTACAAAGCACAAATATTCTGTTCCTCAATGGCCAAGAGTCATAAGTTCATACTTCACACACTCTTTGTTTAAATAAATATCTAAATAGCCTCTTTGAAGGTAAATACATGTTAAAATAACCTGAGAATGTAATTAATCTGGCATCTTTGCTCAGCCTCTGTATCTATCTACAAATGAATTATATTTCTCTAACTAACAAGCAGTGTTAGTTTAGTTTATAAATAAAAAGCTCATGACCAGCCAGCAATCTCCTTTAGGCTGATGTCATCTCCTGTTTTCCTGGGACGGTTCACTTGCATTCAGATAAATCAGAAACCTCAGAGTTGTCCTTTCTCTCCCCTCAACCCCAAAATTGAATTGTCCTATACCACATTTTAATTCATTCCTGCTCTGCTCTGACTTTCTACCGCACTGCCACCAGGTAAGATCTTAGTTACCTTTACCTAAAATGTTGAGATAGGCTTCTAACCATCATCACATGCTGACATCATCACATGCCTCTTAGCACATTCTTTACCAAAGCACTGATTTATTCATATCACCTTTTGTTAAAGTTCTTTCGTGGAAGATATCATCTATATCTGTGTTTTCAAGTGCATATGTCTTTAGAATTGTTATCATAGAATGCTCATTAAAAATGCAGATTTCTGCTCCCTGTGTAGCGCTATGAAATCAAGCCCCTTCCGGAGAAGGTGTGAAAATCTTTTAAGTGTAAGGGTGAGCTTAATGCAGAACGAAGGCCAAAGCACGGACCTCCAGAATAATATGACTTATAATACCTGTTTCTCTGGCCTTCTCATCTATAATGTGTCCCCATAAACCTTACTAACTTTCATAAATTTCTCCTAATTGGACCTTTGTTTCCATGCCTCTGGCCTTTTCTAATGATACTCTCTGACTGGCACACTCACCAGCTTGTTCCCTGGCCTAATCCTTGCTTCTCTATCAACATCTAGTTAAACATTATTTCCTACAAAAAGCCTTCCCCGAGCCTGGAGGATTTGATAGCTGAGTCTCCTCCATGCTCTGAGAGCACTCTGCCTGAGCTGGCATTCTGCTCTTTAGTACTTCTTTGGTATGTCTTGGTCTAAATGTTTTAACTCTGGTGCCTAACACAAATCCTGTGCATGGACTGTGAACAATATACCTGATCCACAATGGATATCTTCAAAGATTTACTGTGGATTCTAGAATTTAGGTCTATCAACAAAATCTATATATACTGTTTTCCTACACAAATACTTAAGGTAAATTTAATTTAAAAGCTCAGCTACAGTAAAGATTAAGAACAATAACTACTAATATAATGGAACCATGATAACAAAGGTATGTGATTATGTGAATCTTCTCTGATTCTCTCCAAATGTCTTAATGTGTCCTATTCCTTTTCTTCTTTTGCTGGTATAAATGACATAGGCATGGGTTACTAGAATATAAGCCCTCTGCCTCAGATAACCTTCCTGGCTCTTAATCACTGATGAGCAGGCAGTCTTTACAGCGTGGTTATACTGGACAAAAGATTTCACCACACTACACAGAATAAAGAGATATTCAGAATTTATAATTTGTTCATTTCTGGAATTTTTCACTTAATATTTTCAGGCTGTATGTTAACTTTGGATAACTGAAACTGAAGAAAGGAAAAACGGCAGATAAGGGGAAATTATTGTACATATTGGATTAAATAATGAACTTCGGAACTAATTCATCTTTTAATTAGGATTAATTATCTTTTTGGTTTGATTTAAACTTCTTAAGATCCTCATAGATTAATACTAATTAAGCATTTCATCTGAGATCTCTTGAGGATGAAATTAAACTGTTGTGAAAATAGTGTTAAAAATTAATTGTTCCTGAGTAGTGTATTCAAACTTCTATCTGACTGAAAAAAAAGATATCACATGGGAGAAAGCAAGAAATAGTATGTGTCAGGAAACAAAAGAATTGGGCTCCGTGACATTCTCTTCCCTTACTAATATATATAGCTTGAAGAAAACTAGTTAATCTCAGTGGGTTGCAATTTTTTCAGCTCCCAAATAGCTTCATAGAATGTCCGTCTTTTTTCGTATTAAATTTTTTTTGCAAGGAAAAAGTTTATCAAATTAGCATTTGAGGTAACATTTAATGTAAAAAAGCAATTTTATCAAACATGTACTATATATAAGTAAAGTTAGATTGGGGGAGGAGGAACTATTTATATTCTTTTACCAAAATCTTAGACAAATATTGTCTTTAATGTTTTTTCTACTTAGTTATATGATTTTTTCTGTGTGGATTTGAATTTTTCTTTCATCATTTGATTGCATAATTTGCTTGTATATGAAATGTTAGTCATTTGCTATGCACTATGATGAATTATATCATTAAAAGAGAAATGTTTGTCACAGCATTGTTTGAGATGAGCTGTAATTTTTCCTACTTTTCAAACTCATGGGGGGGTGGGGAAGGAACTGGAATAAGGTATTAATCTGTTGTGTCTCTCCAATAGTGTGACCTTGGACAAATTTATTAACTTCTAGTGTCTCAGGCTAGAAAATTGAATTGCACTAAACAATTCATTCCAGAATCTTGAATGACTCTTTTTGCTCTTGACTCTGAGAACAAAGAATTGTTACCAAATTCACATGGATTCTTTGCTTAAGAAATTCCCGTTAGTCAATTAATAAAGATTATCTCATGAAAACAGAGACCATTACTCTCTATTGTGTTAAATTTTCAAATAAAATTGTAATAAAAATAATACTCTCAGACTAATTAAGTTACTTGCAATGGGAAATACTTCTTTTTTTATCTACCTGACTTCCTCAAGTTCCAAAGAAATAGATATTCTCTAAGAATCAGTATCAGCATCAGTACATTTGTAAACTGTGTTGTTTAAAGTTAGAGAATATTGAAGACTAATAAAGGTGTCTTCATAGTCAAAAATAGAGACGAGAAACTACAATTATAATTAGAACCAGATCGCAGATATCTTGGGGGTAGTAAATGTTTTTGGCTTACTGATTTAACTGAGAACAGAAAAGAATAATAGTATTTATGCAGTTATTCATAGGAAGTATCACAAACTATGTAAACACTTAAAATCCTAGAAACATGAAACTTAGATTACTGACTTTAATCACAACTGTGACCTCATATAGGCTTAATAACATATTTTTGATTCACCCTACCATCTCCTCTCCAGCCTGTCAGGTGTTAGTTCTCCTGCTTCTACTTAGTATGGAAATTATAGGCACTTCTTTTCTCCTACTTCCCATTTCTTTATGCATATAGTTGAAATAGACTCCAATACATAAAGCTCTAGAAGAAATGTCTTTCTGCACATGCAGTTAGATATACTGATCTCTGCGCTTCCAAAAAATGCATTTAACCAAAAAGTCCCAAAACTCCAGCCTGTTTTCTGGATGACAAAGGAAATTATAGCAAATGGAATCTGCTACAACCCCAGAGAGCTGTCCTAGAGGCAGGGGGAGCTCTTTGAGAAGCATAGCAACTGGGTGTCACTAGAGAACATAGGCAGGCTTGGGTGACAGCCTTGGTGGGATCTGTTTAATGTTGTACCTCAAGCTTTCTGTGAAACTGAATGCCTTCCAGAGCAGCCACCACAATGAGTAGGATTGCTTCCCAGCAGAAGTGTTTTGCCTCTGCAAACAGATCATGAAAAAGGCAGATTTGAATGACTACACAATGCAGGTATGGGCATTATCTCTAACCTAAGCTTTTTCCTTAAAACATCATCAAGTTTTGATTTATACCATAGTTTATATTTGTGATAACATTGTCAAGTCAGGACAGGCACAGATTTTAAAGTGCTTCTTCTTCTCAGCTACAGCCAAATAGTGATAAATCAAGACTAGCCTCCCAATGTTATATTGTATTATTTCTTTAAGAATATGCTTGCATGAACTATATGGCCATAATGGTTCCAACCTATCCAATAGCAAAGTTAACACTGACTTATCCAATGAGAGGAAAAATTTTAAGTATTAAAGTAATCGTAATGTAGGCACCAGTGGCTCATGCCTATAATCCTAGATATTCAAGAAGCTGATATTTTAGGATCATCAGTTCAAAGCCAGCTTGTGCAGAAAAGTCCATGAGAATCATGTCCAGTTAGTCATCTAAAAACCAGAGGGAAGTGTGGTTCAAGTGGTAGAGCACTAGCCTCATGTTAAAATGATAAAGGAGAGCACCCAGGTCCTGACTGCAAGCCTGACACATATCACACACACACACACACACACACACACACACACACACACACACACACATTAATCATTGCATAATGAATATGTATAATAATATAATATGAAGCAATGTACTGCATGTTTTGTTTTATTCATCTGAGGCATACTCAATAGGTGAGAAATCAGAAGACTGCCTTGGAAGGGAAGGGATATGCTAATGATATGTGTGTGTGTGTGTGTGTGTGTGTGTGTGTGTGTGTGCGTGTGCGTGTGTGTGTGTGTGTATCCCCTTCAGTGCCTGACACACTATACAACCATAATAAATATAAATCATGGAAATCCAATTTATTTTCTGGCCACACTCCCAGGAAGGCTTATCTGATTTCCAAACTATGGGTGCTAAAATGAAATCTGAGAAACATGGAGCAGAATAAGAAATAGATCTCTCACACATATCCTAGATCCAGTCACCCTCAGTCCTCATTCTTCATCTTAGTTATTTTTTATTTCAACTCATGGTCTCTTTCTTTGAACCTGAGCCTTTTCTGAGAGTTGCTTATCTAAGTCATGTCTACAGAAGTAAATACTCATCCATTTACTCATCTATTCATTATCAAATATTTTTCTGGCTTTTTCTCTTTGTATAAAACTAAAGCTTTATAGCAATCCCTTTCTAGGGAATTTAAATTTTAGTTAGGTGCAAACAAATTTATATAGGAAGATCAGATTGAAATAAAGTAGACAATTCAGAAACTTTTCAAAAATATAAACCAAGTAAAAGAAATGGGAAATAAACAGAAAATAACTATAGCTCAGCTGACATGACTTCTAGGAGTAGATCACTCAATTTGAGAGTAAATTAATATGTCATACAGTGTTTTGAATTAAATATTGGAAATTAGTCCCCAATCAAGGAGAACACCTGTTTTTAAATGTTTGCTACTGAAAATGGTCCCTTTTCACATAGATTAAGCTGACTGAATCTCTAAAATTTATTTTGGGGTATGCATAAACAAAGTGAGGCTTACAAAGGCAACCTAGTTGTGAATCATTAATTTATGTATTTTTTTCAGTGTTGTTTTATTGCCAAGATGTTATTTAAGGAAAATATCCCTTGCCTAAAACAGCAGAGAGAATCATGAAAGATATTTCCATCTGGAGATAGATAAACATTTAAATATAGTAAACAACCATTTAGAGCTATTCATAAGTCGAAAACATAGTGGTATAGTGGATCACCCGGCTTCCTTCCTGCCCAAAACATTTAGATGCAAATCCGTAAACAGATCTTTCTTTTGCCCCGACACAGCAATTTGCCTATTAAAGAACTTTTATATTAATATAATTATTATTAATATTAATATTAATGTAGCATTTAATTCCATTGTGAAAATAGAACTTCATATGCGCATATAACACATTAGCAAACATGAATCTTTTTCAAAAAAGTTAGAAATAAAATTTTGAGTTTAATAATTGACTTCATGAGTGAACTATTCCTCTTCTTCAGATTCAGTATGCAATTAAATGACCTTGAGCATACATGGGAGAATAATTGTTTGCTTTTTTAAAAAAAGGTTCAGCTACTGATGGAAATTAAGTAAATTAATAAGTAGCAGCACTTAAGAATAAGATTTTACAACTAAAGACAGATTTACTTCAGGAAATGGATGAAATCCACCAACAATTGTCTTCCCATATCCTTGCAAACCCAGCATCATTCACTTCCCAGGTGAAGGTGAAGGCCAAGCATCTTTTCAGAGCATTGTCACTTCTGGAGTTAATCTTTGTTCTGGCTACTCTCATGGTACATTCTTTTAATATAGAAACCAGTAAGAATTTTTTAAAATGTTTTTTCCCCTATGATAACCAACCCAAGCATATTCAAGGACAAATTAAACAAGCAAATTAGAAATCACTTGGGGACAAGAGCTTTGTGTTAGGACCTTGTGAATTCCATCTATTTTAAATAAGTAGCTCCCTAAAGACAAAGTGCAAGACCTTAAACATTCACAAAGACAGAGAGAGAGAGATGGATATATGCTATTCATAGCACTGAACTGACACATGCTTAATTGAAAGTTAAACATTACAGTTAGCCATAGCATTTTTTAAAATTTAATTTTATTGTCAAGAGCGTATTGTACAGAGGGGTTACAGGTATATACATAAGGCAGTGAGTACATTTCTTGTCAAACTTGTTACCTCCTCCCTCATTTAAATTTGTGGTTACACATGACTTCAATCTTTGCTGTGTGGTCACAACACCTTCTCATTTTCTCTGTTGTTGTTGGTTTTTTTTTCCTTCCTCTTTGCCAGTTTCTTTTGAAAATATCTGTGTTGGATCCTCTCATTTTTCTCCCACCTTCTTTCCTCCCCATTTCCCTTCCCCCAAGTTGTACAATATATTGTTTTGTAAATATCACTGTTGCATTGGTTCACTCTTGGTTCTTTGTCTCACCATTTTGATGTTCCATTTTCCTTCCCTAATTCAGATAAAAGTATATACAATACCCAGGGTAGGCATAGCATTTTTATACAACCTTAAACCTATGATCTAATCACCCATCAAAGTTATTCTTCCCCATGGTATGGCCTAATCACATTTTCTTGGGGATAAGTTTGGCACACTAAAATAAAATTAAGGGGCTATATTAAATACAACAAGATGAGTTAGTGCACATTGTTATAACACTGACTTCCTTAATTTTTATGGATTCAAAGTATCGTTTCCTCAAATTAGTGATATTTATTTGTAGTAACCTAGCTCCCTTTCATCCATCATTTTTGTGACTATAAAGTTTTAAGTCCAAACATCTTATTTATATAGTTTCAAATGCTATTCATCCTACTCTTATCCCTTTTGCTCACTGAATACCTATTGCATGTCAAAAGCCCAGGAAATCAGTTTCAAATCTTTTCCATCACAGCTTCCCAGACTTGTGTCTTGGATCCTGTCTACAGCTTAACATCCTTATCAGTATTAGAGCGATTACCATAAAAAATGTTTTGAGGGCCCCTCCTGCTTTGAAATTCTAGTTCATGAATAACCTTGATCATATTAGTTTGTTTTGTGAATGCACAGAAGTCCATTAGAACACTAATGAATAACTCCTTACAACTAGACATCAGAGATACTGGTTTTAGTTGGTTTTGTTGTTTGGTTTGGTTTGTTTTTATCAGTCGTGGGGCTTGAACTCAGGGCCTGGATGCTGTCCCTGAGCTTTTGTAGAAGTTCGTCTTGGTAGGAAAATTACTTCCTTCTTTTAAATCAAAAACATGACTTCAGGGGCTGGGGATATGGCCTAGTGGCAAGAGTGCTTGCCCCGTATACATGAGGCCCTGGGTTCAATTCCCCAGCACCACATATATAGAAAATGGCCAGAAGTGGTGCTGTGACTCAAGTGGCAGATTGCTAGCCTTGAGCAAAAAGAAGCCAGGGACAGCACTCAGGCCCGGAGTCTAAGGCCCAGGACTGGCCAAAAAAAAACCCCCAAAAAACCCCCCCAAAAAACAAAAAAAAACATGACTTCAACATGAAAACACACACACATATCATACATATGTATATACATACACACATGCCATTTTGAGAGAAACAAATTGTCAATTAATAATGTAAATTTAGTAGATTATGGTCACCTCATCTGGTGGTTTGAAACCAACTCACCTTTCAGCAAAACATTTCTCTGGGGTTCTGCTGGCCCCACGCTCTCAGCATCCCCAGGCCCTCCATCTCTCCCTTTCCCCTAGCACTTTCACAAGTGTGTCATCATTAGGTGTGTTGCCTCTCAGATCCCTTCCTTGAGAAGAATGTACCATATTTGCTTATAGTCTATGTTGGTGCTGAATAAAAAAATTCTAAAATAGTAGAAACAAAGCACTGTTGTTTATGTGTAGCAACATCTTATGGTAAGTACAGCACAAAGAGGAAATAAAAGCGTTTGCTGACTATACTATTATTGCCAGATCAAATCTCTCTCCCTCTTTCTCTCTCTGTACCAAAAGAAAAGAGAATTTGACAGGGAAAAGCATGGTTTGTTTTTTCAGTAATAACATATGAAGTATATAACATATGGCACACGTATAGCAAGTATTTTTAGAGCTACTTTTATGACTTTTAGCTTTTGATTTAAGTCAGGCTACTTGTTTTATTGTTAATGGGCCCCAGATTTAAATCTTAGATATATTTCTGGAAATTATAACCTTTAGGTTTGTTTTTGTAGTGTTCTAAGATATTTTCACTTGCCTGTTATTTGGAGATTTTCTGTCCGCTTTCTATGGCTTTTCCTAGTACTGAGTGTTGGATATGGTATCTTGATTGAAAGACAGCATGAAGGAAGGAGGTTGGTTCCTCCTTCAACTACTTGTTTCCTAGGACAGACATGCTGAGTGCACAGAAAACACATTTCACTGACTATTCTTCCGCCCTAAAACTGTTGAAGGACAGGAAGTTGAATGTAGGCTTGCATTTCTCCCCAGTGGTCTCAAGACCTGTCCATGGTGCCAAGACCTGTCCATGGTGTCTATCCACACTATGTTTCTGAAAGTGCATGGATGGTGACCACGCGCTTGCTAAAGCAGCTCAACAACATTTAAAAGGCAATTACAATCACAAATTTAGTTGGTTCTTTTCTAACTATAACATCTTTGTTCTCTGTAGAAAATCTGGACATAAAAAGTAGGAAAAAGTTTAAGATCATCTACAATGCAATCATTATTAGTCCTTCTTTGTAGTTTTCTTCACACATTTTTGTTGTGGTGATGATAGTACATGGCTTTGATGGCAAAAATACTACCACTTGAGACATTTCTCCAAACTGATTGAGTGTGTGTGTGTGTGTGTGTGTGTGTGTGTGTGTGTGTGTTTCAGTACTAGGGCCTCGCTTTTAGGTCAGCTTTTTTTTTTCTCACAATTGCCACTCTACCACTTGAACCATGCCTCTAGTTTCAACTTCTTGCTAGTTAATTGGAGAATTTGACGACTACCCACACTCCTCTGAACTTCAGTTCTCATATCTCAGCATTCTCAATAGCTAAAATTATAGGTGTGAGCTACTTGTGCCTTGCTTATATTGATTATTTTTGAGGTAGGGTCTCAATTTGTGTCTGGGCTAGACTAGACTGAGATCTTCCTGTTAATGCTTTCCTTTGTCACTGGAATGATAAGCACCCTCCACTCACTGAACCCAGCCATTATTAGAGATGGAATCTTACATGAACCCTGCTGGCCTTGAATCACAGTTCCCTAATATCTCTACCTTCCAAGTAACTAAGCTAACAGCACCTCACTGTGTTTGTTGTTGTTTGTTTTATTTCTTTATTTTTTATTAGCATATAATTATAAAGGGAGGTTCATTGTGATATTTATGACATGCATATAATGTACTTTCAACTATTAATATTGCTCTTAACTGTTGTCTCCTTTCAAACAGTTTTTTTGTGGGTTCATTAAGCAGTTTTCATATATCAGACTTTTTTGTAAGTGGAGATGAATACTCTTAGAGAAACATGAAATACAAATTATATAATATTTCTGTTGCTCAAATACTAATCATGTAGCTAAGTTTTCTAGAGTACCTAAGGTATTCCAGATCTTCTATAAGTATATCACAAACTTCATTGAACATAAATCCTCTCTAGAAATGGCATCAGTTCTAAAGGGGTTGCTCTTTAGTTTCAAGCTGTGAGTCAAGTTGAGTTAAGATTATTGATAGTTTTATTCACTTATTTACCTTCATATATATATGTTATTCAAATGAATAATTAATGACTAGGACCTTCATGTAAGCAATATTTCTTAAATAAAAGTAAGAACTCTCTTTTTAGTACTGAAATTTGAACTCAGGACCTTTCACTTGCTAGTCAGAGGCCCTGCCACTTGAGCCATGCCTCCACTCCTCCCCAACCCTCTCATGTAAGGTCTTTCATTTTTCCCAGGGTTGGCTTTGAACCATGATCTTCGTACTTAGCCCCCTCACATAGTTGAGACTATAACACATAACACTATACCCAGTTTGGTGATTAAAATAGGGAGCCTCTTTTACTAAATTTTTGTCCTGGTTTAACCTGAACCATATATTTCCCAGTCTTTGCTTTCAGAGTAACTGGGATTAAAGCCATGAATCATTACATCTACCTTGAATTTTACACATAATAAATTTATGTATTGCTGTTTCCAAATATGTTTTTATTGTCATTTTTAATTTATTGAGACCTAATTTGGATGTGAGAAAAGCATTAAGGATTTTAAATGTACACAGAAATTTGTGTTGTAATTCATGGTTTGGTATTATTAACTGTCATGGACAATGCATTTCCATGGCATTTTCTTCATTAAAAAACAATATTTTATAATTTTTTATTTCTATAAAATAGTTCATGCATATCACATCTTGTAAATTAAATACCATTCAACTCAAGCGAACAAAAAGAATCATTTTTCCTCAAATGAAAACAACCTCAAATAAAGCACTACTGTGAAAAATACAGAAAGCTCCATTGAAGCTATTTGCCATTTCTTACTGAAGATTGCTGAATATTTAAAAGAAAAACAAATCCCTTTGTAACATAATTGTGAATAGAATTCTATTCGTTTTAGCTCCATGAGACGGATACTTGATTATTTAATGTAATTCAAAGAAGTATTTTTTAAATTATTTAAATCACAAAGAATGGTTTTATTATATAAAGTATAGGAATGATATAATAAAATAAATTAATTTAAAAGGACTACTGTGGGTAATTTAATTTTGTCATATATATTGTATATTACACATACTGAATCTGTCATTCTTTTTCTTTTCTTTATGCTGGGCAGTCCTGAGTTTGAACTCAGAACCTCACAATTACTAAGAAGATGCCCTACTGCTTGAGCTTTGCCCCAGCCCCTTTTTTGTCTTGGCTATTTTTTACAGAGGGTTTGCAATTTTTGTGCAATACTAACTTCAGACCATGACCCTCCTCTCCTCCCTGTGCCTCAAATATTTAAACCACAGGGGTGTGCCAGTCTACCCTCTGACACATCAGTCTCATCCCCACTTCCCATGGTTTATTGTGGAGATGAGGTATTACAAACTTTTTGTCCAAACTGACCTTGAATCTTGAGTTTCCTGACATCTACCTCCCAAATAGGTAGGTTTATAAATGTGAGCCACTGTACTTTGTCATTCTTTTGCATAATATATATTTGATAAAATGAGTATTATTAACTTCTTCATTTCCTCCTTGTTTAAAATCCATTGTATACTACAATATGACCTTGCATTATTAAGAAAAGTATGTTAAACATAAAGTTAAGCAAAACTCAATCCAGTTTTTGTAGTCCCTAGAGTAGGATCGATATCTTATACATTAATTCTTGCTGAGTGCAATAATCACATAATTCTTCTAAAGAAGACACTAGGTTTAAATTGCAGGGATTCCAAGACAGAGCATAAGAGCTTGCTATGTTTTGAAGTATTTTATTTTCATTGAAATCTCTATTATCCACTTATAAACAAAAGAAAATGTACAAAATACACTAGTTAATGAAATTTTGTTTTTTGGAAGTGTCCAGTTAACTCTTAAGTGGATCATGTTTAACAGATGCTAGGATTAAGTAAGGCAAAATATCTGCTATTGTAAGATTTGCAGATAAATTAAATTAGGAATGCTTTTCTCCACTGCCTATCTCAGAGTAGCATTTAAAAGTCTAATTACAGATGGTATCACTACTCTGAGGAATATTTGCCATTCCTGGGTCAGATGGGATGATAATGATGAATCCATTTAAAGATCAAGTTATTTTAGGTTCTATGACTTCCTTTCAGTTACAAATTGCCATGAGATAAGAGAAGGAAATACAATTAAGATTGTTTTCTTTCTGTAAGGATAGTGGCTGCCAAGGTACATATTGGATTTTACAGCTTCTCAGACAGATGAAGCTCTGCTCATCATCTTTCTTTGCTTTCAGAGTTCAGTCTCTGGTTGCTTTCTATTTGAAGTTTAAAGAAATAACTATTGAAATGTGATCTGCTGTTATTTTCTTTGAAAGAATAAAAGAATAAGAGATGAGAGGAAGAAAGGAGGGCCATAGTTCACTATCTACTTGAACACCTTAAGACTAAATTAGCAAATTATGCATTTTAAGTTCTAGATCATATGTTCTATTTTTTAATTAAGCCAAGGAAATCTTCACATAGATCTACTGAAAAAGGTGTTTTGTTTTTTAGAATTTTCCATAAAGGCAAAGATGGGGAAGAAGGAAATGGTCACTTCATCAAAATGCATGGCAACTTCCGAATGATCAAGTATCTTAGTAACCATAGTCACATGCACTTCCCCAGTCATCTGTTCAGAGGGAGGATGCTCCTGCTTTCTACAATATAGCTGACACAGCCGTTTTGGTAATTAGTGTAATTTGACACCTCTTAAGATAATGATGCCACCTGCTCTGAACAGCTAAATCACCATTAATTCCTAGGAGCTTGTCAGCAACAAAAAGATACAAAGGAACTCCTAATACAACCGTGTTTTCGAAGTTCCATTTCCCAAAGATTTTTTTTTTTTTTTTAGAATCATCATTATTTGGATCTCAGTAACATGCTATTGTCAACATCCTACCTTGTGTTTTGGTGAATATCAGCAAGGGAAGTTCTCGAGATGTAATAGTGTAATGAACTTTGCAGAGTGGTGATGGGAGGAAGGCATGATGGCTTGGACACACATCAGGTTTTTTCTGTGCTGAGTTCTGTGACAAGTGTTTGTTTACACGTTTACATCACATTTAAGCAGTATACAACTTACTCAAGGCCAAGACAAATCAGAGGCCAGCCCATTTAAGTATAGGTCTTCTGTTGACTAATACCTCATTCATCACCCCTTACCAAGTGTCTTTTACAATTTAACTCATTCCATAGATGAAATTAAGAAGTAGTACCAACACAAGTCAAAGATCAACTTAATCAACTATTACTGCAACAGGATTTTCTTAATGGTTATCTTCTTAAAGACACCTGCTGGTACTTGGTGTGGTTAATAAATAGGAAGGTTGTTATTAAATAAAGCATTTCTAAGAAGACTTGCCAATATTTTGACACATTTTACTAAATTGTTGTTTCTGAATTATGTTTCTGGTTTTATCCATTTTTTGTGATTTTGTTTTTGTGTTTGCTTATTTTTCAAAATATTCATCTGTTGTAATGTTTACTAGCAGACTAGTAAACAATAAAACTTTGATTATTTAGTTTTATGATTCAGGTTTAGTGCTGTTGTCATTGAACACTGGTATTTTCTGTATTATATAAAACATTAAAATTCAAGTAATTATAAGTATTTGGCAAAATAGAAAAGAAACTTGTCATATTTTCAAAGCTGCAATTTTGGAAAAGCTTTAACTTAATGATAGTTTTATCACTGTTTCCTTGTTTCAAACTTTTCCAGGGTCATAAGAGTTATGAATCTAATACAAAAATGGGAACTGTTGCACAGAGCTTGGAAATAACTAATCTTGTCAGTTTAATTGGCCTCTAATGAAATATAACAGTTCTGTGAAAATCATAATACTCTATTCTCAGTCACAACTGCCAATTTATGCATGTATCAATACCCAGAAATAAAAAGATATTACAGCCCCACTCACCATTATGTACAATTACCAATAATATATATATATATATATATTTTTTTTTTTTTTGGCCAGTCCTGGGCCTTGGACTTGGCCTGGGCCTTTTGGTCAGTCCTGGGCCTGAGCACTGTCCCTGGCTTCCTTTTTGCTCAAGGCTAGCACTCTGCCACTTGAGCCACAGCGCCGCTTCTGGCCGTTTTTTTTTCTGTATATGTGGTGCTGGGGAATCGAACCTAGGGCCTCGTGTATCCGAGGCAGGCACTCTTGCCACTAGGCTATATCCCCAGCCCCCAATAAAATATTTTTATGACTACAGAAAAAAAAGTAGTACCAAAGAATACATTTCTAAAATAAATATCTCAATAAATTACACAAAATGAATAGTGGTGGCAGAAAATGTATACAAGAAAAGTCAGGTGAGATATGGCAAAGGTGAAAGGTCAGGGCACTACTGAAGGCTTTAGTGAAACGACAGTTTTATACAGATGAAAGCATACACTTGATAACGAGATCAGAAAGAAGTTACTCAATAAGACCAGTTTTAGGTATCTTTCAATTTTATTTACCTTGAAAGTAAGTGAATAAAGAAAACATTAGTTGTTGGATCATTTGATAATCTACTCCTATAATTCAGTTTTGCCTCTCCAAGCTATTTTGTTGTATCTTCTTGGTGGACAGTACATGCAGAGGATAAACCAAGCATCCTCAATTGTGGCTAATAGTCTGTAAGGATATATCATTCCTTGTTGTGGAATGTTTTGTGCATTGTGGGATGTTTAACCACATCCGTGACATCCATTCAGTAGACACCACTAGCATCCTCCCATTTATGATGATGAAATAGCTCTAATTGGCTGGAGGTATGGCTCAAGTGGTAAAGCTCTTACTACCACATGCAGGACCCTGAGTTCAAATTCCAGACGCAACAAGAACCAAATCAACATAGCAACAAAACACAAAAACTAACACAACAAAACAGAAAATCCTCCAATCAGCACCACCACTCCCTGAAACTCTGTGGAAAAGAACCACTGTAGTAGGCAAGAAGATATTAAGCAATTACTGTAGTCCAGGCCCATGAAAGTCAACTAAACCAATGTCCTTGCTTTCATAGAAATTGCATTTGAATGAAGCATACAGAATATCAAATAAGCTGTGCAGCAAAGTGGCAGATATTGACATGCACAACAAGGCCAGGTAAGGGTACAGTGAATGCTGCAGATAGCATTGACATCAGCCTTCTGCATGGAGGGTTTAAGTAGTGACTGAATTAGGATCTGAACTTCTATAGTAACAGGGCCTTTTAGCCCTGAGACTGAATGGCTTGCATTCTTTGACTAGCAAGAGCCTAGTTGTTCCTCAAGCAGCTAAAAGAGGAAGGTAAAAGAAGGCAACATGGTAGCTCAAAGAGAGAGACAGAGCCAGGCTATGCAGAGTTTTATAGGTCACTTCTGAGCAAAAGATCTTCCTGCCACAATGAAAGCATTCCATTCAGTATATTTCCCACAATTGTGACCACAGAGCATTTAAAATATGTCGTGGTCACTAGGAGCCTAGTTTTAAATGTGTATATGTGTGAGTATGTATGTATATATGTGTGTATATATAAGGATATATGTATATATGTACTATTAGTTTGACATTTAAGTATATCACATACATATATATTAGTACATATCTATAGAGTGCAGGCAGACATTTTTAAAATTTTTATTCATTTTTCAAACAGATTTTAATATGTATATGCAAGGTGCAATAATTAGATCAGGTTAATATATTTATTATTTATTTGTGTTAGGATTGATTGAAATGTACACAAACATATGGTGAGCTCCTATGTTAAACTGTATAGGTCTTGAGATAAAGAAGTTTGGATTATATATATGATAAAAAATATGATATAATAAAATACTACAAAATCATATCTTAATAATACAAAATTGCCAGAAAGTTTTCAGCAGTGGAGAGACATGATTTTATGAACTTTAAATGTACCATAAAGTTATAAAATTCTTCATGTGTCTTCATTTTAGGAGGCCAGATCTAAATCCAGTAAGAACTTCAAGTAAACAACTATGCCAGATTCCTACTATCTTCTGGTTCTCTGTTTCTTTTCACTGAGTTTCCTGGTTTAAGTTATAAATTTTTGTCTGCTTGTTCTATTGCTTATATTTGTGAAACTGCTTCACATTCTTTCTGGAAGAAGAATGCTGAACATAGTCTTATGGTAATAGGGTATGTAGGTATAGTTGCCATTAGTTAAGAGTTAGGAGAATATAAGCTACTGTACCTCATGACATCATGTAATAAGATAGCACAGAATACTGAAAGTTGTAAGGGAAGGTAAGGAATGCAGTCTCCATCTAACACAGTGGGAGATTAATCCATAATGAAATGCAGACTACTTTCAGTTCTTGGAGTGAAGAACATTGTGAAGAAGTGAGTATATTATATAAAGTTTAAACAGTGATGAAAGGAAACAATGTTTTTAGAAACCATTTTCTCTTAAGTACTTGGAAATAGCAAAAACGAGCAAAATTTTATGTACCTACCAACATTACATTTATACACAATATAATGTGATTAACTTACTTAATTTGAAGCATGACAATAAATTAAAGATTTCATTCTAAAACTCAACTGTGTGTGTTGAGAGAAAAAGTAAAAGAATGGTAAGAATAGCGATTAGCCATTAGTTAAATGTATGATTGGAGGATTTGCTTCCCAGTGCTTCCCTTCCTGGTGTCTCTCACCCTTCTTCTAACTCTGACACTTTTCAAAGAAGTAGTGCATGTTTCTCTTTTATAGATTTAAAATATGCTTTTTTCTTTCTTCCTTCTGAAGGGATTGGGTTTATGTCCATTTGTAACAGAAATAGTTAAGAAATCAGGAAGAAAGTAATGGAAGAAAATCTACAACCTTGGTGTGAGTGGAAATGAGGCTACTGAAGCAATTAATTAAAAATGTCATATACTACCATCAAGGGAAGGATCAGCAATTAAAGTAGAGAGTTTTTGTTAATTACTCAAGGTTGAAGCACAGAAAAACCTGAGAGCAATGAAATCATTATACAGTATTATGGCATTGGAAAGCTGTGTAAATTTTTTGTGTCACTCCTTGAAGTTGTATTGAAAGGAGTTGAAGTGATAATAACATCAGGAAGCTTCTAAGAGGTTAGTATAGTCCAGTATATACCTGTATGCCTAGATATTTTGTGCCTATTAATGATGTATCTTATTTGTAAAATCTCCAATTTTGAGTAGGTAAGAAAGGAAGGCATGCCTGTTTTGTATGTAAATCAAGGCTCATCAATTCATTTACACTTAACTATTTTCTGTTTTATTTCTATTTAAAGAAGCCACAATTTAATAAAAAGTATTTCATGATAGCTTCACCATTTTCTGTGCTATATTATTTCTGTTCTAACATGACATATTACATTCTCTTGAACTCTTGTAAGAATAATGTTACTGTTTGTATTTAAGCATCACTATGTAAATGGAAAAAGTATATATTAAATATATTTAAATGCTTAGTAGATTTTATAGTTTAAGTAATGTACTAAGGCTATCATATTCCAAAAATACTAGATGAATTTTTACCAAGTTAGATTAATATGAAATACCTAATCTTTTTACTAATTCTAGTCTGAACTTTTGTTCTGGGGCCTATTCTGTGATTCAGATTAAACAGTTGCTAAAGGAAACCAGCTAGTCTTCATTGCCTAAATCAGAGATATTCAATTTTCCTTTCCTAAAAGCCCACTCATAATGATTTTGAAGTCACAGAAACCCATGTCCCACCTCAGAGGTTCAACCTAATACAACATGGTTGTATTCCAGGAAATGTCAGTTTTTAACAAAAATCATGGTAGTTCTGATATGACAAATCTTCCAAGTCTCACACAAACAAAAAAGCAAACTACAGATTAGGTAATTAACATTTCCACATTCCATCTTATTTTACTCCATATCGACTCCGGTCTCAGGGTAGAGTCTCAAGATAATATTCCCAGTTGTTTTAACATTATTTCAGTATTTGCCAGAATAGGTAGAGTTTCCAGGAAGAGCTTGACCAGGAAGCTTTTTCTATAGTTTGAGGCTACCTATATTATTTTTAAAGTTTACTAAATAGTAACCACAGAGTCAATATTCCTCACCAATAACTACATTTGGCTTGGCTATCATGAATATGCAACTATGAAAATATCCAAAATGCCTTACTAAATTTGATTATTCCTCCAGCTAGCAACAGATATAGCAAGTATGAAAAGCATAGGCACCTACTGGTACCTATATGTGTGATTTAAGTTTTGCCACAGGTTAGTCATTTCAAGAGCAGAAAAAATAAATTTGTAGGATGACCTCTCTGAACTCATACTATCCAAATAATATATTTCTGAAATGGAAAAGGCTATTCCAAATATCATCTCTCTTCATAACTGTAATCATCACATCTCCTGGGGGCAGGAAAACTATGAGATGTCCTATGTGAATAAGATGGGGATGGATTAAAGCAGCCATCAGCAATCACTATGGAAGCATTCTCTCATATGCCTCATTTCTAAGTTAAAATCACTTGGTGTAAAGCCTCTGCACTTGTTTGTGCAGAATTCTACTGGATTTGAAGCTATTCACTTTTTAATAGCACAAAACAAACAAAGGAAGTTGAAGTAGTGTTTTAAAGACAATTAGGATATTTATATTATTATTATTATTTCTATTATATATAACTATTATTTAGTTTCTTCTAGTTCTTGTAAAATTTTTAGGCTAAATTATGACATTTTTATATGAAATAATTAGAAATAGTTTCCAAATTTAAAAACAGTTGAACTTGAATCAAAAGACTGTGGATCTTATGTGTTCATAAGGGTATAGCTAATGGGCTCTTGTGATCCTCTGCTGTAACTTGCCTAAACCTGTACTAATTACTCCCAGTAAGGGAGACCATAGAGTCCATGTTTCTTTGGGTCTGGCTCACTTCACTTAGTGTCATGCTAAGTGAAATGAACTCCATGTTATGGAAACGATTGTTATATCACAGTTGTAATTACTTTCAACGTACCATGTGTATCTGTAGCATCTATTATAGATGATGTTCTTGTATCACCTTCCTGTGGTTGTACCTACACTATCTCTATAACATTATCTGAGTATATTGGAAACCATGTATACTGGTATTAGAACTAGGAAATTGAAAGGGAATACCAAAATTGAGAGACTCAGGGTAAAAAAAGAAAAACAACTACAAAAGCAATACTTGCAAAACTGTTTGGTCTAAGTGAATGGAACACCTCATGGGGGGAAAGAGAAAGGGGGTGGGGGGAGGGGGGTATGAGGGACGAGGTAACAAACAGTACAAATAATGTATCCAATGCTTAATGTATGAAACTGTAACCTCTCTGTACATCAGTTTGATAATAAAAATTTGAAAAAAAAAGACTGTGGAACATTTAGATATATGCAATTAAATCTATTTTTATTTTTATTGAATTTTTTAAATAAAATAAGTTATATGTAAAGGGATTCTCAGTTACATATATTTGTGCAATCTTATGTAAATTTTGAAAACATCAGTTATAAATTTAGTCAAATTTTTTTTGTTTCTTGCCAGCTGGGTTTTACAACGATTTTAGAAACCTAGTACAATCTTGATTCAGAAATACATGAAATGGGCATGGGACATTATAAACATTGTTCTAATAATGGATTAAGACCCAGCTGTTTCCCATGTTTCACATAATAGCACAGAGAGCTAAACAGCCTTCAGAGACATAGTTTCTTGAATCAGCTTGTTTACAGAGCTGCTGAGACTTCTCTTATTTAGAAAAGCATCAATAGGGTATTTAAAGTGAAGCCCCAAATCCTCACATGAATTGTGTCAGTTTCCATTTCCATTAATAATACAGAATAGATCTGGTTTATTTCACTTTTTTTTCTGTATTTGAAGAGAGACTCCTTGATCTCTTGATCACAGTTTTCTTACCTATAAAATGAGGATTTATTGAAAGATAACACAAGATTTATTCCAGATTTGACATGCTATTAAAATATAAGATTGTTTAGATTGGGGCATTCTGAATTGTTGTAGCAAGTGTTCCCTGATTTAGTAAGGCTAAAGTTTTTGTGAATGCAGTGTATTGTGTTCGATATTATCTCAGTTTTCTGGTATAAAAGAATATTTGTGCCGCTGTTGGTTCATGCCTATAATATGAGCTACTCAGAGGTTGAGAACTAAATATTGAAGTTTGAAGCAGGCCTAGTCAAGAAAGTCAGTGAGACTCTTATCTCCAATTTACCACCAAAGAGAGAAGGGGAGAGGGAGGGAAAGGGGGAGGAGAGAGAGAGAGAGAGGTGAAACTGTTGGTGAAGTGGTAGTGGTAGAGCAGTAGCTTTTATTGTTCTTTGGAAGAGCTGAGAGATAACACTGGGGCCCTGAATTCAAGCCCCAGTTACTGGCACAAAATAAATGAACAAAAATATTTGTTAGTTTCTGTACAATATGCACAGCACCATTTGAAACTGAAGAAAATATATTTCTTGATGGAAAGTTAAAAGAGTATGCACCCAAAGAGGATTGTATTGGCAGACAAATAGTAGTTTGGGAAAAATATTTGCAATACTGCAGACAAATGGTTAATAGCCATATTGTGTGGTAATCGCTGGCTAATTGGAGAAAAACAGATCAACAACCCAATTTAAAACTGAGGAGAGGATATGAATTAATGATTTCTGGGAGAAATGGAGATTCTGAGAGGAATGATTTTCTAAGGTGCAATAAACTCTAATCCAAAAACATATGAAAAGATATTCAAATTAGGAAATACAATGGAATATATCACTTTAGCAGGGTGTAGTTGTGTGTAAAAGTAATTCCAGCATTCAGGAGGCTGAGGTAGGAAGATCATGAGTTTGAGAACAGCTTGGATTACATTGTGAGCTCCAGGCCAGCCCCTATGCCCAACTACATAGTGAGACCCTATCACAACTAACAGAAAAGGGAAGGGAAGGAGAGGAGGGGAGTAGAGGAAAAGAGAGGAAAGGGGATAGGAGAGAATGAAGGGGAAAAGAGGTAAGGAGAAAAGAAAGGAGTAGAGAGGAAACAGCAAACAAAAGGGAAGGAGAGGAGAATATATCTTTTGTCATCCATCAGACTGACATCAGACTGAAAAGTTTTGTTTGCTCATTTGTTTAAAGCAGTAAAAACTAGTTGCTATAAACTGGGTTATGGCAGAAATGTATTTATGTTTGTGTTCCAAGTATTGTTATAAAGGCAAATGGTTCAAATAAAATTTTCAGGCTACTACTTGGAATCATAATGAAAAATACATGCAATTAAAACTGCTAATCCCCTGCCCAAAGTTTGTCCACACAAGTAGGATACAAAAACATGGTTTGAAGCCGTATTTTATAAGAAACAGTAGCAACAAAAAGCTGGTTTTGACACAGATACAAATCATTTATTCAAGCTAGTTCTCATCAGAGAGAAGGTGGGTGTGGGCAAATATGGAAGGATAACAAAGATGCTATGGAAAAATGTCTTGGCACATTTCCTGAGTGAGCAAGTAAGTTCCCATGGCCTGAAGGCAGTATGTGCTAGACGCTGGCAAAGATCTATCAAAGGGTTAGATCAGAATGCACATCGTTACCACTTATTGTACAACAAACCACACCTAAACTTGGTGGCTTAAAACTTCAAGCATTTGTTATTTTCCATGCACCTGAGATTTGGCTAGATCATTCTTCTGGTCTGGACTTTCTTTGCTTGTGGCTAGATGATTTGGGACAACTTTACTTGCATGTGTAACAGTTGGCAAGCTAGATAACAGAATTCTCTAGAGATAGAAGTATCCATCTCTAGGGAAAACTAGGTAACACTATGTTGATATTGAAAACGATGTTGCAGAAGGCTATATACTTACAGAAAGGAAGCTTATAATACACTAAAAAGCAAATTCTAAAATGATATCTATGCCATGATTCCTTTCAAACCATTTCTACACCTATCAAAAGTTCAATAGAAAACTGAGCAAAAGGGTATGTATTTCACCAAAGAACTTGTACAAATTGATGGCAAACCTTATTTCAAATTCACTAAAGATTAGCAAAAGGGAACAAATGCTTATATAAACAAGTACATAAAATCTGGAAGAACATGTCAAATTAAGAACAGTAGGGGTTGGGAATGTGGCTTAGGGGTAGAGTGCTTGCCTAGCATGCATGAAGCCCGGGGTTCAATTCCTCAGCCCCACATAAAGAGAAAAAGCTGAAAGTGGTGCTGTGGCTCAAGAAGAAGAGTGCTAGCCTTGAGCAACAAGAAGCCAGGGACAGTGCTCAAGGCCCTGAGTCCCAAACCCCAGGACTGGCAAAAAAAAAAAAGAAGGAGAAAGAGAAGAAGGAGGGGGAAGAAGAACAAGAACAGTGAGATTTAGGTGGTTGTTTTATTAATTTTAATTATTTGTCTTGGCTATTATATTATATATATATTCCCCAAATTAATAAATCAGAGAAATATATTTCTATGTGTAATCTAAATAAATTAGATAGATCAAACAATCCTTTAAGTCTTACTTTTCATCACTTAAGAACTATGTCAGGAGTCAAATATTTTGTGAAATCTTGTCAAATGATTCCATTCTTCTTAATGAGTTTAGGCATGCTTGTACATTTATAGTGCACTACACATGTACCTGTTCCTTAATTATTGGTTACATTTTATTTATTCGGCAAATTATTACTGAGAACCCAAGTGCTACACTCATTCCTTCCTTATGAGTAGGAGTCACTTGTCATATTTCCATGTATCTCCTGTGTTCACTACTCAGGCTCTGCTATAAGATTATGTTTGGTAGATACACAATGTTTATATCTTATTATCAGCATAATATCATATCAATTAGTTGAACACCTACTATGAATAATTATATCAATTAAATTGATATTTAATCCTAACCCTATGGAAAGAAACTATCCCATATGACAGATTCCAGTCCCAATTCTATAAATTGTGTGACTGGTGTGGAGTAAATTGCTCAACATTTCATTATCTCTCTTTTATTTTCTACTGTTTGGTGAGTAGGATGGAAGTTGAACTCAGTGTTCTGAAATTTTCTTTCAACTTCAGAATTAAATAATTTATTTCTAAGTTTTTCAAATGTACTTCTAAAAACTAAAATTTGAACCATCTGAATACTTGCATGCAGTTAGGCAGAAAATACTGCATACAACATTCTGTCATTTGTGTGTTCCCTGTTCTGTCTTCATTTTGGCAACTCTATTGCTGTTGGAGGACATACTGTAGGTCTGATTCACTTATATTCCTTCTAAGCCTTCATACATGAATAGGGCTCAGGAGATGACATCAATACCCACTTTTTTTTAATTTCAAAAAGAAATATCTATATTCTAATCTATATGAAAGTAAACACCATATTGCTTAGTTAAAATCTAGCAATCACGATAGAGCTTAGAGTTGATTTGTTGTGTCAGACAAGTAACAAAAGAAATAATTTTCTTGTACATTTTTGTTATGATTTGCTTTATGAGATATACGTGTTTTAAAGGGGAAAGAATGAGTGAAAGAAAAGCACTGTATGCTATAGTCTTGGTGATTTATTCTAGGCAAGAGAATTGCTATACCTGTTTAAACAGAGGGAAAGAAGTGAGGGATAGAGATATGGAAGAGGCAGGTAAGAAAAAACTTAAAGTGGTAAAGCTGGTGTGAAGGCAATGACATGTAAAAAAGTAAAGCTTCGTCCTGCCAAACAATAGTGTGTCATAAATAATAAATTAGAAGAAAAATCCAGAAGTTAACGACCCCAAGATGAATAGAGGATGACAACATAGACTGAGATCTTTAAAAATTTATCCAAAAAGCCAAGTCGTCCTCAAGAGGAAGGAGCTCCAGATGGCAAAGGGGCTCAGTCTTTGTGGCAAGGATCAGAAGAGATTGCCCAGCAGCTGTGAGGACCCAGTTACCAGAAAACAGCATGAGGCTGCAGTACATGTCGTCACCTTGGCCTCATGACTGTGCTTATAAAACTTGATGATCTGGGAGTGGCAAAGCATACAGGATACAGTAAGTGGATCACTGAAATGATTTATAAGCAGTCCATGCTGTCAAGTGATAATCAGAGGTCAAATAAGGAGATATCAGGGGATTCCTGTCATGTTAAAGACAAAGAGTTGGTTTTGTAGTGTTATAGTGGAGGAGGGGGATCAGAATGGTGGAAGATCCAGCTGTTGTATTGGAAGAACCTGTTTTATTCATGAATCATTTCCATGAACTAAAGAAATGTAGTATACAGTTTCTAATATTAAATCTGAATATATCAACTGTATCATAAAAGAAAATATTTTTAGGCACCTCATGACATAGCTAGCCTGGTAGGAACATTATATATGCATGTATACTAAGTTAAATTTTATTTACTAGCTGTCTGGTATTTCTGTGTTTTAATTTTTCTACCATAAATAAAAGAGAATTTGTGTTTCTCCCATGTCTGTTTAATAAGAAATTGGTATGAAGTTGGAGTATGTAAGCTAAGCATGGTGAGGATTTCTGAAAAAGTTATAGCCAATGATTGCAGAAGTAGTCCCATTTCAGTGTTGTTATATTTTCCTGGTAGACTGGTATGACTTATGTAACTCTATAAAGCATCTAACTTTCCTAGATATTCCAGTGAATGCATTTAAGATGCAGGTCCATACATCATGGTTTTTGCTAGGATGACTCATGAAAACTGTCCTTAATATGAAGACTTATCAGCTTCACTTCATAGCATGATGCTATAGTGTTAGAGTAGCAGGACTTAAAAGTTAGAAGAATTTAATTTTTGTGGTAAGGGGAACACACCACTTATGCGCACTCTGAAGGTTTCCAGGAACAGTGGTAGCCATGGCATCTCTCCTTTTTCAAATAATGAATAAATAGAAGCCCTGACCACTGCTGAATTAGTTTACCCTTTGTCCCACTGTTTCTGTGCTTCTCCTTCCCCTCCCCAAATCAGATAAACTTATATACAAGACAAAGGGTACAGAAATAATAATTAAAAAAACAGCAGCAGAAAAAATGAAAAAACCACAAACAGTACAATAAAAAACCTCTGGCTTCCCTTTCCTGGTGTTCATTTCCATAAGCATCATTTGAGGCTTTGCAGTCCTCTCCTAAGAATATCCTCCTTAGTTCTCACTGTGTGAATGTTTAGACTGCTGTATAATTAATCATATCAAGGTGTAATTATTTGTCTTTTACTATTCATTGTAGACTTGTAGTCACCTTCTAATTATTACAAATGAGGGAATCCATGCAGCCTCAGCTTCTTTGGGAATGGCTTACTTAGCTTAGAATAATTTTTTTCCCAAGTCTTTCCATTTCCTTATGAATGGGGCAATGTCATTCTGGAAAAAGCAGTGAAACCCACTAGACATTATGGTGTAAATGAACTATATAACTTGGGGTTTGGGGAGGGAAGTTGGGAGAGGGAAAACTGGGGGAGAATGAAGGAGGGGAGGATACTGTTCAAAAGGAAATATACTCATTACCTGGCTTATGAACTGTAACCCCTCTGTCATCACCTTTACCATAGTATTTTTTTTTTTAAAGAAGAAGAGCCCTGTCAACAAAATCATGGTCCCTTAAACTGAAGCATCATGGTGCTGTTGCTCCAGTGTAGTAGGTAAAAACAAACAACTAAGATGAACCATGGCAAATGCTTGAAAACTGAGAAGTCCTTAAAATGGAAAATATACAAGAATCTTCTTGAATCTGCTAAGAAATTTGGCTGTTTCTGCACAGGAATCCAGAGTCCCTAACAATGGCTGTTCATTTATTAGACTGGTTCTCACTGTTTTCTCATTGTGTCTATGAGCTGGAATATTTTCTTGACACAGTCCAGCTCCAGAATTCCACTCCAGTTTCTAAACTGCAACATTCTTACCTTCCTATGTGATTTGAATTTACCCACTTTAGGTCTAAACACCACAAGTAAAGATCATAATCTGTCCATTCAGTGGACAGTTCCACTGACCACCTGCTATGGCATAACAGATGGGAGAACTCTCCAATTGCATACCCCGAGATCCAAGAACTTGTGCTAAAATAGATTTCAGTGTATCCATTTGTACTTTACTGGACTGCTTTTATGGAAGGAACAGATGAGACTAAGTATATATTGTACTGAAGGGGACCTGATCCAGCCTTCTTTAAAAAAATGTTTGTTATCTGCAAGTAGTTGTACAGCCCTTTGTTCCAATTCAACATCAAGTTTGTGAGTACAATAAATCTTAATCAGTATCACCCCTTCCATTGTGCTTCCCCATCTTTCCCTATCCCAATCATCTTCTCACTTACCTGGTTCTATTTTCACATGGATACATTGAATATTATGACAGTATTTACCCATCCTTCCTCTCTCCATTTGTCTGCATATTCATCTCTCTAACTAAATACTAATAAATCTGTACTTCTGTAATTCACCCATGTTCTTGATACTTTAGAGTTGTAGATGTCACGAAGTCTCTGGACTGGCCTTTCAATTTTCTCCTTTATTTCTTTGCTAGTCAAGAATACACAGGTTGGGTTGCTTTAACCATGTGGCTTTTTAACCTTTAGCAAATCATCTGAGTATTCTTTTAATTAATTATGTTTTGAAAGTCCTACTCATGTCCAAGACCATATAACCCCCGCCCCCTTAAATCAACTGTAAATGAATATCTGGATATATAAGCTCAACATTGGTACATATTAAAACTCTGACTCTTCCTTGGGAAAGCAACCTAACCTCTTTCCCCTCCATTTCTTCATCTATACTATGAAAGTGATAAAGTTCTCATATAGCTACTCTGGAAAATAGATGAATAAATACTTACAAAATACTTTGAACTTGTCTAACTCCATCACAAGTGTCCAATAAATATTATTACCTCATAGGATGATCATGAGAATAAAGTTATTATAAGTGCTCAGTATGAAACATGAATAAAAAATTGCAAATATGATCATACCATTTATATGTAAAATATTTGTAATATTTTGTTTCATGTAGTAATTAATTTTAATATTATAGAAATTAGATATTTAAGTCTTTTGTGGTTAGCTTACCAAGCACAAACTACTTTCTTAATAATTAATTTTAAATTAATTTGAGTATATTTTTAAAGATCACGAACACAAGTAGTAATTCTAAAGTGACTACTAACAATATAGCAGAATAATGGATTTTTGTAATAGTTTTACCTACACAGTAAGACTTGAAAGAATGGCAAATGTCCTGAATCATTCCTTCATTTTCTGAGTGTTGGTTGGACAATAACTGAGAGATTTTATGAATTCCACAAATGAAGAGAAGAAAATTGAGAGTTGAAAATAAGGGTGGAAATAGGTATATAAATACTAGTACAATTTATGAGCCCAAAGGAAAATATATGAAATGTGTTCCTTTTTTTGTTTTTTTTTTTTTGTCTTTATTGTCAAAGTGAAGTACAGAGGGGTTACAGTTTCATACATAAGGCAGTGAGTACATTTCTTGTCCAACTTGTTACCTCCTCCTTTATTTCCCCCCACCTCCCCCTCACCATTTCCCTCTCCCCCCCCCCCCATGAGTTGTATGGTTGGTTTACACCATAAAGTTTTGTAAGTATTGCTGTTGTATTGGTTACTTTTATCCTTTGTCTCTCGATTGTGGTATTACCTTTCCCTTCCCTAGTTCCAATACATGTATATTCAGTATCCAGGGTACCAAAGTCAGCTTCAGTGATATGAGGGGCAAAACCATGGGAAAGAAATATGAAAAGTGGGGGGGGGGGGTTCAGGTTTACATAGCATGCTGAAAATATCAACAACAATGATCTACCACTTGTTTCTATAACTTGTTTCTTAAATTTTTTTTTTTTTGGCCAGTCCTGGGGCTTGGACTCAGGGCCTGAGCACTGTCCCTGGCTTCTTTTTGCTCAAGGCTAGCACTCTGCCACTTGAGCCACAGCGCCACTTCTGGCCATTTTCTGTATATGTGGTGCTGGGGAATCGAACCCAGGGCCTCATGTATATGAGGCAGGCACTCTTGCCACTAGGCCATATCCCCAGCCCCTTGTTTCTATAACTTGAAGTTCATTTTGCTTAGCATCATCTTATTTGTTCATATGTGCATAGCTATTGAACTATTGTGATCTTCTACTAGATCTGTCCTAGATGTGTTCTTAAGTACATATATTATCTATTTTAATTAACTTAGAATATGTTTTTAAAACTTACTATATGTTTTTATTTCTTCTTTAACATTAATATGTGAATCCCACAACTGTACTATTTGATGATTTTTTAAAAAGTTTAATAGTTTTTAGAACTAAAAACTACAACAGTGGACATAACAGAAATAGAAGGTGGGAATTATTTGGGTTCCTCGATGCAACAATGTTTTTTAAGGTTTAATGGGAGAGGGAGATGTTGATCTGAATCTAATAAGTAATGGTTGCGGGCCTGCTTTCTACCAGTGACTTACACGGGAAGCTGCAGTGCTGTGGGTGTGGACTGAAGTGCAGGGCAAGTAAGAGCCGTGTGTGCAGATTCTACATGCTGGCTAGAGCCAGCGCCTTAGTTCTTTCCATGATTCAGACAGTGTGCCTCAGTGGTAGGAACACTCAATCTGAAGCATTTTAAAATGAGGAGAGAGAAGGAGGAGGAGGAGGGGGAGGGGGGAGGAGGAGGAGGAGGAGGAGGGGAAGGGGGAGGGGGAGGAGGAGGGGGGGAGGAGGAGGAGGAGGAATGAAAGAAGGCGAAAGGGAAAAGGGGAAGAAAGAAAGATAATGGCATTTTGATGATTTCTTAGTGAAGACTCTTCCCAATTATAAAGTTTGTTTTATGAGATCACCAACTTGCACAACACTAGAAATTCTATTCTCTTTGCTTATCCTGTTTTCAGTCTACTTACCTGTGCGTTGGCCCCTAACTGTGGACACGTCTTTGCTTTTCTCTACCTTTGGGGATCACTATGCTTAATTTTTTTTTCCCCTGGAAGAAGCACATGATTACACATGCACTACTTCTGTTTGTTTTGTCATGATGGGCACATATATGTGCAGCTATTTCCATTGATTTAAAAAAAATATTAACAAATATGGAGGTGGTGGCATAACAGCTTGAAAAGATACTAAATCCTCCTCAGTATTTGAATTCATGATATATGTATTAAATTTTTTTCTCAATGTTAACATTTTGCTTTAATTAACAATGGTACTCTTCCTTAACCACTACAAAATTACTGAGTTACCATTAGTGAGGAAAGAAACCACAGCATTAGCAAGGTTAAAAATCATCCTTGAAAATGGGGAAAGTGACCTCAAATGAGTTGAAATAGAAAATCGTACTCTTCAAAAAAAAATGATAAAAACAAAACTAGAACCCAGACAATGACAACAGTCCAAAGTTCTTTACCTACTTTCCAAAGCCACCATCGGTAGCTTTTTCTGTACCCTTAATATTCTGCACCAGCCCTGAAACACATTATAAAAAAAAGTCTGGTTTGTGTTAAAAGAAGATTTAACAAAGAGATGAACTTCAAATGAGTCAGTGGCAGAGACTCGCCCCTGGGCTCCACTGTGGTCACTTGACATCAGCACCTGAGACTGGTTCCTGGGCTTTTTGTAAAGTTGAAGGAACGGGATTGGTGAGGCCAGACCCTTCATGTTGCTTGGTTTCAGGTTCACAAGAAAGCAAATCATCAAGGGGATGTTCTGATGTGTCCATGAACTGCAGCTAAGTCATTTAAGGGTCTTCTTAAAATAAAGCTCTGCTGGGTTTTCTCAGTATAGCATTCTAAAAGTTGACACAGCAAGATTGCTTCTCACCAGGTTCTATTTTTAAATCCCAGTTTTGTTTTTTTTTTTAAACATTCTTTTAGCTTCAAGATTAAGTTTCTAAGCCATCTTTGGTATGTCTCGCCATATTGCCAAATTCTGCCTAATAAGTACTGCCAAATCAACCCTTTAGGAGGAAGGAAAGGAAAGAGAGAGGAAGAGCAGGAGGGAGAAAAAGGGGAACTTAGGAAGAAAGAGGGAGATAGAGAGAGAAGAAGGAAAAGGAAGGAAGGGAGAGAGGGAGAGAGGGAAAGAGGGAAAGAGGGAAAAGGAAGAGGGATTGAGGAAAGAGGGAGTGCTAGAAAGGCAATGAGGGAGACAAGAGGAAGGAGGGAGGGAAAGCTATTAGCTAGTAATATTTATCGAGTGGTATTAAGTGTATCAAGCACAATTTTAAGCACTTTCAATGTATTAATTAGTTTGTTCCTCCATAACTTAAGAACATTGGCTATATTACTACTATTCAAATCAAAATGAAGGAACTTCAGCCTAGAGGAGTCAAAAAATTTGCTCAAAGCTTTACAGCTAGTACACAACAATAATGGCTTATAATCCAGCCATCTGGCTCCAAATAAGATATTAATGTAAAAATGTTTAGAATGATTTTGATTTTATGACTTTTTTCCCTTTTAATTAATCAATTTGCATGATATCATCCAACCATAAAGAAATATGCTGTAGACAGAGACCTGGGCTGAAAAATAATTCAACTTTTATGGTTAGGAAATCTTTGGTACTAATTCTGCTCTGCCATTTAGAGGTTGTGTAACCTTAGACATCTCTCTGGAAAATAATTACAAAACTTCTTGGACTTTCTATTTCCTTATTTGAGGACCAGGTAAAATGTTAACAAAATTATAATATCATGAGAATTAAATATTGACAACATCCTTATTGTAACACATGAAAGCCATATTCCTCAAAAGGAAATTTACTGATACCAAAATGTTTAATTGGTTATTCTTGGTTTGTTGTTGTTACATGAAGCTGGATATAACTTTGTAGTAAAAGTCATGAGATAGTTTCTGTGAGTACTAGATAGTATTATAATTGTCTTATTAGGCATCAGTATGTACATGTGCCATGCTCTGGTCCATATGAAAAGAGCCAATATTCACCTGGTAACCAACTGCTTTCTTTTTTCTTTTTTCTTTTTCATTGTTTTGCCAGTCGGGGACTTTGCCAGCTTGGACTCAGGGCCTGAGCACTGTGCCTGGCTTCTTTTTGCTCAAGGCTAGCACTCTGCCACTTGAGCCACAGGGCCATTTCTGGCCTTTTCTATATATGTGGTGCTGAGGAATCGAACCCAGGACTTCAGGTATAGGAGTCAAGCACTCTTGCCACTAGGCCATATTCCCAGCCCCCCAACTGCTTTCTTGCAAAACCTTACCTCCCTTGGCTGCAGAACTTTGCCTTGTCTTCTGTCTCTACACCCAGTCAAATGTAACCAGTGTAGTTTCTTAACTACATGGAGACAAAGGACTCTGAATATGCCCCCAGGAATCCTGGCTCATTTAAACTTTCACACTTCGGCCTCTTTTGAGGGCTAAATCCTCCAGCCTTTACAAACTGGGCCCCAAAACTTGGCCTTGCAGTGGATTACCAGTAGTGCAACTAAACATTCTAAACATTACTGCAGTGAGAGGAAAAGGGCTGGAGAGAAGAAGCTCTAGTCATAATCTATGTCAGTCTTGGAAATGGCACATCATTCGGCAGGGACTGGGCAGAAAAAAAAATCTAAGTGTGCAAGCAGAAATACCAACACTAGGAAAGCATTGGAGAAAGAAGGCTTTAAGTTAAGATTAAATGGCCTTCCTGGATTCTCAGGGCTTTTGTACAGCTTGGGAACTGGAAGAAGTCACTCAACAACCTTTCAAAACTGGTTTGAGCCAGTCCTGGCAAGCAGCAATGTGATAGATTCACCTCTAAATTTGAACACAGCATTAAGGTGAAGGTCAACAGTATATATAGAATGACCTTTGGCTTCCAGCCTGGAAAAGGCTTAATTTTCTTTTTGTTGTTGTTGTTTAACCCTACAATTGTTCTGAAACTTCTTCACATGCCACTCATCTATTTCTGTCTTATTGACTGAACAGTTTCATATTTGACTTAAGAATTTGGTGACCCAAAGCAGTTCTGGCCGTGTATTCGGTTACTTTATTATTCTAATAAGGAAAACAAGATTTTAAAAAAAAGACTACTATTGACTAAGCCCTCTTCTAAATACCTTGGATTATAGGTACTTCCCACATCCAGCAAAGGAAATGCTCAGAGGGGAACTGAGCTGGGGGCAAATCCAAAAGTATCTCAGTACCCAAATTTTTGCTTCTTAGACAAGAACTTAATTGTCTATATTGGTGATAACACAAAGGCTCATTTTCTTTTTTTTTTTTTTTTCAAGTTGAAGCAAGATCTCATTTATTGGGGAAGTACATGCCACTAATATAAGGCACAGGAGCCAATCAGGTCTAAGATCAGCAGGAAGGGGAGGGATGAGCTGTCCATCAACGGCGGAAGAGCCGGGGCATCACATCACACAGAACCACCTCCGGGTTATAACCAAAGACACTTGTAGCAACTGCGCATTGTTGTTAGGCGCCACCATCTTAGCCGCACATGGCCCCAAGACTGAGAAACAGGCGGGGCCAGCTAGTTGACTTTCAGATGTGCCCCACAAGGAAGACTGGCAGATACAGTAACAACCCTTTTAACAAAGACATGTCTACATTTATATTTAAAGAGTGATCCCACCATTGCTTGTCTTTTTTAATCATCATTAAAAACTATTTTGGAGGCAAGAACAAGATATCCTTAAGGACTCCATCCACTCTGACCTATTATGAAACAAAACTTTATACCCATAGTTTTATACTTGACTTATTATCCCCTTGTGAAGATACTTTTATTCACAAACTGACTTAAAAGCTATTTCTTGGCCAGATACATTAGCACAAGCTTGTAATACTAGCTATTTGGGAGGTAAACATTATGAGAACAACATGGGCATAAAAGTTAGGGAAGTCATCTCAATCAATACCTGGCCATAATGGGACCCATATATTGCGCAAGCTACAGAGGAAGCAAAATGATTGGATACAGTGCTGTATATTTATCATCCCCTGACACAAAAGAAAGCACACATAAGATTACTGAAGTACAAACTGACCTGGGCATAAAGTGAGATGCTACCTCAAAAACCAAGGTTTAAAGGGACTCAGAAACTAATTCAAGTGGTGAAACTAATTCAAGTCAACAGATCAAGTACCAGCATTGCAAGTGAGAGGCTCTGAATTCAATCCTCATTACTTCTGAAGTTGGGATGGGAGGGAGAAAATGGGAGAGAATCATGGAAGAGTTGACATTGATCAAGAAGCATGTATTTATAAGCTAACTATTGAACTGTAACCTCTTCGCAAAACTACTTAATAATAATAACAAAAAAATTCAATTAGAAAAATAAGGAAGTTCTTCAATTAGTTGACCAGTAAGCCCAACTTCCATTTCAATTTTTCATCAGTGTACATGCACTTAAATACTCTAATACATATTTAGATGTGCTCTTTACATAATCCTTTGAATGAGTTGCAGAGGTTTTCTTTTATTTATGTAAAGTATAAAGGTAAAAATCGAATCCAAAGATCTCTTCTTTCCAAATTTTTCAATACCAAATTTCTTTTTTTTTTAAAGTTTTTATTATAAAACTGATGTACATAGAGGTTACAGTTTCATACGTTAGGCATTGGATACATTTCTTGTATTGTTTGTTACCTTGTCCCTCATACCCCCCTTCCTCCCCTTTCCCTTCCCCCTCCCCCCGGGGGTGTTCAGTTCACTTACACCCAACAGTTTTGCAAGTATTGCTTTTGTAGTTGTTTCTCTTTTTTTACCCTGTGTCTCTCAAATTTGGTATTCCCTTTGAATTTCCTACTTCCAATACCAGTAAACACTGTTTCCAATATACTCAGATAAGATTACAGCAATAGTGTAGGTACAACTACAGGAAGGTGATACAAGAACATCATCAATAATAGAAGCTACAGATAAACAAACATAGGACGTTGAAAGTAGTTACAACTGTGATATAACAATTGTTTCCATAACATGGAGTTCATTTCACTTAGCATCATCTTATGTGTTCATAAGGGTATAGCTATTGGGCCTTGTGATGCTCTGCTATAACTTGCCTAAACCTGTACTAATTATTCCCAATAAGGGAGGCCATAGAATCCATGTTTCTTTGGGTCTGGCTCACTTCACTTAGTATAACTTTTTCCAAGTCCTTCCATTTCCTTACAAATGGAACAATGTCATTCTTTCTGATAGAGGCATAAAATTCCATTGTGTATATGTACCACATTTTCCTGATCCATTCGTCTACTGAGGGGCATCTGGGTTGGTTCCAGATTCTCGCTATGACAAATTGTGCTGCGATGAACATTGTTGTGCTGGTGGCATTACTGTGATTTTGTTTGTGGTCTTTTGGATAGATACCCAAAAGTGGGGCTGCTGGGTCATAGGGGAGTTCTATATTTAGCCTTCTGAGGAATCTCCATACTGCTTGCCAGAGTGGCTGAACCAGTTTACATTCCCACCAACAATGAAGTAGGGTTCCCTTTTGGCCACATCCCCTCCAACAATTGTTATTATTAGTTTTCTTGATATATGACAATCTTGCTGAGGTGAGATGGAATCTCAATGTTGTTTTGATTTGCATTTCCTTTATGGCCAGTGATGTAGAGCATTTTTTCATATGTCTCTTGGCCATTCTCATTTCATCATCAGAGAAGTCTCTTTGTAGGTCTTTAGCCCACTTGATGAGGGGGCTATTGGTTCTTTGCGGTTTTGTTTTGGAAGAAGGTAGTTTTTTTAGTTCTGCATATATTTTAGAGATGAAGCCACAAAGGCTCATTTTCATTTCCACTCAAAGATGAAAAAGAAAACAAGAACCCACTAGACATGAATTTGATTTTATGTTTTAGCACTTGTAGATAAAGTATTTTTTTCTCTTAGAATCCATTTCCTCAGCTCAAAATGAGAATGATATCTTCCTTTATGGGTTTGACTTGAAAATTAAAAGACATACCCAAACCAAGTCTTTGTAAATTGTAAAGCTATAATCATTAAATAGTATACAGATATGTACTAAGTAACAGAAATATTTATCATAAGGTTAAGTAATAGTTGACATAGCTTATTATAAGATTTTCCAACAGAATCTAAACCAAATAAGTTGACTTTGATCTATTACTATTATAGAGAAAAGCTGGGTGCCAGTGGCTCCTACCTATTAATCCTAGCTACGCAGTAGGCTGAGATCTTAGGATGGTGGTTCAGAGCCAACCTAGACATATAAATCTGAAAGATTCTTTTATCCAGCTAATCAGCAAAAAGCCAGAAATAGAGGTGTGGCTCAAGTGGTAGAGCACCAGCCTTGAGCAACAAAGCTAAGTAAGAATCCAAGGCTCAGAGTTCAAACCCCAGTACTGGCACAAAAATAGAAAAAGAGGGAAAGAATAGTAAAATTCAAAAGTAACTTTTCTACTACCTCAGAAAAAGTTTTCATTCCTTCTAATGTACCAGTCAGGCAAACATTTATTTCAGTGCTCTAGTACACATTTTAAAAATACTGAAGTCCTTGAGGAGATCTTATGTGGATTGTATCTATTGACAATTACTGTATTAGAAAAGAAATCTAATGTCAGGTATTAACACCTGCAATCATAGCTACTTGGGAGGCTAAGATAGGAGGATTTATGTTTTGCCAGAAAAGTCCCGAGATTGCATCTCAGTGAAGGAATCTGGCTATGGTGGGAAGCCCAGGTTCCTTCCATATCATCATAGCTATGCGGGGAAGCAAAATATAGGAGTATTACAGTCCAGGAACATACCTGGGCAGAAAGCCAGACTGTAACTCAAAGATAACACACAGAAAAGCATAAATATGAAAATAGCTGGGGCTATGTGTCTGTGGTACAGCACCTGCCTAGCAAGGTGAAGAAGTGTGAGGCTCTGGGTTCAAATGTTAGTACTGAAAAAAAAAGGAAGAAAGTAAAAAGTATTTAACTATTTACTTATTAGTTGAGGAAGGAGAGTATTTAGCTTTTGTACATAATTACGAATGTTCTCTGATACTGTATCAAACCTACCAAGTAGTAATGTGAAAACCTACCAAGTAGTAATGTGAAGTCTGAATCCATATCAATGAATCTTTCTTTTTTGAATGTTGTAATCCATTGTTCTGCATTGTACTTTGAATGGATTTTTATCAAATGCATGGCTTTGGTAACAGTCTACAAGTCAATCATTTAGAAAATACTGGTTCACTAAGCCATCAGTTCATTGTCTTATGTTTTCCAATTAGAATGTACTTCACCCTACAGTATAAAGACTATCCTACAAAATTTAAAAAGTGAGGGAAGGAGTGGGAAGGGGAGGGATGTGTGAGAATGTTGAAAGGTGGGACATTGATCAAGATAATGTTGTATTCATAAACTACTTTGTTAAATGGCAACTCCTTAGTACAGTGACTTAATAAGTTTTAAAAGACTACTTCATTAATATCAGCACTTGTGTCATAAAAAATAAAATACCTGTAGGAAGTGGCACTGTGGCCCTAGTGGTAGAGTACTAGCCTTGAGCTGAAGAGCTCAGAGAGAGCGCCCAGGCCCAGAGCTCAAGCCCACAACCACCACCACCACAAACCAAAAAATCCCTGTAATTGTTGTAGAGCTATCAAATGCAAAGTGGCAGGCCCAAACTTTTCAAAACCCTAATTCTACTTGAATCTTTAATTTGAGCTTTGAAATGAATTGCTCTTTTGATTTATTTTCAAAGCTGTGGGGGGCAGGGAGGTAGAGATGCCAGATTCCCAATTTTTAGTATTGATTGTTCTTATGTCTGTTACCCTTTGATGTAAAAATACTTTTATATATGCTTTAAGTAGCTATTTCACTTCCCAAACATAATTCTTGGTTTGCACCAACATTCCAAAAGTTTGACACATTTGTTTTACATCATTGTTGCAAATGTCAACACAATGAAAGGGCAAATAATATCTTAGTACTAGTATAAGAACAGTTTTCATTTCACCAACCCCTAAAAGTCTTAAGAACCACCGGGCCTCTGTGTATAATGCTTATGTGATATAATTATCTCCTAAGTGTCCAGTGAAATCCTTATTCTGTTGATTTTTAAGATTTCTTAAGTTTTCTTAGCTGCCAATGAATTTAGATGTGTAAAGCAGATATGGAGTCTATTTAAACAAATGATTTTTACAAGATATTGTTGGGTAAAAAAGAGTTAGTATTTATGTTACAATCCTACTTATATCATGTGCATATATATTAAATTATGCTTACATATACACTTATTTGTTTATAGATATATGCGTATTTTTGCATAAACATCATTATTTGAGGGAAATTACATCCAACATTTTTGTAGTGATATCAAGAAATAGAATTTTAAGGACTAATTGGAGTCTTATTATGCAAATTTTTCATTAAAATATTTATTAAACATTGTGAGTGTAAACAGGCATGTAAACAGATATGTATATTCCTAACACCTTGGAGGCAGTCAGGAAGATCTTGAGGCTAAATAGGGAGGCTATATGGAGATTTTTGTCAAAGAGGGAAGGAAAAGAAAGAAGGGAGAAAGAAGGGAGGGAGGGAGGGAGGGAGGGAAGGAAGGAGGGAGGGAGGGAGGGAGGGAGGGAGGGAGAGAGAGAGAGAGAGAGAGAGAGAAGAAAGGAGAAGAGAAAGGAGCCTGGAGGGAGAGAGAGGAAGGCAAAGCAAGATATAAATCCCAAGACACCTACAATGTGATAGTGATACTTCTGTACTTAAAAAAATATTAGTGTTTCTTGTAAGGAAAAGTTGCTACTTTTATCATTTTCAAAAAGCTTTTTCCATTTGGGGCATGGTGCTTTAGCTGTTCTTATTAAAGCTTTGCTTCATCTCTCTTTAAAACCTCCACACTTGTGTGCACTGGACAAGTTTTTTGAAGAGTTCAGGACTTTTCAAAAGCCTCTTTTGGGTCTCAGCCTATTCTAACTTCCAAAAATGCACTGGTAGTGATTGAGAACCAGTCATTCTCTGTCTCCCAAACTACATTATCAATTCATTATTCCCTTTGGAGTTTTAGTCTGAGATTTCAAGAAGAATATTACAATGCTTTTAAGTTACTATGACCTTCATCTTCTTCATCACTGAAATTTCTCTGTTCTATAGTGTTTAAGAATTTTTTCATTAGCTCATTAAATTATGTGGCAGGCTCTCTTAGAAGCATCTAAGATCTCGCATTGGGTACCAAAGAGGAACAGGAATGAGAAATGTCAAGATGAGAGCTAGAATGGGAGAAGATGACAATAATCAATACATACTCAGTGTGGGGCTCCAACTTATCACAGTTTTGAGCTATGCTTATTTTGCCTGTACAATCTAATTATTTTTAATATTAATTTTTAAAAAATGTCTTCCCAGAAGCAAGGAAACTTTCTGAGTGAGAGGATGAGTATGCAAACATCCCCCATTTTACTATTTCCAAGTTTTATCTTCTGACAAGTTAAAAATGTTGTAAGGTAAATTATCAGAGAAGCCACATATCGAAGGATCGAATCTTAGAGTCTTTGTTAAAATGCTGGTAGTCTGCATGCAGCCAGTTGTTACGTAGGCCTGCAGCCTGCTAGGAAACAGGCCAGAGAAGAAAGAAAGAACAAAAACAAAATCCAACAAACCAATTCAGCTCCAGCGGAAAGCTGAAGTGGGACACCATGGTGACCAGAGACAAGCCAGGGGACAGGACACAGGACGCGAACAAGGAGACATGTGGCATGGCGTAATGGTACCTGACCTGGATAGGGTCAGGTTCAGGGGGAAGGATCACAGGAAGCTCCTGGACCCAGGCACTGGACTGACAGGTTCAGTAACCTATAGGTCAACTGCCCAACCCTGTCTACAAGGTTTCAGGAACACGCATCACCTGGGGGTGGGACTTCCCTTCCTCTAGGAATTCAGGCACACTCATGAAGACAAGATGCCATACCCTACAATTCACATGTGACCAAGATGACCCTGGCCGGACCTGACCTCTTTACTTCAAAAACAAAGGAAATATAATAGGAACAGTTTGTTATTGTTGGGAAAATTTTGTAAATATGACATTTCACTTCCCTTAAGAACACATTCCGTTTGATGATACTGAGCAAATAATACACTTTCTTATTTCTTTTTAGTATTTGCTACTCCCTGAGCAGTTCAGTTCTTAGATTTGCATGAAACATTTGTTGGTTTCCAAAAAAACAAAACAAACCTCACACAATAAATCCTTTTAGAAGCTAAATAACACTGAACAATTTCTCATTGTATTCTTTAAACAGACTTACTTTGTTTTGTCAAATACTGAACGACAAGAAAAGTTTAGATATTGCCTATGACTTTAGAAGGAAAATATATGTATCCTTCACTAAGTACAAAATGTTTTTTTGTCAATGTTTCCTCCTTAAAGTTTTTTTTTTCCTGAAGTAGTTTACCTATTTCTAAGTTAAGTTAGTTCCTTGAATGTGTCTAATGTAGGCCTATTTGTTGCAAGTTTAATTTCTGACAACAGAAACTACAGAGGTTTATAATATCCAGAAATAAAAGTAATCTCGTGATTCACAAAGTGATGAATTAAGTACATCAGTTTAGAATTATATGTGGCAAGCTGTCAGCTTGAATCTTAGCAGTCTCCTGACTGTCATGCAATGACCAATAGCTTCTAGCTGCTCTCCTTGCCTCTAATCTTCCTTCAGTCTATTTTCTACTCCTAGACTTCTTAAAGCACTTATCTAGTAGTATCATTCTTCCCCTCAATACCAAGAACAGTCTTTAGTGTGATCTTTAAGATTGTCTTACCTTCTGGCCTCATTTGGCCTCACTCCCCATACCCCTAAGTTTGTTCCAGCTACATAGCCTCCTCTCAGATTTGAAAGGCCCTACAAACTCCTGCCTTTGAATCTTCCCTCTTCTATGTCCCTACGAATTACACACACAAAGTAGCCCCTGTCCACCTGCACAGAGTCTGTTCGTCATTCATATCCCAGTGTTTGCTCAACAAGACATTCTCTAACTTTGCCCCTCAGTAGTCCTGCTGTCTCTTTCACACCTTTAGTCCTCAACATTTTTGGAGTAGTAGTTCATTTAATTACCTCCCTACCACACTAGCTGTCGAACTTTTTGAGGACAAGAGCCATCCTATCCTTCTGCCTTCCAAAGTCTCAGAAGTTAACATATATTCACAGTAGATGATCAAAATTATTTATGGAGTGAATGAGAGACACAAGTCACTGACATCAAGAAAAATAATATAGGGCTTGGAATGTGGTTTAGTAGTAGAGTGCTTGCCTTGCATGCACAAAGCCCTGGGTTCGATTCCTCAGCACCACAAATACAGAAAAAGCTGAAGTGACACTGTGGCTCAAGTGGTAGAGTGCTAGCCTTGAGCAAAAAGAAGCCAGGGACAGTGCTCAGGCCCTGAGTCCAAGCCCTAGGACTGGCTAAATAAATAAATAAAATTTAAAAAGAAAAATAATAAAAGTGAAAAATAGACCAAAATATAGGAAAATAGGACTCACTGTCATCTTATATGTAGTACATCTCTTATTTTAAAAATCCATATTTTAAAATCTATGTAATGCATTAAAAATAAAGTTTTAGGGAGTAGGAGTATAGCTCAGTGGTAGATGCTTGCCTATTATTCTTGAGGCTTGAATACAATCCCCAGCACTCCAATAAATAAAATTTAAAAATGTGTTTTATCATAAGCTATAAAAATATAAAGCATATAATGAACATGCCAAGAAAGAAAATATGCTCAAGAAGTTCATCATATCCCCTATATCTGAGCACCAAAAAAGTAGGGCTTCTTTTTTTAAATTTAATTTATTTATTAATTGAACACAAATTTTTTTTGACAAGGTGTTGTGCAAAAAGGGTACAGTTACATAGTAGGGCAGTGTGTACATTTCTTACGCCCTGTTTTTCTATCTTTTCTCTAGGTCAGGTAGACATATATACAATATACAATGTATCAAGAACATATACAGTCCCCACGTGGCCACGCCCAAGAAAGTTCGCCTAGGGCTTTAAATGTAATGTCGATATTAGACCATATGTCGACAGTAGTCTTATATGAACGTACATACATAGCGTTTGAGCTATTGTATTCCCCTGAGAGGTCAATTTTTGACCTTTATATGTTGAGTAATTGTTTGGTTTTAGTTACATACTGTTGGGTCGCTGCCCCAATCCTGTGGGGAATACTATTTGACAAGCAGTTTTTGGTTTCACAGACTTGGTCTCTACTGTCTATCCGTCTCCCTTTGTTAACAGTCATATATCAAGGAGATCATGCCCCTTTGTTTTCTGTGTTCTAGGCTTGTCTCGCTCAACATTATTTGTTCGAGTTCTGACCATTTCCCTGGGAATAACAATATTTCACCATTCCTAATCGCTATGTAGTATTCCATTGTGTATAAGTACCATATTTTTTGGATCCATTTGTCTGTGGAGGAAAGTAGGGCTTCTTGATTTTTAAAAATGATTGTGTGTGTGTGTGTGTGTGTGTGTGTGTGTGTGTACGTGCACGTGCGTGCATGCGCGTGCCAGTTCTGGGGCTTGAACTTCAGGCCTCGGCACTATCCCAGAGCTCTTGGGCTCAAGCTAGTACTCTACCACTTGAGCCACAGCTCTACCTCTAGATTTTTTTTTTGGTAGTTAATTGGAGATAAGAGTCTCATGGGGACTTTTCTGCCCTGGGTGACTTTAAACCACATTCCTCAGATCTCAGCTTTCTGAGTAGCTAGTATTACAGATGTGAGCCACAGGCACCCAGCTCAAGATGAATTATTCTTCAACCAATTAAGTTATACAGACTTTCCTATAGGAATTAGTAAAGTACCAAAATAGTGTTACATATTTAAATGAATTAACCCTTTTTATTCCAGGTACAGATATCTTATTTGCTCAAAGTGTCACAGATTATCCATTCTTTGTTATTCTTTGTGATAGTAATTCATAACCATATTGACTGAATCAACCATCCTTGGTTATTAAAGAATGAACATGTACTGTGACCTTTGCTCCACAGTAATGGAACTGCCCAAACATTCATCAGATACTGAATGTCTAGCACTCTGATGCATTTTTTTCTTGTGTCTTCTCAAATTAATGTTGCCTTTATTGCTCAAATACACATTTTCTAGACATCAAATCCCTTTTCCTTTGACCAAGGACTCAGAATATATGAGCTCAAGTGGTTGGTACCATTTATTTACATAAATGGTTAAAATTACCTTTCAGTGTAAGCCATCATATTTTCCATCACTGGTAGTAATATTTTCTCTATCAGTGTAAATCAATTAATGTTTATTTGAAAGTAGTATAATGTGATTTGAATTGGGGCAGCTATCGATTGGTGACCTTGTGCTATTTGAATGTGTTGGCTGATTACCACATGCTCAGTGAAAGTCTTTTACTCCAGATTTTTCTTGACCCTTTATAACCTATGGCTTGGAAAAATTCCTTCAACAAATTTATGTCAGGTACCCTTATTTATAAAGACGAAGCAGTCCCCCAACTAGGAATAATCATATCTTCTCTATAGCATTGTTATCATACATTTAAATGCCATTGGGATGAAACAAGAAACCAAAAGCTAAAGGAAAGATGACAAAAATTGTGTTGAACAGGAATGCCTGTGATTGGTTTTATAAAGACCAGCAGGGAGGGCTCTGTGGTAATTATAATGAGTTATACCTTGAAATATGTCTTTTTTTTAAAATCAGGAACAGAAAAGGCTTATTCTAAGCTATCATAGTTACATAGAGATCCATAACAAATTTCAATAATAATTATTATAATAGTAACCATCACCACAGGTGCCACTGGTTTGTGCCTGTAATCATAGTTCAAAGCCAGCCCAGGAAGGAAAATCTGTGAGATCTTACCTCCAATTAATCACCCAAAAGCAGGAAGTGGAGTGTTATAGCACTAGCTTTGAGTAGAAAAGCTCAGGGACAGATTTGAGGCCTGAGTTCAATTCCCAAGACCAACACACACACACACACAAAACATATGCATCATCATCATCATCATCATCATCATCATCATCATCATCATCTCCATTTCTCATTGGAGTCATAACATAAATGCCAAATAGAAGTCCGTCGGTCTTACAGATCTTAGCATAAAGGTAAACCATTTTCTGCAATACATTTTTTTACTAAAGTGCAAACTGTAGATGGGGTTGACTCTAGTTAGAAATGAGGTTTCATAAACAACTTTTTTTTGAGGCATATGTCAACATGTCAAAAATATGCTGGCTTAGAGAAGATGGGAAGATAGAGGAACAATATAGAGCTAATATAGCTGAAATATACAGTGCTTATTGAAGCAGCTGGTTTTTCTTTTTATTAAAGTAGAAAGGTTGCAGCTTTATTTCACAAAGTCATAAATCCATGATGTGCAAACCCATTTTTAAAAGAGATGTCAGATGCAGGTATGTGACACCAAGTGCACTGGCTGGCAGGGAGAAGGGAAAAGACCATTGGTGAGGCTAACCATAATTATGTACATCTGTATTTGATATGGGGGTGACAAGATTTCATCCCCTGCCAAACACGACCAACATTTAAAAGCACAGGAAACAATGTTACAATAATCCTGGAGCAGAATATCAAGCCAGAAATTGTCATTTTAAATAAATTAGTATTTTTATCATACTACAAAGATATAGAAGATGAATTTTATACTTTTTCCTAGTTGCCAGGATTGGGTAGATGTATGTTTGTACTTTTAATGTGATAGTAGCATTTGCTAACTGCTTGAGAATCTAAACTAATAGGTCCATTTTCTCAGATTCCTTACCATCTGACACAAACTATTCCAGCCCTGTTATATGGGCAGAGTAGCCCTTTTTGCACAAGCACGAAGCCACAAAATCACCTAATGAGTTCTTGTTAGTTTCATCTTGCCTGGAAAATAACACCAAAACTACATAATATCAAGAGAGTAGCAGATTAAAGGAAATATTTTTTCTACCAGTAATGTCTTCAGCAGGCAGAAAGTATTTATATATCTTCCACTACATGTCATACCACTGCATTTACAGCTTCTAGTAAAGCCAACTTTAGAGCAAATGGTAAAAAAAAAAAATTGTTGTAGATAAAAGAACTTATCCAGGTGGAAAAAAAATTAGACTCAGAATTTTCTGTCAAAACAATTGGTTCCTTGTTTGCTCTTCCTTACATTGTGGTTCCATTCGTTTTTGAGAATGGGAGAAGTTCAGAAGGAGCTTACTTGTTTTCCTTAAAGTGTTGATGAAAGTGACATAATTGAAATTTCAGGTTAAAGTTTTGCTTTCTGCCTTCTTGGTCTCCATATATTACTCAGTGCTATTCTTGAAAGCAAATGTGACCCTTCTGGGAAGCCACTAGCTCTATTCTGAGGCTTGCTACTTCTGTCCTGTGTACCAGAGTTAAATGTTTTCTCGTAGCCCAGGGTATGATGAAGTTGTTTGCTCTTTTTCGTATGTACAAGAAGCCCTGATGATCAAAGGATATAAAATTGAGGTCATGGTGATTACTTGAACGGTCTATCATACCACAGATTTATTTCGAACATTTGAGTTGTTTGATCACTAGCCTTTGACACATAACTACAAAAACCTCAGTCCTTTGATCAGATCGCCTTCACTAATCCTAGTGATAAGACCTAGTACTAGCATTTCATGCTACAAATGATATTTAATGGTTTCTTCTAAAACATGAAAGCACTGATTTTATATAGAGGTCCAGGAACTCCTGTACATTTACTACACTCATATTGGAAGGTTATTGAAAGAGTGGTTTTGCTTTCCTGAATTTTAAAAGCAAATTAAATGAGATAAACCTTGAAGGCAAGAATTGTAGAAATGTGATAGCATTTACTAAACTTCAAAAACAGGTCATAATGTACAGAGAGTCATACAAAAAAGCAAGAATAAAAAAAGTTCAGCAGAATTTAGTGGTAAGCATACAAAGGTCACTGAACATTTTTTTCTTTGCAGTAAGTTTGAAATTTTTCATCATACGATACTAGACAAATAAGGAAGGGAAATGCTTAAAATTGAATTATGCAGTGAAATGAGATTGAACGGTCTCAGTGGACAATTAATTATATTAGAGAATTCTTTATGTTTGAAAAAGTTAGAAAATAAAAATACTTTTAAGAGCTTTCATAAACTCATTAGGATATACATTATCTTATAGATCAAAAGCCACCTTAAAAAATAGAAAGCCACCATAGAGGAGAGATTACCAAGTTACAGTAAAAATTAATTGTGTATTATTGCCATTTCATTAGTCAACTTGCAAGCAAGTAGAGTTAGCCTTAAAAGAGAAAAATGACTCAATGCATGGGCTTATGAACATGATTTAAAATGAATATGGCTTTTTTTTTCTTTATTGTCACAGTGAAGTACAGAGGGGTTACAGTTTCATATGTAAGGCAGTGAGTACATTTCTTATCCAACTTGTTATCTCCTCCCTCATGTTGTAACATTTCAGTGTTATAACATGCTTCTTGTGTTTGGCTTCCTCTCACCTAATGATACCCATTCAAGACTCATTGTTGTCCATATGCTTTGTTTGCCCTGCTGAGCCAAAACTAAACAGTGAGCTCTCTTCTCTATTTTACCATAACATTTGGGCAGGAAATTTGGGTACATTTTCCCGGCAGAAAGATGCTTTCCCCTGTACATAAGAAAAATCAGAGAGTTGGTGATTATTTTTTAAGGTGATAAGACAGGCAGCTTCTATTCCATAGTTTGGTCCAGGTTAATGTCCCATAAGGCATTTTAAAGAAAACTTTACTTCCCTATGTCCTGCTTTCTTTTTTCGTTGTTTGTTTGGCTCCTACAGCTGAGATGTGCCCATGGATCTTTTTACATGGAATGCAGACCAAAATGTCACAGCTGAAAAGTTTAATGTAATAAAGGAGAATCCAGAGGAAAGAGGCATATTCAATGCAGTAAACAAAAGATTCATTTTCCATCATCCTAACAGGCTTTCCTGGAGGGACATAGAAATAATTGCAGTGTGGATGTCTACATTAAGAAAAGAAAATACCTCACAAAACTTCATTCCCCTAACCTCAATAAAGGGAGGGTAAAATCCTGACAGAGTCCTTTCTCTGAAAAATCATCTTCAAGCAAGTTTTCCCATGCAGTTTTACAGCTCTCTTAAGCAATCATCTTTTGTTTTTTTTTTTAATGACAAAAGAATTTATAAAAAGAAAAGCTGCAACATAGAATTGAAATTTTGAATGAGAAAAAGTCTTCATCCAAAGGATCTTTGGACTTACTTTCTTGCGTTAGGAATTATCTTCACTTGGGGCTGGGAATATGGCCTAGTGGTAAAGTGCTCGCCTTGTATACATAAAGCCCTGGGTTCGATTCCTTAGCACCACATGTATAGAAAAAGCTGGAAGTGGTGCTGTGGCTCAGGTGGCCGAGTGCTAGCCTTGAGCAAAAAAAGAAAAAAAAAGCCAGGGACAGTGCTCAGGCCCTGAGTTCAAGCCCCAGGACTGGAAACAAAAACAAAACCAAACAAAGGAATTATCTTCACTTCTCTGTTTTTAGCTTTTTGAAAATTACTCCTTCCTGAACTGTAAATATGTTCAGGACCTTCACAAAAAGAGAAAGGGAGGAAACTAGAACTTCATCAGTAATTGTTCCCCATACCCTTTGTCTTGCGATGAGCGTTCTTCCTCCATCTTTCTATTTTTCTTCATCTTTCTAAAGGGAAAATGAGTCTTGCTAATACTCCCTATTATTACCAATGTATTTGGCAATTTAACTTGGCCATGGATCCATCTTCACTTCTTCACATCCTACACATTGGTGATTTCCCATGATCAAATGTGAGAACAGCTTTCAGCTCATATCCTTATTGAACTTCTCATCAGCATCTGACACTGCCTAGAAGTCTGACTACTCATCTAGCGGCTCTCCTCCTCCTCATGCTTTCCCTAGTTCTTTTCTTTTGCTAGTTTTTAAAATATAACCATTCCCCAAACTTCTGACTTCACCTCTATCACCTCAGCAGTTCCTTTTTAAATGAACTTATCCACATCTCTAATGTTAATTGTCCAACAATACAAATGGGTTGTCCTACCTCTCTTCTTAGATATGGACCCACATTATCTAAATTGTTATCTAGATATTTCCACTTGGATGAACTTTCCAAAGATACCCCAAACTCAGCAAGTGCCTTGTCAGCAAATTGTCTTCTTTCCCAACCCACTTCTTTTTCCCTTTTTTTTAAAACTGTATATTTTTTGTCTTTTCTTTTTTGGTATTGGGGATGGAACCCAGGACGTTGCATTTGCTAGGCAAGCACTTTGCCATTGAGCTACATCCCAGCCCTACCCTCCTCTTTTTTGTTCATACTCTATTTCAGTTGTTCTAAGGAAGGAATGCTAGCAAATATGATACGGTACCCTGATTGTGATTGGTTTAAAAAACAGAAGAAAGGAATGTTTGCTACTGCATATAAACCATTTTTTAAAAAATTTGGGCTGGGAATATGGCCTAGTGGCAAGAGTGCTTGCCTCCTACACATGAAGCTCTGGGTTCGATTCCCCAGCACCACATATATGGAAAACGGCCAGAAGGGGCGCTGTGGCTCAGGTGGCAGAGTGCTAGCCTTGAGCGGGAAGAAGCCAGGGATGGTGCTCAGGCCCTGAGTCCAAGGCCCAGGACTGGCCAAAAAAAAAAAAAAAAATTTAACAGTGATGAAAAAATAATGGATGAAAGTCTTTAGGAAAGAACAGATAGGGGAAAATCACCTCCTAGAGCAAGAAAAATGTAAGCAATTTTTCAGGCAAAGGTGATTGAGAAGGGATTAAAGATGTGAAGTAAAAGGATAGGAATCCTAACAACTATGAAGCTGACTACTAGGAATAAAATAGGAAGGTATTTTCTCCTTGCACCTAGTGACATTTGCAGCTGTATTGTATATTCTATATTACATGATATTTGCTTTAATAAATTTACATCTACTATGAGTATCATGAAATGCAATAGTGAATAATAAACAGGTTTCAAGTGTTTATGTGCAATATTTACATTTATTTTGACATACATAGTTGGAGATAACTTGCTTGATTAATGAAAGCAAGTATTCCTTTCCCTTTTGAAATTTTATATATTTTTGAATTCCTAATAAGGATGAAGACTCCTTTCAATTCAATCCATACACAACTAGTACCTTTTGATTGAAATGCTTTTAATAAATTCATATTCTGAAATAAGCATGGTACTTCTGGTTTTTCTTTCTCCTATTAACTTTAGCTGTTGCTCTTTTATTCTTAAGTTCGTAAAATTTCCACTCTAACACCTTCTATGTTTGTAGCCATGATAATGTTTTCCACTATTGTTTCTAAGTGCCATGATTTATTGAATTCAAGTGAACAAGCCCACTTTTCCATTTTTATGGAGGATAAAGTGAAGGGAGAGGTAAGAAAGAGGAGGTATGTTGGAAGGGTAAGAAGATAGTAGAAGTCTGTAGAAAGCAAAGGCTCCATGTTCTTAAGAAAACTACAAGAGATGGTATTTTAAAAGATATTAGCAGTAACAAGAACAACAAAAAAAAAATTTGATAATTACATCTTAGATAGAATTCAGAACAGTGTGGGAAAATGGGAGACCCTGGACTTTCACACTGGACAGCTCTCCTAAGCTGAAATTTTTGTACAGGCATTGTAAGCAAACTGTAACTCTTTCCTTTCTTTCTTCCTTCATTTCTCCCATGTTCATGTCCTTCCACTGATTCTTTCTTCAGCTGCATTCAGTGCACAGCGTCTGCCATAAACTGGTAGCATACTAAGGCTGAGTAGAAAGAGGCCTGAGCTTACTGCCTCAGTTAAAATCCTCAGATCCAGTGTCTGGCCTGGAAGGTGGGAGGAGCCCAGGAAGTGATTACCCTCTAGCTTCTCCCACACAAGCCCTGCCCACTCACACTTGGACAGTGGAGAGATTAGCTTTCTTCCTCCTTCTAGTTTTGTCCTTTGGCTAATATGAAAGGCCTGCCGAAGCTACGGACTTGCATTTTTTAATCTTGGCAAAAGTGCATAGATAGAAGACAGGGCTTCCAGACTGGGAGGAGGGAGGAGAGCTGAAGATACCTGCCTGGGCTGGCGGATCTAAGCAGTCAAAGTGGGCGGCTGAGTGCTTGAAAGAGGATTATGCTCGCACTAGAAATAAGCAGTAAGTGAGTGGCTATGTGGCTTAGTAAAGGATTAATGCCCCCGAGGTGATGGGGTAAACTGGAAAATATTGCTTAGTTCTAGAGTAAAACTGTAAGACTGCTGGCTTTGTGTAGTGCTCTATGCTGTTTAAATGGAGACTAAGGACTTACAAAATCAGAGCTCAAATTCCCTTCTTCTACTCTTTGAAAATGCCAACTTGTATCTAGAGTAGTGGGTACGTACCCTCTTTCTCTAACCCTTCTTCCCAGGAAAATTGGCTAATAAACCAGAGAGGGAATTGGGATTCAATTGGAGAGGTAGAATCCAATACTGGCAGAAATTGCAGTTTTGAGTTATGTTCTGTGAGTGCTGATATTATTATATCTATTAGCAGTGATTGTCAGGAAAGTCTGGGGCACGGAGTTAAAAAGGGAAAAATTAAGAGTTTTCACGATAAGCAGTTAAGTATTCCATATGCAAGGGATTAAATAAAAATATTATATAATAAATAATAGGTTTAAAAAAGTAAAATGTGGACAGCAGTTAGGGAGTAGGAGAGGGCATAGATAAAAAGAAAACTTTCATTTAGACAACTGTTCGTGCTAGCCAAAAGATTTCACAATGTTTACAAAGTCAAGACAATGATTCAGGGATACTTCAATTATTGTTGTACATTATTAATACTGTTGCTGGGCAAGATCTGTGGTTCTCTGGTCAGCAAGTTCTGGCAATGAAGCCACTGCCGCATGTGCAAAGAATTCTGGGATGCCCGACAGTGAAATGGATGGAAGGGCTCATATTCCATCTCTTCTTAATGTCCTTTTGTCCAGAAATCGGGTCATGCAAATGAGCTACTTGGTACGTATACAGATCAATTTTGGAGAGGCATTTCTAAATGTGTTGCATTAAAGGGTCTCTGGACAATATCTTATGGCCACCAATGAACTAAAAGGGTACAGAAGCAAAGTGATAGGTAGGAAGTCAGCTTGACTAAAGCCAACTTTGTCCTTTTAGTTTTCCATCAATCCTGAAATGGAACCTGAAAGGAGGACAAGAATAATAAAGAGAAATACTGTGGCCATCTGTTCTCTTCTAAGTGACTGTATTCATTAATGGATGAATGAGAATTTGGATTTTATGCATCCTAATACTTGAAGATTCTTTACTATAGTAAAAAGCACAAAAATAGAAGATATGTATATATAGGGGGAAGGCATAGTAAATCCAGTTTGAGCTGCCATAAAGGAAAAAAATAGAGAAAAACTATGTTCCACAGTTTAAAGATTTATATCATTGTCACTGAAAGGTGACTTAATGGGATGAAGATATACTGTGGCACAGCAAATTCAAGTATTGGAAATATTTAAATTCTCTTAATTCTGGTTCATGCAATTAATATTTGAAGCAAGGATAAAAAGAAATCTGACCATGGCTAACTATGCAAGTATTTTTTTTATATGTTACTAGTATAAAGAAGTAACATGGCATTTCTAGTATTCCTATCAGTTGTTACATTGGGAGAATAAAAAAGGACTGATGGACTCAGACATATTATCGTTCTCCTGTAGAACAACTATAAAAAGAACAACCATAAGATGACTGTCATAATATATGCTTCTTTTCAACTTTGGAATTTATAATAACAGATTTTGCTATGGGGAAAATGGATAAGGAATAGTCACCAAAAATAACAATAAAAAAATTAATCAAGTGCATTTTTAGGATGGTCTATACTCTTCCAACTGTTTTTAACTACCTAATTTTGAAGTTGGTTTTATTTAAAAATTACTTGTTTTTTTAATGTTCATAGTAATCTAATTTGTAAACAGTATCAAAAATCTGAAGGTTTGTTTTTGGAGTTGCATAATACTTCTCTTTTTCTGGAAAGAAGTTATTAAAACATTTTATATTCCAAGCAGTAAGCCTACAGAAGTATCTGTAATGAAGAGAAATGTTCTAAGATTCTTCAGGGAATTACTTATGTATCTCAAAGTATTCTTTCCTGGACAACTGAATAAAGAGAAGCATGTGAATATTGAGAAAAGCAGAAAGGGCATAATTCAGATGGGAAAGACTAAGCAAAAATTTTGAATAATAACTATGAGGCATCATTTAAAAGGTATTTGCTGTTGTACATGAGAGAATAATATGTTGATGCCTTGTACTAGTGAATAAGGCTATGTAGAGTTAACTTTAAGACATATTAAATGAGAAATAAGAAATTAATGGAAAAAACTAAATGATCATTTAAAATTATTCTTTCACAAGAAAAGTAAAGAACAAGGATATGGAAAACTAAGCAGTGATGAAGACCTGGAAATAATTGTTGATGAAAAGCAGGTAAGTGAACACTTACATATGTTTTCTATAGTTGCCCTGTAGATTTTTGGCAAGGAAGCCCTTTGTGTAATTTGGTCCTTCTCTGACAGCTGTGTTAGCCCATTTTACTGAGGCCTGTTGATCAAATGGATTTTGAGGGCAGCTAAACCTGTTTATATGATCCTCTGCCCTGATGACTATGGTAAATGATGACAGATAAAGCTAGATCATAGTTAGAAGAACTTTGGAGAAATTAAAGGCTCCATTTGGTAAAAGCAGTGAAAACCACAATTATAATTTAATAGGAAAAAAGATATTTAAATAAGAACAAAAAGTATAGTATTTTGAAAATGAGAAATGTTATCATTAGTGTGTCTTAGAAAACCATGACTTTGCTTCAGGGGAGGAGGATAAAAAGGCTTTGAAAACTTGAGAAATTTAATCATACATTTTACCCAATTAAATTGCTCAAATTGTCTGAAGTCAATTTAGAGGTGAAATTTAAAGCTAAAGAAGTGGCTGTTTAATACTCAGTAACACTGCCCTAATTTGAGAGACCTCTAGTTTGGATGTTTTATGGGCCCATAAGGTGAGATGCAAATTGCTTAATAGACCATAAACAATGACATAGTGAGTAGTGGACGATATCCAGCTATGACAGTGAATTGGCATTGGCCCTTAGCATCTTTGTTAATTATCAAGGAGACAAGAAAACTACACATGTATTTAATGTACAAGTGATACTGAATCTTAGGGAGTCAAGTCAGGTGTAGAGACAGTGATAACTCAGAGGGATCTGAGCAGATAAAGACATTAGAAAAAAAAAGCCAATATTTTACATAAACACATGTAGAATTTGGACAGTTTCTTAATTATGTAGTTTATTTTTCATTATAACAATGATATTAAAGGACCCATTGTATTTTTGGAGTTTTTATCTTGCCAGCACCTGGTCCTTGAGCTTCCACTCACTGGTACTATACCACTTGAGCCACACCTCTGGCTTTTTGATGGATAGTTGGAGATAAGAGTCTAGAGGATTTATCTGTCAGGTTGGCTTCCAACTAAGATCCTCAAATCTCAGCTTCTGAATAGTTGGCATTAAAGGTGTGAGCTCAGCTCATTGCATTTAGTTTTTGACAAGACAGGAAATGGCAACTAGAAGGCAGAAGCCAGAAATAACTGACTTAGAGACCTGTTTGTTGAGGGTAATTGAGGCAATTGAAGTGGTATTCCAAAGCCACTACATGGAGATGCAGGATATCCTGGCCTCACAGGGTCTTATCTACAATTGTCTCTCATCATTCTCTTGCTCCTGGTAAAGCAAGGTGGGAGTAGAGAAGGTTGCCCTGGTAATTTCCTTCTTAGTGCCAAATAGCCAGGTCAGTTAATATGATGAGTGGGGCCAGGGCCTAAGTGCTCTCCTGAGCTATTAACTATTATTTTAGCCATGACAGATTACCTGTGATATACAATTTACACTTCTCACTGATCTCACCTATAGAACAGGATTCTGACTAAAAGCAGGACCTATCTGCTGAATAAACTAATAAAATAAAACTAATTACATTTTGAGAATACAAATACATATTCATTTCCCTATTAATATGAAAAGTTATTTATATTTCTCTTTTAACCATGTGGAAGGTAAAATCTTCATTACTATCTTTCTCCTCAATGCTGCTTGTGTTTATTGCTAAATCTTTCTGTTTTAACTAAATTTTGGTGTTATGGAAATGATAATGTTGTATATTGAGATTTTACTGTTGTTTTCATGGTAACTTTCACAAGGTTTAAATTGTTATTAAACACATTTTTTATTAATTTCCAAGAAATCTTTAAAAAGAAAGAAAATCTCCTAATATTCTTCTTTAGAAGATAGGACTTTCATTACTGGGTCAAATGAGGGCAGACTCGGTAGGCTTGGAGCATCCTCTGCCTCTGTGGTTTTCCTGTTCCTTCCAAGGGCGCTGCACAAGTTGCTACCATTTGGCAGTAGTCCAATGTTGTGGAGTCATTCATGTCAAAACATGCTTCAGGAGATGAGTAATTATGAATATGAGTTGGCTTTGGTGTTTGCTGTTGGCAGGAAAAGTAGTCCTTCCTTGATTAGGAGGCTTATTTGGGGTTGTGGTGTGAGCAAATCCTAGGTTGAAATGATGGCAGTGTTGGTGCATAGAAATAGAATATTTGAGAAAATACTATAGTTTTAGAAAACTATACAAGAAAACATGCCTACGTTTAAGAGATCAACAAGTTAAGTGTATGTGCATAAACGTATGAAGTGTGTTTTTATTACAGAAATAGACATTGTTTCTAGATAGGATGAATTTATGCATATGACGTGTGTATAATTATATTAAAAATCTAGAGCCCTATTTTGTCAAGAATCTTTATGGTCAATCTTTTCAGAAACACAGTAGAAGTTTATTTGTCTATCTTCATATGCTTGTAAGTAGATTTTTTAAAGTAAATGATGTCAAAAGAAAATCTACAGAAGATAAATAGAATGATTGGTGTGCTACGATGGGCAGAAGTTGGCCAGTCTCATTAAATTCATCACTCAGGCTGTCACTCTACACAAGCTGTGTAAGCTCTGTGCTGTTTCACTGATCAGGTGTACTAAACAGAAAGCCCACACTCTTGCTTATATAATCAAATTGATAATACAAGGAGCACATATTGTATGGGTTTGGTTTCTCCCTGGATGTCCTCATTCAGGGGAGTAAAAGATCATTCTATGTTATTTTTATTCTTGAAAGACAATATTGTACTGCTCTCTAAAATTTTAATGGCAAATTTTATTTGGGATTCATATAAAATATCCTAGAAAATTAACACTAATGCCATAATATCATAAAATACTAGTTGTCTGTTACTTTCCCTCTCTATCTCTGTCTGTCTCTGTCTTTCCTCCATATCTCTGTCTCTCTCTCTCTCTCTCTCTCTCTCTCTCACACACACACACACACACACACACACGCACACACCCCATTTGTATATAAATATATCACATTGGGACAGAATCTATATTCTCCACCAAAAATTCCCCAGCATTTTAAACTTTGAGGATAGGAAAATAATTGAAAGGATGTGTTAAAAAGAAAATTAATGTCCCTAAAATTCACACACTAGATATAAAAATAGTGTATCTGTATATAATTAGTGAATACCATATTTGGCCCTCTAGAATAAATATTAAAAGTGAAATCATAATTATGTAGCATCATTTTGTTATGAAAATATTCTTTCCTGATTTGAAAAGGGTGGGGATGTGACTCAGTCATAGAGCACTTGCCTAGCATGCATAAGGCCCTGTGTTCAATCCCTACCTAACACTGAAAAATAAGAAAGAAAGAAGAAAAGACAGGTTAAAATGGCACTTGTTCAGAAATAAGTGTCATATAAACATGAATTTCCTTCTGAAATTACTGAGATAAAAGGGATAGGAATTCCTTACCTTTAGTAAGGAATTCGGTACCTTGAATAAATAATGAATAATATTTTTTCATTTTTCCCCCAGTGGTACTGTTGTTTGAACTCAGCACCTTATACTTACTAGGCAAACACTATATCACAAAAAGGGTTGACCATGCCCTGAACCCCTTTTGCTCTGGTTTATTATTTAATAGGTTCCCACACTTTTGTCATGTCTAGCCTTGGACTGCAATCCTCCTACCTCCACATTTGAGTAGTTAAATTACAAGCATGAACCACTATGTCTGGCTTGTTTTTCAAATAGAGGCTCATGAATATTTTGTCTGGGCTGACATCAATCCTGTCTTTTTAACTCCCAAGGAGCTGGGATCATAAGTCTATACTGCAACATATGGCTCATTTTATTCTAAATTAGTTTTTAAAAATTATATTTATTAATTTTTATAATTTACAATTAATGTTAATTAATTAGGTTTTAGTTACCATTTTTTCTAACAAAAAGTTTATTGTGTGAAGGATGTAAATTGCCTTATTTCTAAAATGTTTTCAAATTCTAAGTAGGCTTAAAAAATGATAATGACTAACAAAATTATTGGGTATTGTAATTATATGAAGGATAGCTTCAAGCTCTGCAGAAACGGTTTAACAAAAGGGTGGCGTGGAACCCAAAGCTGGGGCTGCAGGTCACATGGTGCAGTAAGGTGAAGAAATGTCCAAAGTCAGCCACTTACAGAGGGAACAAGTGAGCTCGGATCCAAGCAGTTCAGAAGACTTCAGCCATGCTGGCGGGTTCTGGCGGGTTCTATCACAAGGGTTGCTGAATCAGTGATCTAAGAGGAACCTGAGAATTTGCATTTCAGAGTTCTCAGACACTGCTACTGGTTCCAGACCACACTTTGAAAACCATGCTCAGAGAAAGTAACTAAGGGAAAATTGTGTGTGTGTGTGTGTGTGTGTGTGTGTGTGTGTGTTGATAAATTTGCCATATTTCCTAGGCATTACCTGGAATTCTAAAATGTAGAACTTATAGACACTCAAAATTATGATTGAAAGCAAAAAAGTCACAGGCATTTACATTGCAAGGTGACTTTAAAAACCCAAGTTGGGAGTTGGATAGATTCACAATAAAAAAGAACTCAACCAGAGCACAATGTCCTTATTTGTAAAATAATACTTCATTCTTCACATCTCCTGAGTTTATCTTGTTTATAAATAGGGTAATATTTTAAAAGTGAAAAACATGTTTTATCTTAATAAAAACACATTTTATCTTAATAAAATTGCATGGTTTTTGAGACAAGCACTCTTGCCACTAGGCCATATTCACGTTACGGAAACAAGAGTTATACCACTGTCCATTCAAAAAGCAACACTTAAAAACCATTTAGTGTGAACCAACTGCACAACTCTTAGGGGGAGAGTGGAAGGGGAAGTGGAAGGGAGGAAATGAGGGAGGAGGTAACAAGTAGAAGGAGAAATGTACTCACTGCCTTTCATATGAATCTGTAACTCCTCTGTATCACACTTTGACAATAAAAAATGCATTCTGCACTAGATTAGAAAAAAATTGCATGGTTTTAAACCATGTGTTTTATTTTAATTAGCTAGCTGTCTCCAACCTATCTCCTTGTCCACCTGCACTTTCTAGATCTCTGGAAAGATGAATGGAGGTTTCTGGAGTCCCAGGTTAGATACAAAGTACACAGACTCCAGCCCTCTATCTAGCATTTGACCTGATACTCTTCATCATTCCACAAGTTACTGGAAGGTCAGTGCAACTACCCTAGTTCTTGAGCCCAAGCCAAAGAACAATTCAGGCAAGGCGAGAAACATACAGACAGTGGTAGTAAAGTTTATTAAAGAAAGATTATACCTTCTAGACAATGGAAGTGATTGTCTCTAGGATGAGCATAGTAGACTTGGGAGTTTGAGATTGACCAGTGAGTAATTCCTAAGCCCAGGTCCAGACCACTGAATTGAGGTCACAGGTAAACAACAATCTAAGGAAGGTAGGGTAGGTTATAGAATTGCAATGAATAAATCAAAGGGGGTCCAACTGACCCTTAAGGTATGATTTATGGACCTGGGATTTGTTTTCAGTAAGTTAGAGGTCTGTTGTTTCAAGAATTGTTTGTTCTGGTTCTTGGGCTTGAACAAAATCTTTCATTAATCCTTAGATAGGTAGAGGACTCTGAACTATCTGTGACAACCTGTGACCTTGATCTTAACAGAGGCTGGCTACTGAGTTTCTCAGACCATTTGACCTTTCCTCTCATAGTCACCACTTAGGTTTATCTTCTATCTAACATGCTTCTCTTCAAAAACTGAAAGCCTTGAAGAATCTCCCATTTTATATTTCCTTTGCATAGTTGCATCACTCATGATGAACTGCTGTCTACTACACAAGTTCTTAGCATCACCCATGACTGGTCACTCTGTATAAATAGGTTAAGAAGATATTTTGTCTCTGTGCTCTCTTACTTAAAACAACCCTTTCGATGAACACTGGTGGCTTATCCTCTTAGTGACTCAGGTGGCTGAGATCTGAGGATCACAGTTGAAAGCCAGCCACAGCAGGAAAGTCTGTGAGACTCTTACCTCCAATGCAAAAAGAATCCAGAATTAGGAAACTATTCTTTTTCCATTTAAACTCTAGCAGTACTTCTAGTGCCTTAAGTCATTCATCTGTCAAAAATTTTAAGGAAATAACTTACAAGACGGGGAATTAGGGAGCCTGTTTTATTTGAGTACACACCTGGCCACTCACTGGATATTTAACCTATGATACATCATTACTTTTCTTTACTTGTCATGAATTGTTTTTCATAATTTTTTCCTAATTATCTTACTTGATAATTTAATCACAGTCATATTATCACTGTATTTGATAATTTTAAAAATTCTCTCAATTTATGTTAGTCATGTTTATAAAATACATTTATATATGCATATATATATATTCGTTATGTTGCAGTGCTGAGAACTGGGCACAGTGTGGTGTATTCTAGATAAGTTCTCTACCACTGAACAATATCTCAGAAGCCAAATAAATATTTTATTATGTAAGTAATAGATTTATTACCTTACATTTATTACATATAAACGAACAGGCATTATACAGTACGAATACACACATACAGATAAATGATAGAAAGATAGAAAAAGAATGTTAAAAAATTTAAGAGAAAATAAGAAATTAACAATGAAACTGGAAATTAAAGCTATCCCTTTTTGCTTCAAAACTCATTCCTTTACATCTCTGCCTCCTCCCATCCTTCAATTTAGATATTTATGTGATGGGCAATATTCACACACAAATTACTTGCTCAAGTATAAACATAAACATATTCACACAAAGAAGTTAACTTGTTCACTTTTTTCTTTTAAGGTCATTATCCTTATTCATGAAGCATGTCATCATTGTATAAAGATTTAGCTATTGTAAACAACTAATATTTGTTTCTCTGAAATGTCTTTATTGTCTCTTTACTCCTTTAAAAATCTCAACTATAAGTTTTAATGCATTTTTCCCATAGATTTATACAATCCAGGTCAATATATAATATATTTCTATAGTTGTAAAAGAAGCTCACTCTTTCACTCTGAGCTCTTTGGGGTTTGTTTCTGTTCTGTCCTGTAATGTGGTAATTCTGAAAGTTAAAGACAGAAAATAAACATTTCCATGCTGTAAAGTTATACTGTATAATATCATTGAATTGTTTCAATGAACATGTATGTGAGAATTTTTTTTTAAATCCAGAGGTAGAGCTATGGCTAAAGTGGTATAGCACTAGCTTTAAGAAAATAAATAAATAAATAAAAGAGCTCAGAGACAGCACCCAGGTCCTGAGTTCTAGCCTCAAAACTGGCACCCCCTCCCCACCCCCAAGAAAAAATCTGGTAGGAACTATTGTATAATGAGCTACCACTTATTCATTGAACTTTCACAGGAATAAACTTTCCCCGAACACTTCTTTACTGTTTAATTGTTCCCTCTTGGCCCTTGGAAAAGAAATGCCTTCTGTATCTAACATGAGAGCTAAAAGGTGGTTGCTGACAGCCACTTACTTTTTCTCTGACACCTTCTAAAGGAGCTTCTACTTAGCCTGAGAATGAAGAATAGAGACAGCATATGCATTTCTTAGTCTAAATATTTGTAAGCATCTTCTAAAACTTGTAAGGGAACCCCAAGCAGAAACCAGTGGGCATTAGAACTACTGCTATATTTTTAAATTTAATTTTATTGTCAAGGTGATGTACAGAGGAGTTATTTTTCTAGAGACAAAGTAGGACCACCCTCTTGTGTCTCCAATAGCACATAAGCATTTGAGTAGGATTCCAGTTCTGTCCTTGTTATCCTGTGGAGTGGATCCTAAAAAGAATTAAAAAGAACATAAAGACCACCATGAAATAAAAAGGAAGAGTAAGAAAAACAGACAAATGGAAAAGATTCCCAGTTTCCTTCTAGCACCAAGAACATAGTATGCTCCTACCACCATGATGCACGTTGGTTACCATCTCCATAACTGACTTGCATCTCAGGCTTTAAAAAAGATAAAGTGTATCCCTACTTTATTGTACTCAGCATCATCTGGCCAGTACTTTTTTTTTTTTTTTTTGTACTTCACTTAAGTAATCCGGCTCCCATTTGCTTCGAAGACTTACAAAGTTTGAGGCTTGCTTCCTGGTTTCATATATAAGTGGTCCCCCTAGTTCCTTCTTGGAACACTTGCTTGGTCAGCAAGAAGAAAATTCTCCCTTAGAGCTTCAGAAAGGAGACTGCCTATTCATCCTGGAGCTCCTGAAGCAGGCGACTCTGTGACCTACAAAAGATGCAGCAGGTCATAACATTGTAATGCCCTGATTGCACTCACAGTAGATGTAGACTCCTTAGTGATTTCCTCACCAACACTGATCGATAGAAACAGTGAAATTAGAAGGAGCTAGATTTATTTGCTCTCTGTCTGAACTCAGCATTGGCATAAAGAAAGACTCATGATTATACTCCAATCAGTTCCATCTTGTCTGCAAGGCTATTTATCATCAACAGATACTTTATGAAGAAGGAGAAATTTTTCCATTAGGTTAAATAGAAAACTAAATGGAATAAACTTATTCCTAAGTATTCCACATTTTTATTAAGGAATACAAAAATAATTGAAAAATACTGGTAATTTAGAGAGAGATACCACAATAATGCCAACTATCTTTCCTTTGTACATTCTTTGTAAATTCACAATGAAAATTCAAATTAGTTATGCTTAGCTTCATGCATTTCAACTTAGACTAGTGATTGCCCTAAGCATCACCTGCTAGGGAAACACAAAGGACAAATCTAATATCTTAATTTCTGAATCCTCTGACAGCTTACTAAAGTTTGATTTATTAGGCAAGAAAATGCAGAAACTCCCTCTTCACAGACTGGCACAGATGCCAAGGAGCTAAAGTAGGAATCCATTGTCCTAGTTTCTGGTCTTGGCTTTGCCACTTACTAATAAGCAAAAGACTTTGGAGTATGAGTTTCCATTTCTTCATCTGTTCAATGGTAGAATACCATGTAGATCAAGTTATTGTCTGTTCTGAGGCTCAAATGGGGATGCTTTCTCCTAAAGCCTACACCCTTACTTTGGTCAGATCTGAATGGAACCCATGGCCACTGTAGTCATATCTGATACTCTTTCTACCAGCAACTCATACTTCTTGTATGTGAGTTGGAAATAGGGTTTGTGACATGACATCTCACTTGGTTATTTCTACCCATTTATTCCTGCGCCTTCTGCACACCTTCTGCAGGATAGTAGAAAATATTTCTCTTAAGTGCATTTTCAGTGTTCCTACTCCTCTGCTACACTGTTTTTCAGCATTGTAAATATAACTCAAATTGTGCTTACTGCTGTCACACAGGGAAGATTGGGGCCCTTATAGTCAGAAATCTGAGTAAGAAAAGGCTACAGCCACATGATAATTTTATTACTTTGGGAAAATTAACCAGTTTCTCTGAGCTTGAGAGTGCTCTGCTATAGAATTAGTTAGATATTAGTAGTTGGGGCAATCCCTAAGTATAAATGTTAGCCAAGTGTATGGTGGAAATAAGCTCAGGCACTGAGCTGAGTGTGTATTGGGTATGGGCAATGATAATCCTTATATATTTATTAACTATCACATCCTCTTGGACTTAGAGACTACTGAGTTACAATGAGTCTTAGCAGGAAATCTTTTCTGGGGTCATGGATACACATGCCTTTATAATCAGCCGTGGGCAGAGGGGAATCCATGAGAACATTGGCTCCTGGTCATGAGCTAGCCCCACTAGAGGGGACAGCATCTACCAGTCCAGCTTGTTGGAAATAGGTGCAGAATCATTACACATATTAACTTTCTAAGAACCGCATCTTCTGGGTTTAATGCTTACAATTTTAATATTTTAGATAGTGTGTAATTAAATAAGATGGGTCTGTGTACTGTACACTATTTGGTGACCTTATGCCCATGAGGTTCCTAAGGTCAAAGGAGAGAAGGAATGTCAATGGCGTGGGCATCACTTCTTCTTATTGCCTACTTTATACTGTTCCTTGGATCCTAAAAAGGAAATAAAGGCCAACATAAAATACAAAATAATACCTCACAGTATTATCAGTTAGCTTCGTCCTACCACTATCTAAGCAGCTATCTGCTCATCTCTTCTGTTAACCTTCTGCTTTATATTTTTCACTTGAAATGAACTGAATCAAGTTGCTGATTACAATAAGGGACGTTAAGGTACACTGGCAGACAGCCTTACATCCTCTATGAAGTTCAAGTACTTTAAAAATGGAACCAGTAATTCTAAAATGTTAAAATTTTCCACTTGATAAAATGAGCAGGGCATGTATTTGTGAGCACAGGATGTAAAAAATGTCTCTATCTCCTCAGGTCTGTTTTCTCAATGAACAACAAGGTACTGCATTGATGAGTATAGCAAGAAACCCTCACTGCCTCTACCAGTTCATTCTCTTCAGTTCTCCAGAAGGTATTGAAACTCACAGGACTCAGTTAAAAACTGTAGTCACTGAGATCATTAATTAGGCACCTTGTCCAGTTCAACAAATACCTGAAATGCAATAGTACCTCTTTATAAAATATATTAATGTTTCTTACATGCAGTAAAAATGAAAAAAAAAAACTGGTCTTTTCAAGTTGGAAAACATGTATAGATATTAAGTCATTTCCAAGAGCCTCCAATTCTTGCTTCTTTTTATGTTCCTCCTCTGGGATTGAGCTCATGACTTCTTGCTTCCTAGGCTAACACTCTTACCACTTGAGCTATGCTTTTAACAGATTATTTTGGACGTGGAGTCTAGAGAACTTTTCCACCCTGGCAACCGAACTCTTCAAGTCTCAGAATCCTAAGTAGCTAGAGTTACAAGCATGAGCCACTGACATCTGCCTATGCTTTTCTTAACTTAATAAGGAAAAGTGGTATTGAAAGCCTGTTTAGTCAGTGAGAAAATAAATTCAGCTTTCATTTTGTAAGGTGACATGTTGAGTGTAAAAGTGACATGGCATCTGAAAGTTAAAGACAGAAATGGTAAAAAAAAAAAAAAAGACAGAAATGGTAGTACTTAAAAGTAGATCCAGATATTTTGAATACAACTTGAAAACAGACCTTTCACAGCAAAAGGTATGGTGCTTTTAATTCTTGTTAGGTTGTTTTCATTAATGCAAGAAATGCAGACATCAGGGTTGAATAAGTTGATCCAAGTATTTTTTAAAAGTTTTGCTCAGGAATCCATTCTCAATCATCTTGAATGGAGGAGGGGCTGGTGCCACCCTTACAGAACAACTCATGTGTGCAGACACGCTTTGTGTGATGAAAGGAGGCTTCCACCAAAAAGTTGAGTTGGTTCTCCATCAACTGAAATAAGTGAATGTCATGAGAACCTTGGTTTAATCCATACTACCAAAGTATAGACAATGCAAGTTATTTTCCATCACAGGCAATATTAGAACTTGAGTCTGGATTCATTCATTCATTTACCCTTGTGACTGCCTTCCTGAATGACAGTGCTGCACATCTTTCCTTCTAAGGTGTATCATACTAAGTAAGCCAGAATATTCACATGAGGAAAGCATGGAGTCAAGTGCACAGCTATCTTGCTCACAAATTTTATTCCATAATAACTGTTTACCCCATAGAATTTTATGCAAGAATGTTTTATATAAGGTCCTTCCTAATCTTTTGACAAAGGTTCTTATTTCATCTTCCTTTCTTTAGTCTTGAAATTGTGCATTTTGTCTGTGTTTACTATTGTGAACTACTGTAGAGCGAGCCCATTCATCCATCAGGAAATCAGTTGCCAGTACTTCATCTAACAAACCCTGGAAGTGAATTCACTGTGAACTAGGTGAATCAGTTTCCATTGCCAAAGAGATCTGAAATATTTATACTACAAATATTTATGTTACAAATAAAACTCTGATAAAAATAACAAAGGAACAGGCTGACTAACTATCCTAAAATTACCTTTTCTCACTTTACGTATTAAACTTCTGAGAAAGTTTGCAGCATGAGCTTTTCTCTTCTCTCCTGACTGTGGGCCTAGCTGCCTGTTCTCTGCTCTTGCCCTGACCTTGTCATTGCGGCGGTTTTGCTTTCATTTCCCTCCCGTCCAGACTTTGCAATCACATCTTTTCTCTCCACTCAGCACCACTCTCTGATCCCTGGTCTGGAATATGTCTCTTATTCTGACACTGCATATATAAGGATTGACAGAAACGCAGTTCTTGCAGACCTGCTTTTTTTTAATGCTCCATTGCTTCTTTCCCTGTCTCCAAAACAACGCTATAATTCTGTCATTTCCATTCTTAGTCATTAATTTTGCACATTGTTCTACCCCTAGGCAGAGTGAGTTCCACTTCCTTTCTTGTGATCTTTGAAATGTTCACATGTGCCCACGCGTGTGTGCGCACACACACTATGACTGTTCATTGCATTGTTATCTGTTTCTCACTAGAGTATTATTTTTTTGCCAAATGATCTCATTCTTGAAATTCTAAGGAAATGGTGAGAGTGTACCATCTTTGCTTTGTGTTAGATGATCTAAATAGAAAACAAATGTTCATTCATCACTTTTTTCTAACATAATTATCTCATTTGTATAATTAGTGAATAATTAATGAATTTCTGTTGTAGAAAAGCACTAATCAGAAAAGTCATTTTCTTTGAATCAAGAGTTGCCCAATTGTCTCCCCTAAACTCCCAGCTTCTGTCTTTGAACTTTAAAATATATTCCTGAAATTGTATAATTTGAGTGTAATAAATTATTGTATAAGTTTTGTGAACCATATGGGTAGGTCCTTCTCCCTAAAAATGAGTGTTTCTGTATCAGTTGATGATGATAATGATAGTGTGTGTGTGTGTGCGTGTGCATGTATGCATGTGCGTGTGTGTGTGTATGTGCGTGTGTGTGCATGTGTGCCAGTACTGGGGCATGAACTAAGAGACTGTGTGCTGTCCCTTAGCTCTTTTGCTCAAGGATGATGTTCTGCCACTTAAGCCACAATTCTATTTCTGGCATTTTACTGTTTATTTGGAGATAAGAGTCTCATGGACTTTACTGCCCAGGCTTGTTTTGAACCTCCATCTTCAGATCTCAGCCTCATAAGTAATCCTAGTGGATTGCAGATGTGAGCCACCAGCACCTGGTTCCTTTTTTTTTTTCTTTAATCTTAAATGGTACAAAGTACATTTAACATATCAATTTATGAGTACACATGCTTTGATTTAACGGTTCAATTTATGAATATCATGCATCTTGGTTAATGCCACCTTTCCACCCTTCTATGTCCCAAGGTGATGGGTTTTGTTAACCAAATTGTTTAGTAAGTGATGGAGCTCAAAGACAGGGCTAAGTATTCTTAAATTTTTAAGGTAAAATCTTAGAAATTATGGCTTTCTTAAAGTATCAGTCTGTTTTTCTTTAAATGAATGAGCAATTTTATTTTCTTTTGTACTCATTCCATAACTTATTATTATTATCTTTATGTAGTTGTGCAAAGGGGTTTCACTTCAACATGTTAAGTTTCTAAGTGCTATGTATTTTGATCAGTATTGTCCCTTCCATCGTTCTCTCCCATCTCTCCCAACTCCATTCATGCCCTAAATTTGTCTGGAAGAAGTTAATTTTAAATCACAACCTTGAGATTCGGATTTTTATAAACAACAGTATCCTCGCTCTGTAGACTCCAACACTAGTTGGCTTGGTGGTGGTCACCCAAGATACGGAGAGGACTGATGTTTCCATAATCTCAAATAAAATGCAGACTCTTCAGTCAGGACTTGAAGCTGTTCATGTTTGCCCAGCCTCTGACTCTCCTGTCATCCTGCCTGATGCCACCGCAACACTGGCCACACTCCTACTGAATAGCACAGAATGCACTCCAGCTTCCTCCCTTTCATCCCGCTGTCAATCTTGTTTCTGTTTGTGGATGTGCAAGTAGATAACATAGCACATGGATTTGGTATTTGTGCTAGCAGTAGAGGGGTGTGAACGGGTGAAAGAAGGAGGCTAGCACCTTGAAGAAACTAAACCAGTAAGAAAACTTGACTCTATAGGTGAGAGGATCTTTTAAACTTTATCACTTTAGGAAATATGGGAAGCAAAAAGACAAACAAACAATTGAAGGCCCATACCTTAGAAAAAGAGGGAATGAATAGAACATAGGAAATCTGAGAAATTACTATTTAGACAAATTTGCTATGTATACAATTTCATTCATTGTGTTCGAGGGCATAGTTATAGAAAATGTTTAGTTATATTTTGTACATTAATGCCTTCTCTAGTTCTTAAAAACACAAAGCTCAATTCTGACCTCTTCCCAATGTTCTCCTTCCCAGGTAGCAATGTGAGGGGAGAGTATTTAGAGCCAGAGGAGGTTGGGGGACCTTTAGCTTCCAGTTTTCAGGAAAGAGAACTAAACAGGGAATAATACTTTTAAAAACTAGTTCCAAAAGACACTACGTAAAGAAAATTATATACCCTTTTATTTTCTGTATTATGAATTAACTTAAAATAACTTCAGGAGGAAAAGAAGATCTTGCTTTTGAAAAAAATACGATTATTTTGATGGAAGTCAGCCTGTTTCCTTCAGTTTTGTACACATACTTCTGTGAATAGCTATAGAGATATAGTTGGGAAGTGTTTGCTAAGGGCAAGAACAGAGGTGACACATTTGGTTGTGTCTCTTGAAAAGCTAGTGGGGACGGGGTGGATGCACGGCCCATGTGTGTGAACTGCCAAGTTGCCAAATTCTGCAGCAAGACTGAAAATGGGGACTTCGGGCAAACACTTGGGACTCTGAGATGCATCATTTCTGCTTTCCCTAGTCAGAATCTTGAAGAACTTACTTTCTTGTGCTTACATGTTCTCAGGAAGAGACTTGGGCTTTCAAAACAATTCCCAAAGATTTTTAAAGCAGTGTTCTCCTCAAAGGATGATTCACAGGACCACTGGGACCCAATAGAAATTACTATTCTGATACCAGTGCTATGCTTCACTCTTGTGATTCCAGCTACTGAGGAAACAGAAGCCAGAAGATTCTAAATTAAGACCAGTTGAGGCAAAGTTAGTAATACTCTATCTGAAAAATAAAATTGAAACAAAGGGCTTGGCTTCAAGTGGCAGAGCCTGGCATGTCTAACATTTCAGAGACCCTGTGTTCAATTCCTGGTACATAAAGAAAAATGCTCTAAATCACAGACTTTTATTCCAAGTGATCATTGTAAACAAGTCTTCGAGGGAATTCTATATTCCATAACTCTTGAGGAACATTGATTTAAATTATTCCAATTTTTAGTGCTAGGACAGGATCATTTATTGCTTTTGAAAGACACTACGTTTTATTCCAGGCCTACGGAAGGAATCAAATACCTTAAATCCTTTATCTGAATATCCTGAACTTTGTAGATAGTCCTACCCAGTTTAATTTATTAAGATGAATGTACAAAGAAATCAAGCCCGTAATTCAAGTGGTTACAGAAAAAAAGGTATAAACAATAGAGACCAAGAGGTGATGATTGCTTTATCTTAAGCGTTCCTGATCTTTGATTATGCTTCATAAAAAGACTAATAATGAGTTCACTGTTTTATTTTATTTTTTTATTATCTATTGTGGTAATAGATCCATAACATAAAATTGGCCATTTAAATAGAAAACAAAGCATAATAACAAGCTGGGCATCAATGGCTTGTGCCTGTGATCCTAGCTACTCTGGAGGCTGAGATCTGAGGATTGGGTTCAAAGCTAGCCCAAGCAGGAAAGTCCCTGAAACTCTTATCCCCAATTAACCACCAGAAAAACACGAGTGATGCTGTGGCTCAAGTGTTAACTTTGAGCTGAAGAGCTCAGGGACAGAACCCAGGCCCAGAGTTCAAGACTCACAACTGACAAGAAAGAAAAAAGACTAATAACACACCTGTATGTGGTATACATCTTATACTATAGTGTAATGAAGGGCAACTGCATGTTGTAGGGATTGCCTTCCCAATTTTACAAATGTGCATGAAAGCATGGCAGTTGTACTCAGGACTAGCTACATTGTATAACCTCAGGGCCACATGTTAGGGGCATAGCCTGCAGCAGTCCAAGTCAGTCCTGGGACATGGCACTCCAGCACCCTTTCATTACACTTCCCTAATTTATGGAAATGGGTTACAGTCTTGATTCAGCTAGAAAATAATATGCAAAATCTCAAAGATTTCCTGTTTGTAGAGAAAAGATACATATGAAAATTAAATGCATAAAGAGAGGTAGGTAAAAATACAGTCTTCCTTCCAAAATTATTTTCTTGTAGTGTGTGTGTGTGTGTGTGTGTGCGCGCGTAGCAGACAGAGAGGGAAGGAGAGTAACAGAAAGGATGCATAGCCATGAACACCCCCACCCCCTGCCAAAAGTTAGCCTTCACAAAAGGGCATTTGCTCAGTCCTTCTATAAATGCTCACCCATGAGGACATATATAATATTCAGTGATCAGTACCAGCTGACTAGACTGCCTGGAAGGAAACCAGGAACCAAGCATTGTGTTTCAGTTGCATATGTATCGTTTCAAGTCTTGGATCTGCAGTGCTAGTCATAAGTTAAATTCTTACCATACACTATAATTACCTCTGTACCCACCACATTTGAAAATTTCCACACGTGGCACAAAACCAGAAAGTCCATCACTTTCAGCATTTGTTGAGCAGCTTCCTGTCATGGTTGTAGAGTGCTGTGCTCTGAAATGTCACTTCACCAGCTACCCTACAGGGGCTGACCTTTATTCAGACTCAAATGCCTACTGAACTGTTCAGTAAGAGGTAGTTTATCCCAAGACTTCGACAGATGTCCAGGGTCTATAGGTACCCACTGAGAAAAGTTATCTGAGGATATTCTTCTACCCCTTTGGATTCTTTCCCCACTCAGCTCTTCCCCTGGGGGCTTCTTCTGATTCTGTCTGTGAATTATACATTAGGGGAATTTGTACTGTTTAATCTTTTCATATCCCTGCTATACCTTCAAGCACTACTGGAAGTGGCACTGTGCTTGTGCATTGCTCCTTAAGACTTCAGGTTAAACCATATTCCACGCAGCAGTTATAAACAATCTGTTTCCTGAGGCTGGCCAGACCCAAACCACAAACATGGATTTGCATAAATTCAGTTTGCATGAATTTTAAAGTTTGCTAAGAAAGAAAACTAAATATTGTGAAAGGCCCAAATGCCTTGGGAGATGATTTACTCTGGGACCATGTTCATTGAGTAGGCAGATATATAAATCCACTAAGGTATACCCAGGTCAAAAAATATATATGGACTTTAAAAACCTGATATTGAAGTCAAAGCAACTTTTATGAAGTGAGTACAACTTAATGGGTTATGTAATTAAGCTCTATCACTGCTTCATACTGAAAGGCAATGATAGAATTAATTGTGAGAATAGTTTAGAATATGTAGTTTTATAAGAATGCTTATATCCAAAAACTTCCTAGTGTTACAAAATGCAAAAATCTTAATACAGAACTAAAGGTACAAGAGTTATTAGAGTATATGAGGCGGAGCCAAACTACAAGTGAGGATGCTAGGAGTCAAGTTCCCTGACTCTGCCCATGACTTTTTATTTGACCTTGAACAAATCACTAAGCCTTGACTTCCCTATCAATTGTGGTACTTCTATCTCACAAAAAATCTGGAAGAAAACTATAAAAATGAGCATCTGAACCATTCAAGAGCTTTACTTCCTGTGAGTAAATCCAAGGTGCTATCATCTGCAAAGAAGTCACTAATGCCCTAGGGGTTTTGAATCACCAAAGCAGGTCTTATGTTTAATGAATTTGTAAGTGATAGAATTATGTGGAATTTCTTTTGAGTAATTATTTAAAGTACTTGTATTTTCTGTCTCAAACGATTATGTTGTAACACATATTGCTAGAGAATTAACATTCATTTTCTCATTACTCTTAATTTTTTTCTGAGTGAACATTTTTTTTTCCCTTAGAAAATCAGAAGTTATGTGGACGCTTCTAGAAAATTTAGCAGTGAAGAAATTACAGGTCCAAGGAAAAACAATATGCTATATGAATAAACAGGCTTCTTTGATAAATACAATGAATACTTTTTTAATTTTTTCAATGAAAAGCATATAGATTTTAATTTTTTTAGTGAAAAGCATGTGGAATTCACAATACTGGCAGAATTTATGAGACTATCGAAACACAAAGAAACCCAATTAGCTTCAGCTAGTTGCCAAAGGCAAGAACTTTCTCTCACAAAGTATGCTGACATGTAGGAACACTGTAGAGTTTTACAGGGGATTGGAACTCAAGCTACCCTAGTGACTACAATAAGTTCTTATTATTCTTCCTTACTTAGAAATCTACTTCTGTGACATTACAAAGAGGCTTTACCTACCTTTCCCCAAACTACTTTCATATCAGAAAAGAGAAAAAATATCTGGAAAAAAAAAGATGAGGAAAGAAAAGAATAACTATGCTAGAACCAGTGCAAGGACAAGAGTCAGGGAAGCCAGTCAGAAAAATTAAGTGGACATACTCTGCAGAGGTATATATATATATATATATATATATATATATATATATATATATATATACACACACACATAATCACTGTAGGTGAGATTATGGAGTTGGGTGGCTCAACCCTAATAATGTCAGTTTTGCTGGTGAACTGGTGGTTCATGCCTGTGATTCTAGCTACTCAGGAAGCTGAGCCCTGAGGATGCAGGTTCTAAGCCAACCAGGACAGACACATCCATGAGACTCTTATCCCCAATTAACCTTTACAAAGCCAGAAGTAAAGGTATGGCTCAAGTTGTAGAGTGGCCGCCTTGAGCAAAAAAGAAAGCTAAGCGACACTACTCAGGCCCCAAGTTCAAGCCCCAGTATACACACAAAAATATGTTAGCTGGCTCAAATCTGTAAACCTAGCTACTTAGAAGGCTGAGATCTGAGGTTGGGAGTTAGAAACCACAGCCAGAAAAGTCCATATGAGACTCTTATCTCTTATCATTTAACCACTCAAAGCTCAGAAAATGGAGCTGTGGCTCAAAGTGGTAGAATGCTAGCCTTGAGCAAAAGAGCTCAAGGACAGTGCCCTAGGCCCTGAGTTCAAGCCCTACAACCAACAACAACAACAAGAAGTCAGCTTTTACAGTTTAATGGGCATGGGGTGGAAGGGAAGGCAAATGGACTCTGAACACCTACTATATACCATACAATCACTTGGGAGATATGTTACTGTGATTATGTCATGCTTTCAGATTGGGAGAGGGAATCTCAGAAGTTGTTGAAAGTCTGAGAAGAGCTACTAACTAGCAAAACAGCAAAAAGTGAACATGGAGCCTGTTTGCCCCTAACGCAATCTCATCCTCTGCCAACTTCCCACAAACCACCAAGGAAGATGACCTTAACTGCATTTTGCTCAAAGTTGCAGTCACCACAAGGCCTAGCATCCATTTGCTTCAAAAGCCTTCTTAAAGTTAAAAACAAGTCACATAAAGCAAAGAGAAAAATGGGACTGTGTCAAAACTGAGTTCTCACGCCCATGCCCTGACACTTGCCAATTCTCTCCTGGTGACTCTGGAAGAAGTGGAGGTTTGAATTATGAAATAGATCTGGCAGAGGGCTCCCAGGAAACGTAAGACACAAATTAAAGTGAAGAACACACTGTCTTCTGCCCTGCTTTACACACAAATGTGCCTATATTTTACTCATAATTGGGCAAAAGATAAATTGTACTAGAAAAATCAAGAGTTTGTTTCAGCAGGCTGTTCTTCCATTTTAAGAGGCCCGTAGTACTTTTATTCATAGCAATTCCTGGTCTGCTGTTGTACAACAGAACAAGATGTAATCTTTTAATGTTAAATGGATCACAAAATTTGTTTAAACAATATAAATATACTTGATTATGTTTGCATATAAATAGATGGAACTACATCAGCAGTAGAACCTTTATGTGTGTGTGTGTTTTTTTTTATATTTTTGTACCAGTACTGGAGCTTGAATTTGGGGCTTTGCAGTCTGATTTGACTTATTCACTTAAGGCTTTTTCACCTGAACCATGCATCTATTCCCAGTTTTAGCTTGGTCTATTTTGTTGTTGTTGTTGTTTGTTTGTTTGCTAGTTCATTGGAGAATAGAGTCTCCTGGATTTATCTGCCCAGGCTGGCTTCAACCCTTGATCTCAGCTTCATAAGTAGCTAGGATTTATAGGCCTGAGCCTATAAATGGGTAGTGCCAACCTTAGAAGTTAGATTTTTGAATGAAAGTAACAACTCACAATAATTTAAGCCATTATATTTTCTTGTTTCTCATTATTCATCATTGTCATCATCAGTGTTGAATCACAATGGACCATATGGATGAACATTGACCCTGTTCTTCAGGAGTTTCTACTCATTTGTGTAGTTAATGCCTATACAGGTTAACTTAAGAGAGAAGTTTATTTTTGTCTCACATGAACAAAATCCGGTGTTATGCCATGCCATGCATAACACCACAGCTCTCTAAAATTATTAAGAAGCTGAGCCTCTTCTAGTTATTTTTTCTGATCTGCCCTAGAAGAAGCTCTAGTACTGGTTTTACAAAACAGATGCAGAGTGATCTCTTCACAGTTTCATCTACCCTCAGTGATGCTGTGTATATACATGTTTGAAGATCAGAGCCTCTGAAGGTCATGCATAGGGGAGCTAAGTTAAAAGACAATTGGCTAAATAATGATGGTGAGGAAAGTCTGAGAGGAAGCTACTAAGTGTACTTATACAGGAAAACTTGAGAAAGAGGTTGGGGCAAAGCATATGTTGGAGATAATCCTAATAGCCAATGGTATCAAATGTACAGAAACTAGTCCCGTTGACCTTTCCTTTTTTTAGATATGTGCAAATGAGTCTTACTTTTTGTTTCAGCTAAATGTATAAGACTATTAGACTAGATTATTTGCATTTTCCCTAAAAAGAATTCACCAAATGTCCCCATTTGAGGTTCCTTGGTTTTGTAAGGTCAAATTGCTGGGGAAAAATTCTGAAAAATGTGTAACAGATGCTTATTTTCTTTTGTCATTGCTTGAAGAAAAGAAACTTGGTTTTGATTATATGGGAGAGTAGCAATTAGGCCAAGTTTACAAGTTTTCTATTCCATTCTCTATCTTCTTAGTAATAAACTTAAAAGAGCTGTATTTACCATACATTTCAAGGGCATTTCCTCTCCATCTGATTTTTACCCTTAGACTCTATTCTGGGCAATGAATAGAAACAAAAGGGTTCTATGGACATTCAAAAGAGGAGTAGGTGTTCCTTTCCTGGCCACCCCCACCAATCTTTCTCTCCACTGCCTACAATTCAGAAATGATGGCGTTTTTGAACTGTCCTTCAATCGCAGTTTCATGGTAAAGAGTCAGCAGCCTCTTACAAAGGCTGAGGGTTCTGGGATGAAAGCTGACAACTGTAATGTGAGAGAGATCTCAGGGCCTCAGTCAACATGAGGACAAAGTTGCAGTGCAACTTCATGGAACCCATTTGAGCAGGTTGGTCTAATACCACCAGCCCTTGTAAGTGAAATTATATCACCAGAACCTAGCACTCTTGGTTCATAGTAGATTTTAAATAGAAGCTCATCTCTCTAGGTGACCTGTCTGGGGCCACAAGAAGGTTTCAGGTGCCACTTGTTTGATGAATGAGGCTCCTGACTTGTCTTACCTTTGAGGGTTAGTTGGTCTCACTTTGTATGAGAAAGGTAGTAGCTTGCTTTCATTCGGTTAACAAAATATTCTCAGCTGTGTATAGCAATCCATTGTTGATACAGGTGGCTTTCTGTGTTGTTTTACATAAAAGGAATACTTGGAGCTGCAGGGTAGGTCAAAGGCAGGGCACTTTGCTAACATGTGAGAGGCTCTTGTTGGGAAACCACCAAATTAATATTTTAAGATTGCAATTTGTTAGTATTTTTTAAAGAGGAAGTCATTTCTGATGCATACATATTGTGGAATACTATATACAACTTCAAATTATCTTGAGTTTATACTCACAAAAAACAATGCTTGCAACACTAATGTGAGAAGAAAACTAAAACAGATCAAAATTTGAAAAGCTCCAACTGTGTTAAAAACATGCTTATTAGCAAAAGAAAACCTTAAGAAAACACTCTAAAACATTAACCTTGTCTATCTCTGGATGTTGGAATAATAAGTGATTTTAAAAATTATTTTTCTATTCTTTCATGTTTCATCAATCCACCCAAACATAATTTTGAAAAATAAAATGTAACACTAACTAAAAGTAAAACAGTGAAAAAGGCCTGTATGATCAAACTAGAAATAATGCATTTCCAAACATCATCTACAAAGAGAACCATGCATTTCATCTAAACTGAAGAGATACAATGGAGTTATAACTGGGAAAGCTAGTCATAGGATTTGCTTCCTGCTGATGTGGCCTTTAATGAAATATTATTCAAGTCTCTTTCCATGCATGTAGAGATTTCTTGTGTTTAAAATCAACATCAGCAGAAATGCTCTAAAAAACTTCCCAGTTGCCAGTTTATGTAATTGTGTTAAAACTGAATTTCAACAATGAACATTAATAGCTTTGGAGGCTTCAGATTAATAATGGAGTCCAGTGCTTCCACTGAGAGAAAACCTGAGGTAGGCATAATTTTTGTTTATCTAGTACTTTGGTTTTTTGAGAGGCTTCTGAGGATCAGGCATTGGAATAAACTGAAGAAATGTGCAGTGCACACACCCATGCTAAAAGTGATGGTATCATTTATAATTTTACAGGATAAAACTGGTAGCTCGTACAGGGAGGAAATTCTGCTGAGCTCTAATTCTCTCCTTGGCTCTGCACATCTAATTGTGTTTCTCCCAGGCTACATTTCTATTTGTCTGCCCATTCATCTTCTCTAGTCAGGTGATAACTATCAGTATTCATTCCCAAGTTCTACTTTCCTCACTTATAATTCCCTACCTTGCTAATGACAGTCAAACACTTTATATATAAAGACCAAACAGAAGCTAAAATCCCATAGGAAGGAAGCCAGTTTCCTAAATAAGGACTGCATCAGAGTTCTGCCTGCTTACTTGTGTTGTGAAGGTTGATCATTTGATAAATTGAGATGTTTGCCCCAAAGGCAAAGACTATAATGTGAAATGTAGATTAAACCTTCAGGTCCTATGTTCTGAAATATCAGTCCATGAAATTTACTTATAATTATGGAAAGTCAGACACATATTAATATATTAATATGAAAACACATCTAATTAATGGCAACATCGTAAGTAATAGATCTGGTCTCTCTCCTTGCAATTCAGAATTTTCCCTTTTAAGATTAATATTATAATATTTAAAATATGCATATTGTTGAGCTGACAGTGACTCAAGTGATAGTGCTACTTAGCAAGAATAAGGTCTTAAGTTCAACACCCCCCCACCAGCACCACCATATATATTATGTAAACTGAAGGAAGGAATGATATTTACCTTAAGTACTAACTTTATATTGTTTCTGTTTGGTTTTGGATTATCAAGCTTCTGTAGTAGATTAAACTTAGGCTATTCTCCCACTACAATACAGAAGGACCTGGATTTTTATCCTGATCCTACCATTTACTAAATGTGATTATGGAGAAGTTCACTGGAAATAGGCAGAAGAATCATATCAGCCTCCAGAGTTGATATAGGGATTTGAAGTAATATATATTTGTGACAATAATGGATATGTAATTAATGGCAATTATTAATCTAATAATTTCTATTATACTATAAAATATATGTATTAGTCAGTGAAAAATATAAACATCATTACTATGTTTCCAATCTTTTAAGTCTACGAACCTGATTAAATCCCTTTTTCTTGATGAAAGCCGTTACTAGGTTCTCAGATACCTCAAGTAAAGGATCTGCCATGTCTGTTCTGTTCATTAATTGAAATCTATTCCATTGGAAATTACCTAAGCAGGAGGGTCCAAGTTTCATATTCTATGAAACCCCATGCGGCCAGACCACTCAATACATACCTACTGCTTACTGCCATTGGCCCACAGAGTTAATAATACACATTAAACATGGCTCATTGATTCTTCTCTTTCTGTTAGTGCACAAATCCACGCATATTGCAGTTCTGCTTGACACTGTTGAGAGGTAGGAGCTTGGGAACTGAGAATCGCTGACTGCATGAATGTGAAGCTTTCCTGGCATGCAGTTGTCTGCTGTACTGATGGGAAAGCCTCCAGTTTCTGGATTCTCTGTCAGATATACTGAAGCCCCGTTACTGACCTCGCTCAGAGTTGAAAGTGCTTGAATGCTTTATTGGTTGTTTTATCTTCTTCCTTTTCTCATGGTTTCATTCTCACTTATACCCTAATTTCTTAATCTCTGATAGTTTCTTCATTTAATCTTCAATAAACATAGAATTTTATCTGGGAGACTGAAATTTGCTGTTTTCCAGTGAACCTAGTTTCTTAAGGCCTTGATCTGTACCTTTGTCCACTTCTAGCCTCTTTGTTTCATTTATTCTTTGCGTCAGTCTTGGAAAGCAGGTAGACTCAGCCTGACTACCACTGAGGAAACTATTTCACACAGGTTAGTTCACTTACTCTGCAATTAACCAGCAATAAGCCAGAGTAGAGCTGTGGCTCAAGTGATAGAATGTTAGTCTTGAGGGAAAAAGCTAAGAGACAGTAGTACCCTGGCCCTGAGTTTAAGCCTCAGTACACACACACACACACACACACACACACACACACACACCTTGAGTTTAAGCCTCAGTACACACACACACACACACACACACACACACACACACACACACACACACCTCTTTCCATACAGTTGGTCAACTTAACCCATCTATCTAAACATAGAATTTGACTTCATGGCCACTGACTTTTTTAGCCCTTTTGTGATCAGCTTTGAGAAACAACAGTCACATGTTTTCCTTCTGCAACTATTTAGAAAAGGTAGAAAATGTGGTATAAACTTGAGTGTTAATAACAAAAACAAAAGCACTCTTGGTGTAGCAAAGGCCTCAGGGCTGAATAAACCCTTGTAGCACTCCAAACAAAATTTTCCCCCCAAAGATGAAGTCAAAATTGTGTCAAGTACAGGCAGGCGGGCAGGCAGACAGACAGATAGACACAGACAGACAGATAGAAAGAATCTTTTGTCAGTTACGGGGCTTGAACTCAGGGCCGGGCACTGTCCCTGAGCTTTTTCACTCAAGGCTAGCACTCTACCACTTTGGGCCACAGTGCCACTTCCAGTTTCCTTGTGGTTAATTGGAGATAAAAGTGTCAAGGACTTTTCTGTCTCGGTGGGCTTTGAATTGCCATCCTCAGATTTCAGCCTCCTGAGTAGCTAGGAGCTACCAGTGCCTGGTTGTGTTTGCTGTTGTTGTTCTTTGTTTGTTTGTTTTAAGTCTCTGGTAGGTTCTTTGTCCGGTGCTGGATGTTTTGGAGCTGTACAGATGCAGAACTCTCACAGGGACTGCATGCAGTCTTAGCAGATAGTCAGGCATTATGCCAGGAAGCTTATCCACACCACTCCTACACACTTACTGCAGCCTTAAGAGTAGTTGCCATTAACCTCAGTTAAAAAATAAAGACTGGCAAAGGGAATACCAAATTTGAGAGACACAGGGTAAAAAAAGAGAAATAACTACAAAAGCAATACTTGCAAAACTGTTTGGTGTAAGTGAACTGAACACCTGGGGGGGGGAGGGAAAGGGGGGGAGGGAGGGGGGTATGAGGGACAAGGCAACAAACAGTACAAGAAATGTATCCAATGCCCAACGTATGATACTGTAACCTCTCTGTACATCAGTTTGATAATAAAAATTTGAGAAAAAAATAAAATAAAATAAAGACTGGGCAAATGCTGATGGCTCCTGTAATCTTAACTATTCAGGAAGCTGAGATCTGAGAATCTGCATTTGAAGCCACCGTAGGCAGGAAAGTCAATGAGACTCTTTACCTCCAATTAGCCAGTAAGAAAGCCAGAAGTGGATCTGTGGCTCAAGTGGTAGAGTGCCAGCTTTGAGAAATGTTTTTAAAAGCTAAGGGACCATGTCCAGGCCCTGAGTTCAATCTCTAGTACTGACACATAGATACCCACGCAGACACACACAGAGACATACAGACACAGACACATGCACACATACAAGATGAAGACTTAGATTTAGAAAGTTGCTCATTGGCACAAGTTATCAAGTGATACAGAAAGGACTTCAACCGGGAATTCAAATCTTGCTTGTAATGACTATTCAAAGCATCTTCCCTCAGTAGAGACATCAGATTGGAAACCTGAGTCATCACTCAGGAAATCTGTCCCAGCTCTCATGTCCTGGCCTTTTAATGCTGTTGCATCATCCAAAAAAAAAAAAAAGAGCAAGTTGAGAATCTCCATTCTGCCTGCCATAGTCCAGGTTCTGGAGATCACATTTGAGAACTACAGTGAATCCATAGGAGAACCACTTGTAAACTGGTTTCCAATTTTTTATTCTGGTGTGTCCAAAGTAAACTATGGAACAGCAAGTGTTTTGAGAACAAGCATTCTGTAGCATTGTTGATTTCCACAATGTGGAAGTCAGCAACACAACAGAATATCAAGAAATAAATATACTCGAACAATGACTTTGCATTCTGAAGCTTGCATAGAGAGAATGTTTACAGATCTGAGACGTGATGCTTATTGGTTTTGTAACCTTGCATTTTGCTTCACTTTCATTGGGCCTCTGTTTCTGCATGTTTAGAAAAGAAGCTTGCAGATTTTCATGGTGTCACACTTCAGTGTGGAAATGTTTGTGTTCCTTCTTTAAACAACACTCGAAACTGCACGTATTACCCCAGTATGAACACAAATTGAACTCTCATGAGATTTTCCAGAGGTCTTCGATCTCAACTGTGGACACATATGATAAGGTTATTTCAAGGATCATAGTTTTATTATTTTGTGTACAGTAAAAGATTTATATATGTATATATGCTTTAATTTATCCTTTAAAGATAAACTCAGAAATGACAATATGCGTTTTCCTTCCTTTAGAAATAAACTTGAGGGTCAGATATTACAATAGAGTGCAAATTGTATTTTGGAAGGATAAACTCCTAGGAACCAATACTTTTTTCTTGTCCTGGTGCTGGGGCACAAGAACTCAAGACATGGGCACTGTCCCAGCTTTTTCACTCAGATTGGTGCTTTACCTGTAAGTCACAACTCCACTTTCAGCTCTTGTTGGTCATTTGGGCTTTTCTGCCTAGACTGACTTTGAACTTTGATCCTCAGATCTCAGTCTCCTGAGTAGCTCAGATTACAGGTGGGAGCCACTGGTGCCTGGCTCATAATTGGTTTGATAACGTAACTATGCACTGAATTGGAGGAGAACATGGATGGGAAAGGTAAACTGAAATTTATTATATATAAGCTTTTTTGTTGTTGTTGTTCTTACAAACATTTATTTTCCTCCAGATTTATTGTGTTTTTCTGTAATGATGTGAAAAGTCTTTAGTTCCCTTTTCCCAAGTGTTGAGGTTCAAAAAGCCAGGTCTTCACCATAGACTAATCTTCATCTCTTCATGTCTTGTATGTTGATTTTAGTTTCATATGTAAGTATTTATATTAGTTTTCCTTGGGGATTTATACATATATATATACACACACACACACACACACACACACCTACATAGATATATACACGTTTTTTAATCTTACCACTTGACAACACAACTTTTAAGTATGTTTTTCACAGCTGTTCCTTGGTCAAGGTAATTTGCAAGAGCAAGTCAGTTTCTGAAGAAATCTTGTTTGGTGGGTGAAGGATCCATTGAGGGATTCTTATTAGTTTTTTCCCCTGTATTCTGATCCACTGGACCTAAAATTTCTTTTTAAAGAGCTTGCGGAAGGAGCTGCGAAAGCCCCCTTTCTGGTCTTGCCTGGGGTTTTGATCGCTGAAAGATGTTTGTTCACTTTCTCTTTCTTCCTTTGGACAGAATCGGGTTGTGTCTTCTAAGGGCATCTCTTCCAAATAGGTCTGTTTTTCGCTTTGGGACCTCTGTTGGGGGAAGAAGGTCCGCAGCGAGCCGTGTGCGGAAGCGGTGCGCTAGTATGGGCCTGGCATTTCAAAACTTCACAAACATTTTGTTATCCCCATTTTTACCAATGATGAACTATTAAGACAGAAGTTAAGGGACTGTCTTATTGTCCTCAACTGGACTAAAGTTCTCACACTAGAGAACTTTCTGGCAAAGACCACAGGGCCTTAGGATTTTTGTTGAACAAAATTCCATCTTAAAAGGCTGTACTGACTATAAACCTTTTATTGCCTATGGATCTGCTATCATCTGAATTAATCACTATTTCCAAGAGAAACTCCTGTAAACACATTTCTAAAATTTCTGATATTTTGCTCTATTCCCCAAACATGAAATGGCTCCTTATAAAAATTCACTGACATTATGATGATCTGTTTTTATATGGAAAAACAAAAAATTTTGCATTCATAAGTGGTCCCAATTGCAATTTGATGCAAGTGTAAATTTAGAAGTGTTTTCAGGCACTTCAGTTTCTTGAGGAGGATGTGTTTTTCTGGCAAGTTTGTTGAATCCCATCAGAAATAAGCATCTCGTCTGGGTACAGTGGTACATGACTGTACTCTCAGCACTCGGGAGGAGGCAAAGACTGGTGATCACAAGTTCAAGGCAAGCCTGGATTACATAGGGAAATCCTGTCTCAAATTAAAAAATAATAATAATAAAGTAAACATTCCTTGCCCTGAATACTTGAGTTACCCAATTTTACCATGAATCCTTATCTGCTCCTGTATGTTTCTACTTTGCCCATGGAATCTGGAGAGTTGATGCTGCACAATGGTAGAATTGAGCATTGTAATGAGAAATGTGACTGAGCCCTTCAAGAGACCTTTGTCTGACTTAAGTATCTAAGAATTCAAGCCTTGTTTTTCCCTCTCCTATGTAATGACAGCAGTGAGCCACAGATGTCACATGCTTAGCACTCAACACCTCATGGCTTGTGTTGTGATTCTCCACCACGTGCAAGAAGATATTGCTTGGGGGATTCAGACCACATTCAGCTTCCCAAAGAATTAGCTTCTAGTGAGCAGAAACTGCATTTGCATATGTAAATACCATAGCCAAACATTTGACTAATTGAACATGAGTTTCTGGTCCCTTTGCACAATAATTTACCACAGGCTAATTGTTACACATTTAAATACCCTGAATAAATGAATGAAAAGTCAGTTTTCATCTTTGTGGATGATTTCATTTTAGGAAATGAGGAAGGAAATGTGACTCATTGTGCAACAAAAGCACAATTCATTCATTTATGCAAAGAGTATTGTATTGGATATCTGTGCTCAAAGAAGCAGTGGTTTGTTTCCCAATGCCAAGGTAATCACTGCGTGTACCAATACTCAGCCACTGCTGGTAAGTGTGCAAACCTACTATGAAGATACTCAAACTCTAGAGCAGCCATGTACCACAAGCAGAAAATTAAGCTGAGCATGGTTCTAGAAGGAAATATAAATTAAAAGTTGTCAGCTTTGGCAAGGGCTTTGGCATATATTACATTATGGTTGTCATAAAACAACCTTAGATATATTATTATTACTATTTTTATTTTATTGAGGAGAAAACCAAGGCTCACAAATGGCAGAGTCAAAACCCAGGCCTCCTGACACCAAAAGTACTGTGTTCGTTCTGTCATATTCAGCTGCAATGAACACAAAAGGATGGAACTGAGAGCAAAAGAAACATCAACCTGAAAGCTACATCTTTGGTTGTTCTAAGTTCCATTACTGTACATGTGCTTTTTCTGTTCCCACCAAGTAGTAACTGGTTTTGGTGGACTAGGCCAGTATGGTGTGGGAATCTGACACTCAGTGGAGAGGTGAGCATTTTCCTATTCACTGTGTGAGCCCCAAGGAGGGCACAGTCCTGGGGGGGGGAAAAAAGACATCTGCCTCATTTGTCTGGGCAAAAGAAACTGTTGGTGAACACCCAGTGTAAAAGGCTGGAAAGGCGAGAAGATTCCAGACCTCACAATAGGACCAGTGCAGCTGCTTTGCAAAAGTTCTTGAGGCCTTGAGTGCAGGCACAGAAGGAGCAAGCAGAGGCTCCTGTCCCACCCTACCCTGCCCAGCCACCTGGCCCCAGCCGTCTTTGACAACTGTGCACAAGTCCTACTTCAGAGACACTACCAGGTATGGGCCAGGCTGCAGGTACAAAATGCTGCTAAAACAAAAACCAAGGAAATAGCAGCCACAGAAAGGAACCCTCAGAGGAAGGTGGGGCCTTTACTTGTTCCGAGCAGACAGAAAGGGCTGTCACAATTATTTTCAGCCAAGGCAGCCACTTTCGTCAGTAGACTGAAATGTGTAAACAGACAGCAGCACTTTTGTTCTTTAAGTGGAAAAAAGCAAAGCGAATTCTAGGTTCAGAACCTCTTTCTCCTGTCAACTTTCTCTGTGAAAGAATTGATTAATAATCGTGTTATTTTTACAGGGACAAATTCCCATTCCAATACTTAGTATGAGCTATAGAAAAAGGTGGGTTTAGGGCTGGGGATATAGCCTAGTGGCAAGAGTGCCTGCCTCGGATACACGAGGCCCTAGGTTCGATTCCCCAGCACCACATATACAGAAAATGGCCAGAAGCGGCGCTGTGGCTCAGGTGGCAGAGTGCTAGCCTTGAGCAGGAAGAAGCCAGGGACAGTGCTCAGGCCCTGAGTCCAAGGCCCAGGACTGGCCAAAAAAAAAAAAAAGAAAAAGGTGGGTTTAGTATTTTGTAACTACCCTGACTCACCACTCTTCCCTACCAGATTCACTAATTATGCTTAGAACCCTGTACTCTGATACTCTACAGACCAAGTTCAAATCTAGGGTGTACTGACTAGTAACTGTGATATGTGAGCAAACACCAACTCTACTCCTCAATAGAGGGGGACATGCTACCAGCTTGACAGTGTTATAAGCACAGTGTGAAATAATGGTGAAAGCTCACCATGCATCATGCTAAGGAAAATAAACTGAACATGGTCACATGGCTTCACCACATTGTATATCTCCAAGTGTTCTGGAGTTTTTAATATTTTATTTACTAGTTTATTAAATATTTAATTTTATAAGACTAGATGCTTCAACATTACATACATTTGTTATTTAAAAAAATACTGAATGCATATCTGAAATATCATGCTATTCAGACACCATGGTGTTTTTTACCACACAGTAAAAATAAATGAACGATAGAAAGTCTGTAAGACTCTTATCTCCAATTAACCAGAAAAAAATCCAGAAGTACAGTGTGGCTCGAGTGGTAAACTGCCAGCCTTAGAAGACCAAGCTGTGAGTTCAAACCACAGTACCAGCACAAATAAGAAAAATATTATACACTTAAGAGGCCAAAATGTAATATGTTCTGTACAATTACCACAATTAAATGATTGAACATTTTGACAAGTAGTAACTAAATGCTTCTTTCAGTTCTATGTCCCAGTCATTATTTTATATTTTTTATGTGTTTTATCCATGGTGTTGGACAAAGTTGTGATATTTCATTGTTCTGGAAGTACTGAATCATTGAGTGAATCTTATTTATCTTCAGGCTAAAAATGTAGGCAGAACAAAAATGAAACATGAAGTTTCTGAGCCATTAGAGAGGAATGAATACTACATATTCTGTTTCTAGTGTATAACCAGGGCCCACACAGTCCATCCATTGGCATTAGATTTCAAAGGAACAGTGTCCAGAAGCAATGGCTTTGAAGAACATCATAAATCATTAATGACTCTGTGATGGTGGTGGCTGAGGCGATCCTGAAGCATCTCCCATGGAAAGCCTCCCCAAAGCAATCCAGTTGCACTGCTGCTCAAATTAACTCCTCCTCTTCTCCTTCTCTACCTCCTTTTCCTCTCCCTCCTCCTCTTCTTCTTCCCTCCCCCCTCCCTCACTCTCCCCTCTCCGTCCTTTTATTTCCATGCTTTTTTTCCCCCAATGCTTTTGTGTCATCCTTCTCTTCCTTATTCAGGCCTTGTTGCCCTGAACGCCACCGTATTTCCAAAGTTCAGACTGTTTTGGAATGATCATTGCCTCTAAAAACAGTTCTTAGTAAACAAAATCTGACACTGCAAGACTGGTACCCAAGAAAGTTGAGTAGCGCCTCTCTCTCTCTCTCTCTCTCTCTCTCTCTCTCTCTCTCTCTCTCTCTGATATTCTGGTAAAAAAAAATTCTCAGCTCTCTCAGTGGCAAATATTTGTGTTTTGCACTCATGGGGAGCTATTTAACTGTTCACTCTTAGTATTGGTTTCCATCATAAGTTATAGGATAATAGATTAGTAATAATGATATCAACTTATTCTTTCTCTGGGTTAGCTCTTGCATCTCTAGTTCATGTGGCTTATACCATCAAGGGCTGCTCTTTCAGGCCATTCTAAGGAAACCTGTTTACACAGATCTTGTCACTCACTGAGGACTGAGGACGACTCAGTCCTCAGGCTCAGCTGTCTTAGCTCATGTTCACCACCAGAGACACTTGTGTGTAATGGAAGAACTGAGGAACTAGAGGTGAACCCACTTGATCTCTGCACTTCTATATAAGTAAAGAGCCTGGAAAGGTTAGGAAATCAAGGGTCTCTTCTAGTCCTAAATGTCTGTCTATCTGTGGTTAGTATGGAAAGGCATATGAGTCAGAAGCTCAGTCTCATTTCCTCCAGACTTCCTTTGAACCTTTGGTTTCCAAAACCTGAGTATTTTACTTCTTTTCTTCTGACCCCTGTGAGTAGCTCACCTTATACTTCAAGGTTTCATATATACAGATAAACACAAATTACAAGGCTACACCTCCACTTTTCTGGTCAGTAGGGAATTGCATTTCTGACAAGTGCTCAGGGACTGCAGGTTCTGATCCAGAGTTGATACCATGAAGAACATTTAACATTGCCTTAAAAGTTAACATTAGCATTTAACATTGCCTTTAATAGTTAACATTAGCATTTAACATTGCCTCTTCAGAGGCAAACCCTAATTTTCAAAGCTATCCACTCCTGGTTTCTTTTGCAAGCATCTTCATTCAAGAAGATAATTATGCAATTAAAATATTTTTCAATTTTACTTTTATTTATTTGGGTGATTTCTTCTCTTAGTCCGGTTTTCTAAGAACCTGTCCATTTTGTTAATTTTTTCCAAGAACCAGCTTTTTGTTTTGTTGATTCTTCATATGCTTTTTTTTTAAGTCTCTAATTTGTTTATTTTGGGGTGTACTTTGCATTGTTTCTTTCTGTCTGCTGGTTTTGAATTTGGCTTGTTCCTGTTTTTCTATCATTAGAGTATAGATTTGAGATTTCTCTAATTTGTTGATGTAGGCACTTGTAACTATAAACTTTCTTCTAAGTCCTGCCTTTGCTGTGTCCCAGAGGAGCTGGCATTTCATGTGTTCATTTCTATTGAATTCCAGAAACATTTGAATTTCCCTTCTCTTCAGTGACCCACTGATCATTCAGCGACATATTGTTCAGTGTCCATCAGTTTGAGTATTTCCTGTGATGGCTTTTGCTGTTGAGTTCTGATTTTATTCCTTTGTGGTCTGACAGAATACAGAGAGTAATCTCGATTTTCTTGAATTTGCAGAGATTTGCTTTGTGCTCATAGATATGTTCTGTTTTGGAAAATGTTCCCTGGCATGCTGAGAAGAAAGTTTATTGTGATACTGCTGGGTGAAAGATTCTATAGATGTCTGTTCTAGCTGGTCAGTGCAGTTTTTTAGCTCTGTGGCTTTTTTACTGAGTTTTTGTCTGGATGATCTATCCAGAAGTGACCATTATATGTTGAAATCACCATCCATCAATGTGTTTGGATCTATAAGTGCTTATAGGTCAAGTAGTATTCATTTGATGAAGTTGGGAGTTCAGGCATTCAGTGCATAGATATTGGGAATTGTGATGGAGAGTTCCCTTTATTTGTATGTAATGTCCATCTTTTCTCTTCTTACTAATTTTAATTTGAAGTCTGTTTTATCTTGAAATTATTATTGCTACTCCTGCCTCAGCCCAGATACCCATCAATGGATGAATATCTCAAGAAAATGTTGGGCTGGGAATATGGCCCAGTGGCAAGAGTGCTTGCCTCGTATACATGAGGCCCTGGGTTCGATTCCTCAGCACCACATATACAGAAAATAGCCAGAAGTGGCGCTGTGGCTCAAGTGGCAGAGTGCTAGCCTTGAGCAAAAAAGAAGCCAGGGACAGTGCTCAGGCCCTGAGTTCACGGCCTAGGACTGGCCAAAAAAAAAAGAAAATGTGGTATTTACGCAATGTATTGTACCATTTGTAAAGAACTGGAAAGACCTGGAAAACATTATATTAAGTGAAGTAAGTTAGTCCCAGAGAGAGACAAAGGATCCATACCTTTCCTTATATGTAAAAGCAAGATTTAGCTTACAAACTTATAAGTAAATACGTTGGGTGCTATGCAAAAGTGTATACAAATGTATTAACTAAAATACAGTATACTTACAGGAAATATCAGGTAGTGTAGTTCCTTAGAAAGCCAAAATCAAAGTTTAGCAAAACAAAACACCAGGAAGTGGGGACCTGAGAGGAGTGGGGTGGAGTCAAGGAGAAAGTGCTAGACTAATGAAGAAGAGAAGAAATGAAAAATGCATACCAGAATCCAATGTATATCCTACAAAATGAAGAAGAGTGAGAGAAGGAACAGATAGAAGAGAGATGGGTGAGAAGGCTGAAAGGCGAGACATTGATCAAGATGATACTGTATTCATAAAATGCTTTGTTAAATGGCAATTACTTTGAAAACTACTTACAGATAATAAAATTTTTAGTACAAAAACAACTCCTTGTACTGGAACTTTCACTCCCATAAAAGAAGGCCTAATGTTTGGAAATGGAACTCTACTTCTTAGGTAGTAACTTTCCTGAAAACATTGAAATGCCATCACAGCAAATGGAGCATAGCTTCAGCAGCA